>NW_026277910.1:247500-597989 GCF_023373465.1 Oncorhynchus keta | reverse complement strand
AGCCTAACCTGAGCCTGGCCTGGCCTGGCCTGGCCTGGCCTGGCCTGGCCTGGCCTGGCCTGGCCTGGCCTGGCCTGGCCTGGCCTGGCCTGGCCTGGCCTGGCCTGGCCTGGCCTGGCCTGGCCTGGCCTGGCCTGGCCTGGCCTGGCCTGGCCTGGCCTGGCCTGGCCTGGCCTGGCCTGGCCTGGCCTGGCCTGGCCTGGCCTGGCCTGGCCTGGCCTGGCCTGGCCTGGCCTGGCCTGGCCTGGCCTGGCCTGGCCTGGCCTGGCCTGGCCTGGCCTGGCCTGGCCTGGCCTGGCCTGGCCTGGCCTGGCCTGGCCTGGCCTGGCCTGGCCTGGCCTGGCCTGGCCTGGCCTGGCCCTGGCCTGGCCTGGCCTGGCCTGGCCTGGCCTGGCCTGGCCTGGCCTGGCCTGGCCTGGCCTGGCCTGGCCTGGCCTGGCCTGGCCTGGCCTGGCCTGGCCTGGCCTGGCCTGGCCTGGCCTGGCCTGGCCTGGCCTGGCCTGGCCCTGGCCCCTGGCCCTGGCCTGGCCTGGCCTGGCCTGGCCTGGCCTGGCCCTGGCCTGGCCTGGCCTGGCCTGGCCTGGCCTGGCCTGGCCTGGCCTGGCCTGGCCTGGCCTGGCCTGGCCTGGCCTGGCCTGGCCTGGCCTGGCCTGGCCTGGCCTGGCCTGGCCTGGCCTGGCCTGGCCTGGCCTGGCCCTGGCCTGGCCTGGCCTGGCCTGGCCTGGCCTGGCCTGGCCTGGCCTGGCCTGGCCTGGCCTGGCCTGGCCTGGCCTGGCCTGGCCTGGCCTGGCCTGGCCTGGCCTGGCCTGGCCTGGCCTGGCCTGGCCTGGCCTGGCCTGGCCTGGCCTGGCCTGGCCTGGCCTGGCCTGGCCTGGCCTGGCCTGGCCTGGCCTGGCCTGGCCTGGCCTGGCCTGGCCTGGCCTGGCCTGGCCTGGCCTGGCCTGGCCTGGCCTGGCCTGGCCTGGCCTGGCCTGGCCTGGCCTGGCCTGGCCTGGCCTGGCCTGGCCTGGCCTGGCCTGGCCTGGCCTGGCCTGGCCTGGCCTGGCCTGGCCTGGCCTGGCCTGGCCTGGCCTGGCCTGGCCTGGCCTGGCCTGGCCTGGCCTGGCCTGGCCTGGCCTGGCCTGGCCTGGCCTGGCCTGGCCTGGCCTGGCCTGGCCTGGCCTGGCCTGGCCTGGCCTGGCCTGGCCTGGCCTGGCCTGGCCTGGCCTGGCCTGGCCCTGGCCCTGGCCTGGCCTGGCCTGGCCTGGCCTGGCCTGGCCTGGCCTGGCCTGGCCTGGCCTGGCCTGGCCTGGCCTGGCCTGGCCTGGCCTGGCCTGGCCTGGCCTGGCCTGGCCTGGCCTGGCCTGGCCTGGCCTGGCCTGGCCTGGCCTGGCCTGGCCTGGCCTGGCCTGGCCCCTGGCCTGGCCTGGCCTGGCCTGGCCTGGCCTGGCCTGGCCTGGCCTGGCCTGGCCTGGCCCTGGCCTGGCCTGGCCTGGCCTGGCCTGGCCTGGCCTGGCCTGGCCTGGCCTGGCCTGGCCTGGCCTGGCCTGGCCTGGCCTGGCCTGGCCTGGCCTGGCCTGGCCTGGCCTGGCCTGGCCTGGCCTGGCCTGGCCCTGGCCTGGCCTGGCCTGGCCTGGCCTGGCCTGGCCTGGCCTGGCCTGGCCTGGCCTGGCCTCTGGCCTGGCCTGGCCTGGCCTGGCCTGGCCTGGCCTGGCCTGGCCTGGCCTGGCCTGGCCTGGCCTGGCCCTGGCCTGGCCTGGCCTGGCCTGGCCTGGCCTGGCCCTGGCCTGGCCTGGCCTGGCCTGGCCTGGCCTGGCCTGGCCTGGCCTGGCCTGGCCTGGCCTGGCCTGGCCTGGCCTGGCCTGGCCTGGCCTGGCCTGGCCTGGCCTGGCCTGGCCTGGCCTGGCCTGGCCTGGCCTGGCCTGGCCTGGCCTGGCCTGGCCTGGCCTGGCCTGGCCTGGCCTGGCCTGGCCTGGCCTGGCCTGGCCTGGCCTGGCCTGGCCTGGCCTGGCCTGGCCTGGCCTGGCCTGGCCTGGCCTGGCCTGGCCTGGCCTGGCCTGGCCTGGCCTGGCCTGGCCTGGCCTGGCCTGGCCTGGCCTGGCCTGGCCTGGCCTGGCCTGGCCTGGCCTGGCCTGGCCTGGCCTGGCCTGGCCTGGCCTGGCCTGGCCTGGCCTGGCCTGGCCTGGCCTGGCCTGGCCTGGCCTGGCCTGGCCTGGCCTGGCCTGGCCTGGCCTGGCCTGGCCTGGCCTGGCCTGGCCTGGCCCTGGCCTGGCCTGGCCTGGCCTGGCCTGGCCTGGCCTGGCCTGGCCTGGCCTGGCCTGGCCTGGCCTGGCCTGGCCTGGCCTGGCCTGGCCTGGCCTGGCCTGGCCCTGGCCCTGGCCTGGCCTGGCCTGGCCTGGCCTGGCCTGGCCTGGCCTGGCCTGGCCTGGCCTGGCCTGGCCTGGCCTGGCCTGGCCCTGGCCTGGCCCTGGCCTGGCCTGGCCTGGCCTGGCCTGGCCCTGGCCTGGCCTGGCCTGGCCTGGCCTGGCCTGGCCTGGCCTGGCCTGGCCTGGCCTGGCCTGGCCTGGCCTGGCCTGGCCTGGCCTGGCCTGGCCTGGCCTGGCCTGGCCTGGCCTGGCCTGGCCTGGCCCTGGCCTGGCCTGGCCTGGCCTGGCCTGGCCTGGCCTGGCCCTGGCCTGGCCTGGCCTGGCCTGGCCTGGCCTGGCCTGGCCTGGCCTGGCCTGGCCTGGCCTGGCCTGGCCTGGCCTGGCCTGGCCTGGCCTGGCCTGGCCTGGCCTGGCCCTGGCCTGGCCTGGCCTGGCCTGGCCTGGCCTGGCCTGGCCTGGCCTGGCCTGGCCTGGCCTGGCCTGGCCTGGCCTGGCCTGGCCTGGCCTGGCCTGGCCTGGCCTGGCCCCTGGCCTGGCTGGCCTGGCCTGGCCTGGCCTGGCCCTGGCCTGGCCTGGCCTGGCCTGGCCTGGCCCTGGCCTGGCCTGGCCTGGCCTGGCCTGGCCTGGCCTGGCCTGGCCTGGCCTGGCCTGGCCTGGCCTGGCCTGGCCTGGCCTGGCCTGGCCTGGCCTGGCCTGGCCTGGCCCTGGCCTGGCCTGGCCTGGCCCTGGCCTGGCCTGGCCTGGCCTGGCCTGGCCTGGCCCTGGCCTGGCCTGGCCTGGCCTGGCCTGGCCTGGCCTGGCCTGGCCTGGCCTGGCCTGGCCTGGCCTGGCCCTGGCCTGGCCTGGCCTGGCCTGGCCTGGCCTGGCCTGGCCTGGCCTGGCCTGGCCTGGCCTGAGCCTGGCCCTGGCCCTGGCCTGGCCTGGCCTGGCCTGGCCTGGCCTGGCCTGGCCTGGCCTGGCCTGGCCTGGCCTGGCCTGGCCTGGCCTGGCCCTGGCCTGGCCTGGCCTGGCCTGGCCTGGCCTGGCCTGGCCTGGCCTGGCCTGGCCTGGCCTGGCCTGGCCTGGCCTGGCCTGGCCTGGCCTGGCCTGGCCTGGCCTGGCCTGGCCTGGCCTGGCCTGGCCTGGCCTGGCCTGGCCTGGCCTGGCCTGGCCTGGCCCTGGCCCTGGCCTGGCCTGGCCTGGCCCTGGCCTGGCCCTGGCCTGGCCTGGCCTGGCCTGGCCTGGCCTGGCCTGGCCTGGCCTGGCCTGGCCTGGCCTGGCCTGGCCTGGCCTGGCCTGGCCTGGCCTGGCCTGGCCTGGCCTGGCCTGGCCTGGCCTGGCCTGGCCTGGCCTGGCCTGGCCTGGCCTGGCCTGGCCTGGCCTGGCCTGGCCCTGGCCTGGCCTGGCCTGGCCTGGCCTGGCCCTGGCCTGGCCCTGGCCTGGCCTGGCCTGGCCTGGCCTGGCCTGGCCTGGCCTGGCCTGGCCTGGCCTGGCCTGGCCTGGCCTGGCCTGGCCTGGCCTGGCCTGGCCTGGCCTGGCCTGGCCTGGCCTGGCCTGGCCTGGCCTGGCCTGGCCTGGCCTGGCCTGGCCTGGCCTGGCCTGGCCTGGCCTGGCCTGGCCTGGCCTGGCCTGGCCTGGCCTGGCCTGGCCTGGCCTGGCCTGGCCTGGCCTGGCCTGGCCTGGCCTGGCCTGGCCCTGGCCTGGCCTGGCCTGGCCTGGCCCTGGCCTGGCCTGGCCTGGCCTGGCCTGGCCTGGCCTGGCCTGGCCTGGCCTGGCCTGGCCTGGCCTGGCCTGGCCTGGCCTGGCCTGGCCTGGCCTGGCCTGGCCTGGCCCTGGCCTGGCCTGGCCCTGGCCTGGCCTGGCCTGGCCTGGCCTGGCCTGGCCCTGGCCTGGCCTGGCCTGGCCTGGCCTGGCCTGGCCTGGCCTGGCCTGGCCTGGCCTGGCCTGGCCTGGCCTGGCCTGGCCTGGCCTGGCCTGGCCTGGCCCTGGCCTGGCCTGGCCTGAGCCTGGCCTGGCCTGGCCTGGCCTGGCCTGGCCTGGCCTGGCCTGGCCTGGCCTGGCCTGGCCTGGCCTGGCCTGGCCTGGCCTGGCCTGGCCTGGCCCTGGCCTGGCCTGGCCTGGCCTGGCCTGGCCTGGCCTGGCCTGGCCTGGCCTGGCCTGGCCTGGCCTGGCCTGGCCTGGCCTGGCCTGGCCTGGCCTGGCCTGGCCTGGCCTGGCCTGGCCTGGCCTGGCCCTGGCCTGGCCTGGCCTGGCCTGGCCTGGCCTGGCCTGGCCTGGCCTGGCCCTGGCCTGGCCTGGCCTGGCCTGGCCTGGCCTGGCCTGGCCTGGCCTGGCCCCTGGCCTGGCCTGGCCTGGCCTGGCCTGGCCCTGGCCTGGCCTGGCCTGGCCTGGCCTGGCCTGGCCTGGCCTGGCCTGGCCTGGCCTGGCCTGGCCTGGCCTGGCCTGGCCTGGCCTGGCCTGGCCTGGCCTGGCCTGGCCTGGCCTGGCCTGGCCTGGCCTGGCCTGGCCTGGCCTGGCCTGGCCTGGCCTGGCCTGGCCTGGCCTGGCCTGGCCTGGCCTGGCCTGGCCTGGCCTGGCCTGGCCTGGCCTGGCCTGGCCTGGCCTGGCCTGGCCTGGCCTGGCCTGGCCTGGCCTGGCCTGGCCTGGCCTGGCCTGGCCTGGCCTGGCCTGGCCTGGCCTGGCCTGGCCTGGCCTGGCCTGGCCCTGGCCTGGCCTGGCCTGGCCTGGCCTGGCCTGGCCTGGCCTGGCCTGGCCTGGCCTGGCCTGGCCCTGGCCTGGCCTGGCCTGGCCTGGCCTGGCCTGGCCTGGCCTGGCCTGGCCTGGCCTGGCCTGGCCTGGCCTGGCCTGGCCTGGCCTGGCCTGGCCCTGGCCTGGCCTGGCCTGGCCTGGCCTGGCCTGGCCTGGCCTGGCCTGGCCTGGCCTGGCCTGGCCTGGCCTGGCCTGGCCTGGCCTGGCCTGGCCTGGCCTGGCCTGGCCTGGCCTGGCCTGGCCTGGCCTGGCCTGGCCTGGCCTGGCCTGGCCTGGCCTGGCCTGGCCTGGCCTGGCCTGGCCTGGCCTGGCCTGGCCTGGCCTGGCCTGGCCTGGCCTGGCCTGGCCTGGCCTGGCCTGGCCTGGCCTGGCCTGGCCTGGCCTGGCCTGGCCTGGCCTGGCCTGGCCTGGCCTGGCCTGGCCTGGCCTGGCCTGGCCTGGCCTGGCCTGGCCTGGCCTGCCTGGCCTGGCCTGGCCTGGCCTGGCCTGGCCTGGCCTGGCCTGGCCTGGCCTGGCCTGGCCTGGCCTGGCCTGGCCCTGGCCCTGGCCTGGCCTGGCCTGGCCTGGCCTGGCCTGGCCTGGCCTGGCCTGGCCTGGCCTGGCCTGGCCTGGCCTGGCCTGGCCTGGCCTGGCCTGGCCTGGCCTGGCCTGGCCTGGCCTGGCCTGGCCTGGCCTGGCCTGGCCTGGCCTGGCCTGGCCTGGCCTGGCCTGGCCTGGCCTGGCCTGGCCTGGCCTGGCCTGGCCTGGCCTGGCCTGGCCTGGCCTGGCCTGGCCTGGCCTGGCCTGGCCTGGCCTGGCCTGGCCTGGCCTGGCCTGGCCTGGCCTGGCCTGGCCTGGCCTGGCCTGGCCTGGCCTGGCCTGGCCTGGCCTGGCCTGGCCTGGCCTGGCCTGGCCTGGCCTGGCCTGGCCTGGCCTGGCCTGGCCTGGCCTGGCCTGGCCTGGCCCCCTGGCCTGGCCTGGCCTGGCCTGGCCTGGCCTGGCCTGGCCTGGCCTGGCCCCTGGCCTGGCCTGGCCTGGCCTGGCCTGGCCTGGCCTGGCCTGGCCTGGCCTGGCCTGGCCTGGCCTGGCCTGGCCTGGCCTGGCCTGGCCTGGCCTGGCCTGGCCTGGCCTGGCCTGGCCTGGCCTGGCCTGGCCTGGCCTGGCCTGGCCTGGCCCTGGCCCTGGCCTGGCCTGGCCTGGCCTGGCCTGGCCTGGCCTGGCCTGGCCTGGCCTGGCCTGGCCTGGCCTGGCCTGGCCTGGCCTGGCCCTGGCCTGGCCTGGCCTGGCCTGGCCTGGCCTGGCCTGGCCTGGCCTGGCCTGGCCTGGCCCTGGCCTGGCCTGGCCTGGCCTGGCCTGGCCTGGCCTGGCCTGGCCTGGCCTGGCCTGGCCTGGCCTGGCCCTGGCCTGGCCTGGCCTGGCCTGGCCTGGCCTGGCCTGGCCTGGCCTGGCCTGGCCTGGCCTGGCCTGGCCTGGCCCTGGCCTGGCCTGGCCTGGCCTGGCCTGGCCTGGCCTGGCCTGGCCTGGCCTGGCCTGGCCTGGCCTGGCCCTGGCCTGGCCTGGCCTGGCCTGGCCTGGCCTGGCCTGGCCTGGCCTGGCCTGGCCTGGCCTGGCCTGGCCTGCCTGGCCTGGCCTGGCCTGGCCTGGCCTGGCCTGGCCTGGCCTGGCCTGGCCTGGCCTGGCCTGGCCTGGCCTGGCCTGGCCTGGCCTGGCCCTGGCCTGGCCTGGCCTGGCCTGGCCTGGCCTGGCCTGGCCTGGCCTGGCCTGGCCTGGCCTGGCCTGGCCTGGCCTGGCCTGGCCTGGCCTGGCCTGGCCTGGCCTGGCCTGGCCTGGCCTGGCCTGGCCTGGCCTGGCCTGGCCTGGCCTGGCCTGGCCTGGCCTGGCCTGGCCTGGCCTGGCCTGGCCTGGCCTGGCCTGGCCTGGCCTGGCCTGGCCTGGCCTGGCCTGGCCTGGCCTGGCCTGGCCTGGCCTGGCCTGGCCTGGCTGGCCTGGCCTGGCCTGGCCTGGCCTGGCCTGGCCTGGCCTGGCCTGGCCTGGCCTGGCCTGGCCTGGCCTGGCCTGGCCTGGCCTGGCCTGGCCTGGCCTGGCCTGGCCTGGCCTGGCCTGGCCTGGCCTGGCCTGGCCTGGCCTGGCCTGGCCTGGCCTGGCCTGGCCTGGCCTGGCCTGGCCTGGCCTGGCCTGGCCTGGCCTGGCCTGGCCTGGCCTGGCCTGGCCTGGCCTGGCCTGGCCTGGCCTGGCCTGGCCTGGCCTGGCCTGGCCTGGCCTGGCCTGGCCCTGGCCTGGCCTGGCCTGGCCTGGCCTGGCCTGGCCTGGCCTGGCCTGGCCTGGCCTGGCCTGGCCTGGCCTGGCCTGGCCTGGCCTGGCCCTGGCCTGGCCTGGCCTGGCCTGGCCTGGCCTGGCCTGGCCTGGCCTGGCCTGGCCTGGCCTGGCCTGGCCTGGCCTGGCCTGGCCTGGCCTGGCCTGGCCTGGCCTGGCCTGGCCTGGCCTGGCCTGGCCTGGCCTGGCCTGGCCTGGCCTGGCCTGGCCTGGCCTGGCCTGGCCTGGCCCTGGCCTGGCCTGGCCTGGCCTGGCCTGGCCTGGCCTGGCCTGGCCTGGCCTGGCCTGGCCTGGCCTGGCCTGGCCTGGCCTGGCCTGGCCTGGCCTGGCCTGGCCTGGCCCTGGCCTGGCCTGGCCTGGCCTGGCCTGGCCTGGCCTGGCCCTGGCCTGGCCTGGCCTGGCCTGGCCTGGCCTGGCCTGGCCTGGCCTGGCCTGGCCTGGCCTGGCCTGGCCTGGCCTGGCCTGGCCTGGCCTGGCCTGGCCTGGCCTGGCCTGGCCTGGCCTGGCCTGGCCTGGCCTGGCCTGGCCTGGCCTGGCCTGGCCTGGCCTGGCCTGGCCTGGCCTGGGCCTGGCCTGGCCTGGCCTGGCCTGGCCTGGCCCTGGCCTGGCCTGGCCTGGCCCTGGCCTGGCCTGGCCTGGCCTGGCCTGGCCTGGCCTGGCCTGGCCTGGCCTGGCCTGGCCTGGCCTGGCCTGGCCTGGCCTGGCCTGGCCTGGCCTGGCCTGGCCTGGCCTGGCCTGGCCTGGCCTGGCCTGGCCTGGCCTGGCCTGGCCTGGCCTGGCCTGGCCTGGCCTGGCCTGGCCTGGCCTGGCCTGGCCTGGCCTGGCCTGGCCTGGCCTGGCCTGGCCCTGGCCTGGCCTGGCCTGGCCTGGCCTGGCCTGGCCTGGCCTGGCCTGGCCTGGCCTGGCCTGGCCTGGCCTGGCCTGGCCTGGCCTGGCCTGGCCTGGCCTGGCCTGGCCTGGCCTGGCCTGGCCTGGCCTGGCCTGGCCTGGCCTGGCCTGGCCTGGCCTGGCCTGGCCTGGCCTGGCCTGGCCTGGCCTGGCCTGGCCTGGCCTGGCCTGGCCTGGCCTGGCCTGGCCCTGGCCTGGCCTGGCCCTGGCCTGGCCTGGCCTGGCCTGGCCTGGCCTGGCCTGGCCTGGCCTGGCCTGGCCTGGCCTGGCCTGGCCTGGCCTGGCCTGGCCTGGCCTGGCCTGGCCTGGCCTGGCCTGGCCTGGCCTGGCCCTGGCCTGGCCTGGCCTGGCCTGGCCTGGCCTGGCCTGGCCTGGCCTGGCCTGGCCTGGCCTGGCCTGGCCTGGCCTGGCCTGGCCTGGCCTGGCCTGGCCTGGCCTGGCCTGGCCTGGCCTGGCCTGGCCTGGCCTGGCCTGGCCTGGCCTGGCCTGGCCTGGCCTGGCCTGGCCTGGCCTGGCCTGGCCTGGCCTGGCCTGGCCTGGCCTGGCCTGGCCTGGCCTGGCCTGGCCTGGCCTGGCCTGGCCCTGGCCTGGCCTGGCCTGGCCTGGCCTGGCCTGGCCTGGCCTGGCCTGGCCTGGCCTGGCCTGGCCTGGCCTGGCCTGGCCTGGCCCTGGCCTGGCCCTGGCCCTGGCCTGGCCTGGCCCTGGCCTGGCCTGGCCTGGCCTGGCCTGGCCTGGCCTGGCCTGGCCTGGCCTGGCCTGGCCTGGCCTGGCCTGGCCTGGCCTGGCCTGGCCTGGCCTGGCCTGGCCTGGCCTGGCCTGGCCTGGCCTGGCCTGGCCTGGCCCTGGCCTGGCCTGGCCTGGCCTGGCCTGGCCTGGCCCTGGCCTGGCCTGGCCTGGCCTGGCCTGGCCTGGCCTGGCCTGGCCTGGCCTGGCCTGGCCTGGCCTGGCCTGGCCTGGCCTGGCCTGGCCTGGCCTGGCCTGGCCTGGCCTGGCCTGGCCTGGCCTGGCCTGGCCTGGCCTGGCCTGGCCTGGCCTGGCCTGGCCTGGCCTGGCCTGGCCTGGCCTGGCCTGGCCTGGCCTGGCCTGGCCTGGCCTGGCCTGGCCTGGCCTGGCCTGGCCTGGCCTGGCCTGGCCTGGCCTGGCCCTGGCCTGGCCTGGCCTGGCCTGGCCTGGCCTGGCCTGGCCTGGCCTGGCCTGGCCTGGCCTGGCCTGGCCCTGGCCTGGCCTGGCCTGGCCTGGCCTGGCCTGGCCTGGCCTGGCCTGGCCTGGCCTGGCCTGGCCTGGCCTGGCCTGGCCTGGCCTGGCCTGGCCTGGCCTGGCCTGGCCTGGCCTGGCCTGGCCTGGCCTGGCCTGGCCTGGCCTGGCCTGGCCTGGCCTGGCCTGGCCTGGCCTGGCCTGGCCTGGCCTGGCCTGGCCTGGCCTGGCCTGGCCTGGCCTGGCCTGGCCTGGCCCTGGCCTGGCCTGGCCTGGCCTGGCCTGGCCTGGCCTGGCCTGGCCTGGCCTGGCCTGGCCTGGCCTGGCCTGGCCTGGCCTGGCCTGGCCTGGCCTGGCCTGGCCTGGCCCCTGGCCTGGCCTGGCCTGGCCTGGCCTGGCCTGGCCTGGCCTGGCCTGGCCTGGCCTGGCCTGGCCTGGCCTGGCCTGGCCTGGCCTGGCCTGGCCTGGCCTGGCCCTGGCCTGGCCTGGCCTGGCCTGGCCTGGCCTGGCCCTGGCCTGGCCTGGCCTGGCCTGGCCTGGCCTGGCCTGGCCTGGCCTGGCCTGGCCTGGCCTGGCCTGGCCTGGCCTGGCCTGGCCTGGCCTGGCCTGGCCTGGCCTGGCCTGGCCTGGCCTGGCCTGGCCTGGCCTGGCCTGGCCTGGCCTGGCCTGGCCTGGCCTGGCCTGGCCTGGCCTGGCCTGGCCTGGCCTGGCCTGGCCTGGCCTGGCCCTGGCCTGGCCTGGCCTGGCCTGGCCTGGCCTGGCCTGGCCTGGCCTGGCCTGGCCTGGCCTGGCCTGGCCTGGCCTGGCCTGGCCTGGCCTGGCCTGGCCTGGCCTGGCCTGGCCTGGCCCTGGCCTGGCCTGGCCTGGCCTGGCCTGGCCTGGCCTGGCCTGGCCTGGCCTGGCCTGGCCTGGCCTGGCCTGGCCTGGCCTGGCCTGGCCTGGCCTGGCCTGGCCTGGCCTGGCCTGGCCTGGCCTGGCCTGGCCTGGCCTGGCCTGGCCTGGCCCTGGCCTGGCCTGGCCTGGCCTGGCCTGGCCTGGCCTGGCCTGGCCTGGCCTGGCCTGGCCTGGCCTGGCCTGGCCTGGCCTGGCCTGGCCTGGCCTGGCCTGGCCTGGCCTGGCCTGGCCTGGCCTGGCCTGGCCTGGCCTGGCCTGGCCTGGCCTGGCCTGGCCTGGCCTGGCCTGGCCTGGCCTGGCCTGGCCTGGCCTGGCCTGGCCTGGCCTGGCCTGGCCTGGCCTGGCCTGGCCTGGCCTGGCCTGGCCTGGCCTGGCCTGGCCTGGCCTGGCCTGGCCTGGCCTGGCCTGGCCTGGCCTGGCCTGGCCTGGCCTGGCCTGGCCTGGCCTGGCCTGGCCTGGCCTGGCCTGGCCTGGCCTGGCCTGGCCTGGCCTGGCCTGGCCTGGCCTGGCCTGGCCTGGCCTGGCCTGGCCTGGCCTGACCTGGCCTGGCCTGGCCTGGCCTGGCCTGGCCTGGCCTGGCCTGGCCTGGCCTGGCCTGGCCTGGCCTGGCCTGGCCTGGCCTGGCCTGGCCTGGCCTGGCCTGGCCCTGGCCTGGCCTGGCCTGGCCTGGCCTGGCCTGGCCTGGCCTGGCCTGGCCTGGCCTGGCCTGGCCTGGCCTGGCCTGGCCTGGCCTGGCCTGGCCTGGCCTGGCCTGGCCTGGCCTGGCCTGGCCTGGCCTGGCCTGGCCTGGCCTGGCCTGGCCTGGCCTGGCCTGGCCTGGCCTGGCCTGGCCTGGCCTGGCCTGGCCTGGCCTGGCCTGGCCTGGCCTGGCCTGGCCTGGCCTGGCCTGGCCCTGGCCTGGCCTGGCCTGGCCTGGCCTGGCCTGGCCTGGCCTGGCCTGGCCTGGCCTGGCCTGGCCTGGCCTGGCCTGGCCTGCCTGGCCTGGCCTGGCCTGGCCTGGCCTGGCCTGGCCTGGCCTGGCCTGGCCTGGCCTGGCCCTGGCCTGGCCCTGGCCTGGCCTGGCCTGGCCTGGCCTGGCCTGGCCTGGCCTGGCCTGGCCTGGCCTGGCCTGGCCTGGCCTGGCCTGGCCTGGCCTGGCCTGGCCCTGGCCTGGCCTGGCCTGGCCTGGCCTGGCCTGGCCTGGCCTGGCCTGGCCTGGCCTGGCCTGGCCTGGCCTGGCCTGGCCTGGCCTGGCCTGGCCTGGCCTGGCCTGGCCTGGCCTGGCCTGGCCTGGCCTGGCCTGGCCTGGCCTGGCCTGGCCCTGGCCTGGCCTGGCCTGGCCTGGCCTGGCCTGGCCTGGCCTGGCCTGGCCTGGCCTGGCCTGGCCTGGCCTGGCCTGGCCCTGGCCCTGGCCTGGCCTGGCCTGGCCTGGCCTGGCCTGGCCTGGCCTGGCCTGGCCTGGCCTGGCCTGGCCTGGCCTGGCCTGGCCTGGCCTGGCCTGGCCTGGCCTGGCCTGGCCTGGCCTGGCCTGGCCTGGCCTGGCCTGGCCTGGCCTGGCCTGGCCTGGCCTGGCCTGGCCTGGCCTGGCCTGGCCTGGCCTGGCCTGGCCCTGGCCTGGCCTGGCCTGGCCTGGCCTGGCCTGGCCTGGCCTGGCCTGGCCTGGCCTGGCCCTGGCCTGGCCTGGCCTGGCCTGGCCTGGCCTGGCCTGGCCTGGCCTGGCCTGGCCTGGCCTGGCCTGGCCTGGCCTGGCCTGGCCTGGCCTGGCCTGGCCTGGCCTGGCCTGGCCTGGCCTGGCCTGGCCTGGCCTGGCCTGGCCTGGCCTGGCCTGGCCTGGCCTGGCCTAACCTAACCTAAGCCTAACCTAACCTAACCCTATCTCAAGGCCCATACCTAAACTTAACCTAACCTTAAACCTTCTTAAAAAACCATATCTTACCTAACCCTAAACCTAACCTTAACCATTCTTAAGCCATACCTAACCTTAACCCTACAGACAGACAGTCCTTTAACCCAACCAACGGGTTAATCTACAAGTGGGCTACCATGGGGCCTACAACTTTGGCCGGCCGCGCCCGTACCCTCCGACCCGCGCGTATATGATGTGGAGTGCAACCCCTCCCTTCCCCCCTCCGGTTTCCACGTGTCAGAGATGGAAGTGGATCAACCGACTCAAAACTAGAAACCAAACACTTGGCGAGTCACCGCTGCGTTGCCGGATGTAGGGTATGGACGCAGCAAGCCAAGGAAATGTTATTCCTTACACCTACTGGGATCCTCCCAAATCTGACCCTATACAAGGTTTTCCACCCTTGTACCTTCTGGATTGGTTTGATGGTGAACAGGTTTAAAATAAATCTTAGATTACATACCAACTAAAATAACCCTACTCTACTCCTGACCCCTGGATATACACCACCTACACTACCCCCCTTTTTTCAACGAAAGAAGACCCCTTCCCCAATATCCCACCTTTTTCCACCGAAGAGGATTCTTCTCAAAGATACCAACCCCCCCTCTTTTCAACGAAAGAAGACCCTTTCCCCAATACCCCAACTTTTTCACAGAAGAGGATTCCTCCCAAAGAACCCCCCTTTTTTCAACAAAGAAGACCCCTTCCCCAAATACCCACCTTTTTCCACCGAAGAGGATTCCTCCCAAAGATCCCCCCTTTTTTTCATCAACAAAGAAGACCCCTCTCCAAGATCTTACCTTCCCACCAAAGAGGATTCCACCCCCAGCTAAAGACAAAGACCTTTTTCTACAAAGAACTGGATTCACCACACTGACGCAGATGTAAGAGACTTCTTTACCCATCCTGATGACCGTATCTCCAACTTAGGAGCAAAATAATACAAATTACTATATAGGCCCACCACACTCACACCCCTGCACCATACACCCACATACAAAAAACCCAGAACAATACCAACATCCTACACCAGACCCTCCCCCAGGTAAGTATTCCCCCTCCCCCAGGTAAGTCTCTCCCCTTCTGGAGTGGTCCCATCACCTTCGGAGGACAAACATCACTGGATACAGCCAAAAAGTTTTCTGGACCCATACCTCCCATTCCCCAAGTGGACGTTAACTAAACAACACGGCCAAATCTACTATATGCCCAGGATCCCAAATGGACGAAAACGCGATGGAAGCTATACTCCGTCAAAAAAGCACCAACTAAAGACGAACAGTTTAGGAACACTTCCAAGCCGGCCAAACTGAAACTACCCCTCAGAAACACTACCTACCACTACCCTTCAACAAAGAAACAAGGTTACAAGTTCCCCACACACCTGGATATGACCAAAGTTCACGACCTTCACTTCAACTCTACATCGCTCCTTTCTGCACTCTAACGCAAACTCCAAAAACGGAAAAAGATGTCCACCACCTTTGAAAGCCTACAGATAGACCTATGGGTCACCTAGAAACTCAACTATAGTCTCATTCGAATCCCACAGATGTCCACCCTACCCCCAACGACTCCTGAAACTACAGAACCTTATCCTGGGTTCCTTCCAGGCCCAAACCCCCAACAAGAGCAGACCGCTCCCGACGCTAACACACAAGTCAATGGAGACACAGAGGTCAAACACTACTTTTTCAGAGGAGGATCTAATATACTTCTACTCATCACAGAAACTCCACGTTTGGCTTATTCTGACCCCTTAGACGTCTTGTCTTACCTAAAATTAACCCCACACCTCTGGGACCCCCACATCCTATACAGCACCCCAAAAGCAAAGTTCCATCCTTTCCATATAATTCTCCATAGGATTCAATGATAGAGGCTCCCCTACACCTAACAGACGAACAGACGCCTACCCGAAAAAAACGAAAAAATCTCATTGGCCAAGAGACAAGCATGCCTCTCACATGCACACCGCATGCACACCTGGTCCACCAATAGAAACGATCTTTGGCTAAACCACACCCCTATTATTTCCCATAAAAGAGGAGCATCCCTCAGTCTCAGCACCATTAGGGTCGAAGAGACCCCGAAGAGCCTTCAACTGGACAAAGACTCAAGCTGGAACTCTACAAGGACAACCTCTTCCTCAACGGATCTACTGGGCCCTAGCTGTATGCTTACCCCTGAAAAGACACCTCATCGGGATCAAGATATCAAGCTTGGACTTCACACACCCCTTGGACTGTAGCTATATGCTGCTCCCTAAAAGACACTTCACCAGGATCCAGACATCAAGTTGGGGCCTCATACCCCTAAAGAAGA
This sequence comes from Oncorhynchus keta, assembly GCF_023373465.1. NCBI lineage: Eukaryota > Metazoa > Chordata > Actinopteri > Salmoniformes > Salmonidae > Oncorhynchus > Oncorhynchus keta. The sequence goes on along the minus strand of NW_026277910.1, from coordinate 583,436 downwards.
CACCTCATCGGGATCAAGACATCAAGCTGGGACTTCACACACCCCCTGGGGCTCTAGCTACATGCTACTCCCTCAAAGACACTTCACCAGGATCCAGACATCAAGTTGGGGCCTCATACCCCCTGGGCCCTAACTATATGCTACCCCCCAAACACCTCACCTGGATCAAGACATCAGCTGGGGCCTCATACCCCTAAAGAAGACACCTCATCGGGATCAAGACATCAAGCTGGGACTTCACACACCCCTTGGGCTCTAGCTACATGCTACTCCCTCAAAGACACTTCACCTGGATCCAGACATCAAGTTGGGGCCTCATACCCCCTGGGCCCTAACTATATGCTACCCCCCAAACACCTCACCTGGATCAAGACATCAGCTGGGGCCCTGTACTCTCTACAGGCATCTCATCGGAACGACTGGGCTCTAGCTATATGCTACTCCTAAATAAAGACACCTCACCAGGATCTAGATACCAGCGGGCACTCTGCACCTCTCATCCCCTACCCCCTCTCCGCCCTACCCCTTCTCCTCCCGGAGAAAAGAAGCCTACAGCTTTCCGCTACATCGTTAATTCGGTCTGTACCTAAACCCCACTACTTCCTCCCCATATAGGTACTCCTACGACGGACCTTCATAGACCTTCTAGACCTTCGAGCCTCAACCACACATACACCCACATCCTTATTTTTCCGGTCCAAAATACGGCCTTTTTACCGTACTACGACCAAGTGCACCTATTTTTGCACATTTTTTCTCCCTGCCACCTGATGAAGCTGAGCAAAGCAGAAACGCGTCGTGGCTGGGCTGCCCCTAGATCCGTTGTGATGCTGTAAGGAAGGCAGGTTCCACACGGACTTCGGGGGTATCTCCTTTTGGCTACTCAATTTCCTTTGTACTTTTCTCTCTCCTTACTTTCAGTTTTACACAGGGACACACACACGGAAGATCTACAGGACAGCGATGACCCTGGGCACTCTGATGGCTACTCAGACCCCCTACTTCATCACAATACAAGCCCAAACAATTTCGACGGGGCATAGTTATCTACATAGACCCTCTACATTTTTGAAAGAGACGCACAGAGGGTCCGGCCGAATAAGAGTTTCGACCGGCAACCTAGTCTCATCATAGGATCGTCGCACAGCTTACCCCCACCATACCAGAGGACCCAGAGACCCGGTCATATCCTCATAAGATTGACATAGGGAAGGGCTCTTTTGGGCAACACAAACCCTCCTAACCTTCCCCCACATCATACCCTGACCAGGGTGATTGAGGGAACGGAGCAGAGGCAGAGTGTTAAGGTGGCCTCTGCATTTTCATCTCCATCCCATACCCAGACCTGGGTGGCATGGAATGTTAATCAGCAGGAACAGGTTCAAACTCTGTTACTACTTACCTCCATACTCTCTTCCCAGTCAACCCCATCTAAACATGGGATTGCTAGGTGGAACCACAGGCTGAATCCCCCAGTTGACCACTAGACCCACACCGTGGGACTCCTGGACCCTCTAGATACCAAAAACAACTGAAAGAAGATACGCACAGAAGGACCAACAGATAAAAAGCATTGACCGGCAGCCCAGTCTCATCATTGGAACGCCGACTTCACCTCACACAGAGACCCCTGTTCAGGCCTCAACTAATGGTACTACAGGCTCCCACCTACTCCAACCACACAGGACAACCCGATCTCACCAACCCAAGATCAACTAAGAACCAAAGACAAAGAAACCCCTCAAAGAAAACAGCTTACCCCCACCATACCAGGGGACCCAGAGACCCGGTCATACCCTCATAAGGTTGACATAGGGAAGGGCTCCTTTTGGGCAACACAAACCCTCCTAACCTTCCCCACATCATACCCTGACCAGGGTGATTGAGGGAACGGAGCAGAGGCAGAGTGTTAAGGTGGCCTCTGCATTTCATCTCCATCCCATACCCAGACCTGGGTGGCATGGAATGATAATCAGCAGGAACAGGTTATAACTCTGTTACCACCTACCCCCATACTCTCTTCCCAGTCAACACCATCTAAACATGGGATTGCTGGACAGAACCACAGGATGAATCCCCCAGTTGACAACTAGACCAACAGCTAATCCCACACCGTGGGACTCCAGGACCCTCTAGACACCAAACCTCCCATAAACAATTGAAAGAAGAAACGCACAGAAGGGCCAGCAGATAAAAAGCGTTGACCAGCAGCCCAGTCTCATCATTGGAACGCCGACTTCACCTCACACAGAGACCCCTGTTCAGGCCTCAACTAATGGCACTACAGGCTCCCACCTACTCCAACCACACAGGACAACCCGATCTCACCAACCCAAGATCAACTAAGAACCAAAGACAAAGAAACCCCTCAAAGAAAACAGCTTACCCCCACCATACCAGGGGACCCAGAGACCCGGTCATACCCTCATAAGGTTGACATAGGGAAGGGCTCCTTTTGGGCAACACAAACCCTCCTAACCTTCCCCCACATCATACCCTGACCAGGGTGATTGAGGAACGGAGCAGAGGCAGAGTGTTAAGGTGGCCTCTGCATTTTCATCTCCATCCCATACCCAGACCTGGGTGGTATGGAATGATAATCAGCAGGAACAGGTTATAACTCTGTTACCACCTACCCCCATACTCTCTTCCCAGTCAACACCATCTAAACATGGGATTGCTGGACAGAACCACAGGATGAATCCCCCAGTTGACAACTAGACCCACAGCTAATCCCACACCGTGGGACTCCAGGACCCTCTAGACACCAAACCTCCCATAAACAATTAAAAGAAGAAACGCACAGAAGGGCCAGCAGATAAAAAGCGTTGACCAGCAGCCCAGTCTCATCATTGGAACGCCGACTTCACCTCACACAGAGACCCCTGTTCAGGCTTCTACGAAGGGCATAATAGGCCCTCTCCTACTCCGACCACACAGGACAACCCGATCTCACCAACCCAAGATCAACTAAGAACCAAAGACAAAGAAACCCTTCAAAGAAAACAGCTCACCCCCACCATACCAGGGGACCCAGAGACCTTGTCATACCCTCACAAGGCTGACATAGGTACGGACTCCTTTTGGATGTCGCAAACCCTCCCAACCTTTCCTGACCAGGGTGCCTGACGGTGCGAAGCAGAGACAGAGTGTTGAGGTGACCTCTGTACTCTCCTTCCTGTCCCATACCCTCCCAAGCCATCTACTCATAGAACCGAGCTCCGCTAAAAGTCCACCTACAGATACCCCAAGGACCGGACTTATCCACGACATTCAGCCCAACAACACACCCAGCTAATAAGCGATACCCTCACCAACCCAGCATCATTGGATCTACGCCTCAAGAATAGGACCGAAAACACAGGAATAAAGATACTGAATGGAACATCAGGCCCCCACCACTACGGCTGGACCACCACTGAGGCTTTCAGTACAGCGGAGGAACGTCCGGACAGACACTGCACCTGCACCTTACACACCCCACATCCCATACAAAGATAGGGGTCATTAAGACCACAAAAACAGACATTCAATAGCACCATAGAGTTACCATGCCCATGGACTCTCAATAAATACTTTCTTAAAAAAAAAAAAAAAAAAAAAAAAAAAAAAAGGGATATAACTATATATCTATATATAAATATATCACTTTTATTTTCCAAGTTTCTTGAACTCAGGGTTACCATGACCATGGACCTTTTGATGAAAAGAAACTACAAAATATAATCTAAATATCTAAATGTTATATACCTAGAACCTTCACCATCCCACCATCCTTCCAAATCTACCTCACCGAAGATACCCACCAGCACCCCCAACGGACGAGAACCTTTTTCTCCAACTACTCTGGGGGCACGGTTTTGTCGACTCCCCCGCAGCGAGTAGACCCTAAGCAATCAGGCCCAACCATACACCAAGCAAGAAGACGGGAGGAAATGGTAGACCGGACTCCTTCGGGACCCCTCTGGGGCCTGTTGGCAGACCAATCGGCTCAACCCTCCCAGCCCCCTTACACACGGGAGACTCACGTAACGCTGGACCACTATCTACCCCAGATTAGATCTGGATTGGCAGTAGGTTCAGTAGCGCGTGTTTCCTCCTAGCGGGTTGGGATACCCAAAGAGGGGCTTTTGGGTTATGCGCTGCGGCTGGAGGATCGCGTCTGCCGAATAACCCCTGGGGTGCCCAGATGATGTCTGGCGAGGTATCGGACCCCGCAGGGAATAACCCACTGGGGGACCCCTTACCCCGCCGCACTTAGCCTGGACAACCGAACCATTTTTACCTGGACTACGAACTAATTCACTGTCTAGGGATGATATACCTCTGGAAACTTTACGATCCTGGAAGGGAGTAATTCCACTGGTCACTATTACCCAAAACCTCTGAATTACCTACGACTGAGATGGTTGGAATGGAAACACCCAATTAACTTCTACTACTGCCGGACGTTTCATACGTAAGCCAGAGAAGGTTTGCCGGTTTCAAACCCTCCATACACCGACCGAAACACAGGACGTGACTCCAGGGGCGGATGCATGACAACCGTATAGAGGGCTCGCCTTCTGGTCTTTGTCTACTCAAACCACTGGCTGTTATAGACTGACCACTTGACAGGGACACATGGCAACCGACTGAGGTCCGGACCTGCACAAGGTACGCAACTCGATGGTTTTGCCTGATCCTACGCCGAGTATACCCATACAGACCAGCTGGATTCGACTAGACATGGGTTGATTTGGAATTAGGATCCTGGAAGGGAATAACTCCCAATCATACACATGATTGAAAACATCCAGGACCAAAGACTGACGAACACTGAGGTTGATACATAGACAACATGGAGCTAAAGAAGAAGGATCTGAAAGAGAGTAAAAACTCCTAAGTTGCACTATGCTTTCCACCTCCGTTGACACAGCGGACCTGGACATCATGACCATACCACTCGACATGGACACATGGCAACCAACCGAGGACCGTACCTGCATAAGGGACGCAACTCAAGGGCTTTGCCTGATCCTAAGTTGAGGTGACAGACCTACCTAAACTTAACCTTTTCTATACCTTACCCTAACCCTAACCCTAACCTTAACCATCTCAAAACCCATACCTAAACTTAACCCTAACCTTAAACCTTCTTAAAAAACCATATCTTACCTAACCCTAAACCCTAACCTTAACCATTCTTAAGCCATACCTAACCTTAACCCTACAGACAGACAGTCCTTTAACCCAACCAACGGGTTAATCTACAAGTGGGCTACCATGGGGCCTACAACTTTGGCCGGCCGCGCCCGTACCCTCCGACCCGCGCGTATATGATGTGGAGTGCAACCCCTCCCTTCCCCCCTCCGGTTTCCACGTGTCAGAGATGGAAGTGGATCAACCGACTCAAAACTAGAAACCAAACACTTGGCGAGTCACCGCTGCGTTGCCGGATGTAGGGTATGGACGCAGCAAGCCAAGGAAATGTTATTCCTTACACCTACTGGGATCCTCCCAAATCTGACCCTATACAAGGTTTTTTCCACCCTTGTACCTTCTGGATTGGTTTGATGGTGAACAGGTTTAAAATAAATCTTAGATTACATACCAACTAAAATAACCCTACTCTACTCCTGACCCCTGGATATACACCACCTACACTACCCCCCTTTTTTCAACGAAAGAAGACCCCTTCCCCAATATCCCACCTTTTTCCACCGAAGAGGATTCTTCTCAAAGATACCAACCCCCCCCTCTTTTTCAACGAAAGAAGACCCCTTTCCCCAATACCCCAACTTTTTTCACAGAAGAGGATTCCTCCCAAAGAACCCCCCCCCCTTTTTTTTTTTTTTTTTTTTTTTTTCAACAAAAAGACCCTTCCCCAAATACCCACCTTTTTCCACCGAAGAGGATTCCTCCCAAAGATCCCCCCTTTTTTCATCAACAAAAGAAGACCCCTCTCCAAGATCTTACCTTCCCACCAAAGAGGATTCCACCCCCCCAGCTAAAGACAAAGACCTTTTTCTACAAAGAACTGGATTCACCACACTGACGCAGATGTAAGAGACTTCTTTACCCATCCTGATGACCGTATCTCCAACTTAGGAGCAAAATAATACAAATTACTATATAGGCCCACCACACTCACACCCCTGCACCATACACCCACATACAAAAAAACCCAGAACAATACCAACATCCTACACCAGACCCTCCCCCAGGTAAGTATTCCCCCCTCCCCCCAGGTAAGTCTCTCCCCTTCTGGAGTGGTCCCATCACCTTCGGAGGACAAACATCACTGGATACAGCCAAAAAGTTTTCTGGACCCATACCTCCCATTCCCCAAGTGGACGTTAACTAAACAACACGGCCAAATCTACTATATGCCCAGGATCCCAAATGGACGAAAACGCGATGGAAGCTATACTCCGTCAAAAAAGCACCAACTAAAGACGAACAGTTTAGGAACACTTCCAAGCCGGCCAAACTGAAACTACCCCTCAGAAACACTACCTACCACTACCCTTCAACAAAGAAACAAGGTTACAAGTTCCCCACACACCTGGATATGACCAAAGTTCACGACCTTCACTTCAACTCTACATCGCTCCTTTCTGCACTCTAACGCAAACTCCAAAAACGGAAAAAGATGTCCACCACCTTTGAAAGCCTACAGATAGACCTATGGGTCACCTAGAAACTCAACTATAGTCTCATTCGAATCCCACAGATGTCCACCCTACCCCCAACGACTCCTGAAACTACAGAACCTTATCCTGGGTTCCTTCCAGGCCCAAACCCCCAACAAGAGCAGACCGCTCCCGACGCTAACACACAAGTCAATGGAGACACAGAGGTCAAACACTACTTTTTCAGAGGAGGATCTAATATACTTCTACTCATCACAGAAACTCCACGTTTGGCTTATTCTGACCCCTTAGACGTCTTGTCTTACCTAAAATTAACCCCACACCTCTGGGACCCCCACATCCTATACAGCACCCCAAAAGCAAAGTTCCATCCTTTCCATATAATTCTCCATAGGATTCAATGATAGAGGCTCCCCTACACCTAACAGACGAACAGACGCCTACCCGAAAAAAAAAAACGAAAAAATCTCATTGGCCAAGAGACAAGCATGCCTCTCACATGCACACCGCATGCACACCTGGTCCACCAATAGAAACGATCTTTGGCTAAACCACACCCCTATTATTTCCCATAAAAGAGGAGCATCCCTCAGTCTCAGCACCATTAGGGTCGAAGAGACCCCGAAGAGCCTTCAACTGGACAAAGACTCAAGCTGGAACTCTACAAGGACAACCTCTTCCTCAACGGATCTACTGGGCCCTAGCTGTATGCTTACCCCTGAAAAAGACACCTCATCGGGATCAAGATATCAAGCTTGGACTTCACACACCCCTTGGACTGTAGCTATATGCTGCTCCCTAAAAGACACTTCACCAGGATCCAGACATCAAGTTGGGGCCTCATACCCCTAAAGAAGACACCTCATCGGGATCAAGACATCAAGCTGGGACTTCACACACCCCTGGGGCTCTAGCTACATGCTACTCCCTCAAAGACACTTCACCAGGATCCAGACATCAAGTTGGGGCCTCATACCCCCTGGGCCCTAACTATATGCTACCCCCCAAACACCTCACCTGGATCAAGACATCAGCTGGGGCCTCATACCCCTAAAGAAGACACCTCATCGGGATCAAGACATCAAGCTGGGACTTCACACACCCCTTGGGCTCTAGCTACATGCTACTCCCTCAAAGACACTTCACCTGGATCCAGACATCAAGTTGGGGCCTCATACCCCCTGGGCCCTAACTATATGCTACCCCCCAAACACCTCACCTGGATCAAGACATCAGCTGGGGCCCTGTACTCTCTACAGGCATCTCATCGGAACGACTGGGCTCTAGCTATATGCTACTCCCTAAATAAAGACACCTCACCAGGATCTAGATACCAGCGGGCACTCTGCACCTCTCATCCCCTACCCCCTCTCCGCCCTACCCCTTCTCCTCCCGGAGGAAAAGAAGCCTACAGCTTTCCGCTACATCGTTAATTCGGTCTGTACCCTAAACCCCACTACTTCCTCCCCCATATAGGTACTCCTACGACGGACCTTCATAGACCTTCTAGACCTTCGAGCCTCAACCACACATACACCCACATCCTTATTTTTCCGGTCCAAAATACGGCCTTTTTACCGTACTACGACCAAGTGCACCTATTTTTGCACATTTTTTTCTCCCTGCCACCTGATGAAGCTGAGCAAAGCAGAAACGCGTCGTGGCTGGGCTGCCCCTAGATCCGTTGTGATGCTGTAAGGAAGGCAGGTTCCACACGGACTTCGGGGGTATCTCCTTTTGGCTACTCAATTTCCTTTGTACTTTTCTCTCTCCTTACTTTCAGTTTTACACAGGGACACACACACGGAAGATCTACAGGACAGCGATGACCCTGGGCACTCTGATGGCTACTCAGACCCCTACTTCATCACAATACAAGCCCAAACAATTTCGACGGGGCATAGTTATCTACATAGACCCTCTACATTTTTTGAAAGAGACGCACAGAGGGTCCGGCCGAATAAGAGTTTCGACCGGCAACCTAGTCTCATCATAGGATCGTCGCACAGCTTACCCCCACCATACCAGAGGACCCAGAGACCCGGTCATATCCTCATAAGATTGACATAGGGAAGGGCTCTTTTTGGGCAACACAAACCCTCCTAACCTTCCCCACATCATACCCTGACCAGGGTGATTGAGGGAACGGAGCAGAGGCAGAGTGTTAAGGTGGCCTCTGCATTTTCATCTCCATCCCATACCCAGACCTGGGTGGCATGGAATGTTAATCAGCAGGAACAGGTTCAAACTCTGTTACTACTTACCTCCATACTCTCTTCCCAGTCAACCCCATCTAAACATGGGATTGCTAGGTAGAACCACAGGCTGAATCCCCAGTTGACCACTAGACCCACACCGTGGGACTCCTGGACCCTCTAGATACCAAAAACAACTGAAAGAAGATACGCACAGAAGGACCAACAGATAAAAAGCGTTGACCGGCAGCCCAGTCTCATCATTGGAACGCCGACTTCACCTCACACAGAGACCCCTGTTCAGGCCTCAACTAATGGTACTACAGGCTCCCACCTACTCCAACCACACAGGACAACCCGATCTCACCAACCCAAGATCAACTAAGAACCAAAGACAAAGAAACCCCTCAAAGAAAACAGCTTACCCCCACCATACCAGGGGACCCAGAGACCCGGTCATACCCTCATAAGGTTGACATAGGGAAGGGCTCCTTTTGGGCAACACAAACCCTCCTAACCTTCCCCACATCATACCCTGACCAGGGTGATTGAGGAACGGAGCAGAGGCAGAGTGTTAAGGTGGCCTCTGCATTTTCATCTCCATCCCATACCCAGACCTGGGTGGCATGGAATGATAATCAGCAGGAACAGGTTATAACTCTGTTACCACCTACCCCCATACTCTCTTCCCAGTCAACACCATCTAAACATGGGATTGCTGGACAGAACCACAGGATGAATCCCCCAGTTGACAACTAGACCCACAGCTAATCCCACACCGTGGGACTCCAGGACCCTCTAGACACCAAACCTCCCATAAACAATTAAAAGAAGAAACGCACAGAAGGGCCAGCAGATAAAAAGCGTTGACCAGCAGCCCAGTCTCATCATTGGAACGCCGACTTCACCTCACACAGAGACCCCTGTTCAGGCTTCTACGAAGGGCATAATAGGCCCTCTCCTACTCCGACCACACAGGACAACCCGATCTCACCAACCCAAGATCAACTAAGAACCAAAGACAAAGAAACCCTTCAAAGAAAACAGCTCACCCCCACCATACCAGGGGACCCAGAGACCTTGTCATACCCTCACAAGGCTGACATAGGTACGGACTCCTTTTGGATGTCGCAAACCCTCCCAACCTTTCCTGACCAGGGTGCCTGACGGTGCGAAGCAGAGACAGAGTGTTGAGGTGACCTCTGTACTCTCCTTCCTGTCCCATACCCTCCCAAGCCATCTACTCATAGAACCGAGCTCCGCTAAAAGTCCACCTACAGATACCCCAAGGACCGGACTTATCCACGACATTCAGCCCAACAACACACCCAGCTAATAAGCGATACCCTCACCAACCCAGCATCATTGGATCTACGCCTCAAGAATAGGACCGAAAACACAGGAATAAAGATACTGAATGGAACATCAGGCCCCCACCACTACGGCTGGACCACCACTGAGGCTTTCAGTACAGCGGAGGAACGTCCGGACAGACACTGCACCTGCACCTTACACACCCACATCCCATACAAAGATAGGGGTCATTAAGACCACAAAAACAGACATTCAATAGCACCATAGAGTTACCATGCCCATGGACTCTCAATAAATACTTTCTTAAAAAAAAAAAAAAAAAAAAAAAAAAAAAAAAAAAAAAAAAAAAAAAAAAAAAAAAAAAAAAAAAAGGATATAACTATATATCTATATATAAATATATCACTTTTATTTTCCAAGTTTCTTGAACTCAGGGTTACCATGACCATGGACCTTTTGATGAAAAGAAACTACAAAATATAATCTAAATATCTAAATGTTATATACCTAGAACCTTCACCATCCCACCATCCTTCCAAATCTACCTCACCGAAGATACCCACCAGCACCCCCAACGGACGAGAACCTTTTTTCTCCAACTACTCTGGGGGCACGGTTTTGTCGACTCCCCCGCAGCGAGTAGACCCTAAGCAATCAGGCCCAACCATACACCAAGCAAGAAGACGGGAGGAAATGGTAGACCGGACTCCTTCGGGACCCCTCTGGGGCCTGTTGGCAGACCAATCGGCTCAACCCTCCCAGCCCCCTTACACACGGGAGACTCACGTAACGCGCTGGACCACTATCTACCCCAGATTAGATCTGGATTGGCAGTAGGTTCAGTAGCGCGTGTTTCCTCCTAGCGGGTTGGGATACCCAAAGAGGGGCTTTTGGGTTATGCGCTGCGGCTGGAGGATCGCGTCTGCCGAATAACCCCTGGGGTGCCCAGATGATGTCTGGCGAGGTATCGGACCCCGCAGGGGAATAACCCACTGGGGGACCCCTTACCCCGCCGCACTTAGCCTGGACAACCGAACCATTTTTTACCTGGACTACGAACCAATTCACTGTCTAGGGATGATATACCTCTGGAAACTTTACGATCCTGGAAGGGAGTAATTCCACTGGTCACTATTACCCAAAACCTCTGAATTACCTACGACTGAGATGGTTGGAATGGAAACACCCAATTAACTTCTACTACTGCCGGACGTTTCATACGTAAGCCAGAGAAGGTTTGCCGGTTTCCAAACCCTCCATACACCGACCGAAACACAGGACGTGACTCCAGGGGCGGATGCATGACAACCGTATAGAGGGCTCGCCTTCTGGTCTTTGTCTACTCAAACCACTGGCTGTTATAGACTGACCACTTGACAGGGACACATGGCAACCGACTGAGGTCCGGACCTGCACAAGGTACGCAACTCGATGGTTTTGCCTGATCCTACGCCGAGTATACCCATACAGACCAGCTGGATTCGACTAGACATGGGTTGATTTGGAATTAGGATCCTGGAAGGGAATAACTCCCAATCATACACATGATTGAAAACATCCAGGACCAAAGACTGACGAACACTGAGGTTGATACATAGACAACATGGAGCTAAAGAAGAAGGATCTGAAAGAGAGTAAAAACTCCTAAGTTGCACTATGCTTTCCACCTCCGTTGACACAGCGGACCTGGACATCATGACCATACCACTCGACATGGACACATGGCAACCAACCGAGGACCGTACCTGCATAAGGGACGCAACTCAAGGGCTTTGCCTGATCCTAAGTTGAGGTGACAGACCTACCTAAACTTAACCTTTTCTATACCTTACCTAACCCTAACCCTAACCTTAACCATCTCAAAACCCATACCTAAACTTAACCCTAACCTTAAACCTTCTTAAAAAACCATATCTTACCCTAACCTAAACCCTAACCTTAACCATTCTTAAGCCATACCTAACCTTAACCCTACAGACAGACAGTCCTTTAACCCAACCAACGGGTTAATCTACAAGTGGGCTACCATGGGGCCTACAACTTTGGCCGGCCGCGCCCGTACCCTCCGACCCGCCGCGTATATGATGTGGAGTGCAACCCCTCCCTTCCCCCCTCCGGTTTCCACGTGTCAGAGATGGAAGTGGATCAACCGACTCAAAACTAGAAACCAAACACTTGGCGAGTCACCGCTGCGTTGCCGGATGTAGGGTATGGACGCAGCAAGCCAAGGAAATGTTATTCCTTACACCTACTGGGATCCTCCCAAATCTGACCCTATACAAGGTTTTTTCCACCCTTGTACCTTCTGGATTGGTTTGATGGTGAACAGGTTTAAAATAAATCTTAGATTACATACCAACTAAAATAACCCTACTCTACTCCTGACCCCTGGATATACACCACCTACACTACCCCCCCTTTTTTTTCAACGAAAGAAGACCCCTTCCCCAATATCCCACCTTTTTCCACCGAAGAGGATTCTTCTCAAAGATACCAACCCCCCCCTCTTTTTCAACGAAAGAAGACCCCTTTCCCCAATACCCCAAATTTTTTTCACAGAAGAGGATTCCTCCCAAAGAACCCCCCCCCCCTTTTTTTTCAACAAAAGAAGACCCCTTCCCCAAATACCCACCTTTTTCCACCGAAGAGGATTCCTCCCAAAGATCCCCCCCCCCCCTTTTTTTCATCAACAAAAGAAGACCCCTCTCCAAGATCTTACCTTCCCACCAAAGAGGATTCCACCCCCCCAGCTAAAGACAAAGACCTTTTTCTACAAAGAACTGGATTCACCACACTGACGCAGATGTAAGAGACTTCTTTACCCATCCTGATGACCGTATCTCCAACTTAGGAGCAAAATAATACAAATTACTATATAGGCCCACCACACTCACACCCCTGCACCATACACCCACATACAAAAAAACCCAGAACAATACCAACATCCTACACCAGACCCTCCCCCAGGTAAGTATTCCCCCTTCCCCCCAGGTAAGTCTCTCCCCTTCTGGAGTGGTCCCATCACCTTCGGAGGACAAACATCACTGGATACAGCCAAAAAGTTTTCTGGACCCATACCTCCCATTCCCCAAGTGGACGTTAACTAAACAACACGGCCAAATCTACTATATGCCCAGGATCCCAAATGGACGAAAACGCGATGGAAGCTATACTCCGTCAAAAAAGCACCAACTAAAGACGAACAGTTTAGGAACACTTCCAAGCCGGCCAAACTGAAACTACCCCTCAGAAACACTACCTACCACTACCCTTCAACAAAGAAACAAGGTTACAAGTTCCCCACACACCTGGATATGACCAAAGTTCACGACCTTCACTTCAACTCTACATCGCTCCTTTCTGCACTCTAACGCAAACTCCAAAAACGGAAAAAGATGTCCACCACCTTTGAAAGCCTACAGATAGACCTATGGGTCACCTAGAAACTCAACTATAGTCTCATTCGAATCCCACAGATGTCCACCCTACCCCCAACGACTCCTGAAACTACAGAACCTTATCCTGGGTTCCTTCCAGGCCCAAACCCCAACAAGAGCAGACCGCTCCCGACGCTAACACACAAGTCAATGGAGACACAGAGGTCAAACACTACTTTTTCAGAGGAGGATCTAATATACTTCTACTCATCACAGAAACTCCACGTTTGGCTTATTCTGACCCCTTAGACGTCTTGTCTTACCTAAAATTAACCCCACACCTCTGGGACCCCACATCCTATACAGCACCCCAAAAGCAAAGTTCCATCCTTTCCATATAATTCTCCATAGGATTCAATGATAGAGGCTCCCCTACACCTAACAGACGAACAGACGCCTACCCGAAAAAAACGAAAAAATCTCATTGGCCAAGAGACAAGCATGCCTCTCACATGCACACCGCATGCACACCTGGTCCACCAATAGAAACGATCTTTGGCTAAACCACACCCCTATTATTTCCCATAAAAGAGGAGCATCCCTCAGTCTCAGCACCATTAGGGTCGAAGAGACCCCGAAGAGCCTTCAACTGGACAAAGACTCAAGCTGGAACTCTACAAGGACAACCTCTTCCTCAACGGATCTACTGGGCCCTAGCTGTATGCTTACCCCTGAAAAAGACACCTCATCGGGATCAAGATATCAAGCTTGGACTTCACACACCCCTTGGACTGTAGCTATATGCTGCTCCCTAAAAGACACTTCACCAGGATCCAGACATCAAGTTGGGGCCTCATACCCCTAAAGAAGACACCTCATCGGGATCAAGACATCAAGCTGGGACTTCACACACCCCCTGGGGCTCTAGCTACATGCTACTCCCTCAAAGACACTTCACCAGGATCCAGACATCAAGTTGGGGCCTCATACCCCCTGGGCCCTAACTATATGCTACCCCCCAAACACCTCACCTGGATCAAGACATCAGCTGGGGCCTCATACCCCTAAAGAAGACACCTCATCGGGATCAAGACATCAAGCTGGGACTTCACACACCCCTTGGGCTCTAGCTACATGCTACTCCCTCAAAGACACTTCACCTGGATCCAGACATCAAGTTGGGGCCTCATACCCCCTGGGCCCTAACTATATGCTACCCCCCAAACACCTCACCTGGATCAAGACATCAGCTGGGGCCCTGTACTCTCTACAGGCATCTCATCGGAACGACTGGGCTCTAGCTATATGCTACTCCTAAATAAAGACACCTCACCAGGATCTAGATACCAGCGGGCACTCTGCACCTCTCATCCCCTACCCCCTCTCCGCCCTACCCCTTCTCCTCCCGGAGGAAAAGAAGCCTACAGCTTTCCGCTACATCGTTAATTCGGTCTGTACCCTAAACCCCACTACTTCCTCCCCCATATAGGTACTCCTACGACGGACCTTCATAGACCTTCTAGACCTTCGAGCCTCAACCACACATACACCCACATCCTTATTTTTCCGGTCCAAAATACGGCCTTTTTACCGTACTACGACCAAGTGCACCTATTTTTGCACATTTTTTTCTCCCTGCCACCTGATGAAGCTGAGCAAAGCAGAAACGCGTCGTGGCTGGGCTGCCCCTAGATCCGTTGTGATGCTGTAAGGAAGGCAGGTTCCACACGGACTTCGGGGGTATCTCCTTTTGGCTACTCAATTTCCTTTGTACTTTTCTCTCTCCTTACTTTCAGTTTTACACAGGGACACACACACGGAAGATCTACAGGACAGCGATGACCCTGGGCACTCTGATGGCTACTCAGACCCCCTACTTCATCACAATACAAGCCCAAACAATTTCGACGGGGCATAGTTATCTACATAGACCCTCTACATTTTTTGAAAGAGACGCACAGAGGGTCCGGCCGAATAAGAGTTTCGACCGGCAACCTAGTCTCATCATAGGATCGTCGCACAGCTTACCCCCACCATACCAGAGGACCCAGAGACCCGGTCATATCCTCATAAGATTGACATAGGGAAGGGCTCTTTTTGGGCAACACAAACCCTCCTAACCTTCCCCCACATCATACCCTGACCAGGGTGATTGAGGGAACGGAGCAGAGGCAGAGTGTTAAGGTGGCCTCTGCATTTTCATCTCCATCCCATACCCAGACCTGGGTGGCATGGAATGTTAATCAGCAGGAACAGGTTAAAACTCTGTTACTACTTACCTCCATACTCTCTTCCCAGTCAACCCCATCTAAACATGGGATTGCTGGGTAGAACCACAGGCTGAATCCCCCAGTTGACCACTAGACCCACACCGTGGGACTCCTGGACCCTCTAGATACCAAAAACAACTGAAAGAAGATACGCACAGAAGGACCAACAGATAAAAAGCGTTGACCGGCAGCCCAGTCTCAACATTGGAACGCCGACTTCACCTCACACAGAGACCCTGTTCAGGCCTCAACTAATGGTACTACAGGCTCCCACCTACTCCAACCACACAGGACAACCCGATCTCACCAACCCAAGATCAACTAAGAACCAAAGACAAAGAAACCCCTCAAAGAAAACAGCTTACCCCCACCATACCAGGGGACCCAGAGACCCGGTCATACCCTCATAAGGTTGACATAGGGAAGGGCTCCTTTTGGGCAACACAAACCCTCCTAACCTTCCCCACATCATACCCTGACCAGGGTGATTGAGGGAACGGAGCAGAGGCAGAGTGTTAAGGTGGCCTCTGCATTTTCATCTCCATCCCATACCCAGACCTGGGTGGCATGGAATGATAATCAGCAGGAACAGGTTATAACTCTGTTACCACCTACCCCCATACTCTCTTCCCAGTCAACACCATCTAAACATGGGATTGCTGGACAGAACCACAGGATGAATCCCCCAGTTGACAACTAGACCAACAGCTAATCCCACACCGTGGGACTCCAGGACCCTCTAGACACCAAACCTCCCATAAACAATTGAAAGAAGAAACGCACAGAAGGGCCAGCAGATAAAAAGCGTTGACCAGCAGCCCAGTCTCATCATTGGAACGCCGACTTCACCTCACACAGAGACCCCTGTTCAGGCCTCAACTAATGGCACTACAGGCTCCCACCTACTCCAACCACACAGGACAACCCGATCTCACCAACCCAAGATCAACTAAGAACCAAAGACAAAGAAACCCCTCAAAGAAAACAGCTTACCCCCACCATACCAGGGGACCCAGAGACCCGGTCATACCCTCATAAGGTTGACATAGGGAAGGGCTCCTTTTGGGCAACACAAACCCTCCTAACCTTCCCCCACATCATACCCTGACCAGGGTGATTGAGGGAACGGAGCAGAGGCAGAGTGTTAAGGTGGCCTCTGCATTTTCATCTCCATCCCATACCCAGACCTGGGTGGTATGGAATGATAATCAGCAGGAACAGGTTATAACTCTGTTACCACCTACCCCCATACTCTCTTCCCAGTCAACACCATCTAAACATGGGATTGCTGGACAGAACCACAGGATGAATCCCCCAGTTGACAACTAGACCCACAGCTAATCCCACACCGTGGGACTCCAGGACCCTCTAGACACCAAACCTCCCATAAACAATTAAAAGAAGAAACGCACAGAAGGGCCAGCAGATAAAAAGCGTTGACCAGCAGCCCAGTCTCATCATTGGAACGCCGACTTCACCTCACACAGAGACCCCTGTTCAGGCTTCTACGAAGGGCATAATAGGCCCTCTCCTACTCCGACCACACAGGACAACCCGATCTCACCAACCCAAGATCAACTAAGAACCAAAGACAAAGAAACCCTTCAAAGAAAACAGCTCACCCCCACCATACCAGGGGACCCAGAGACCTTGTCATACCCTCACAAGGCTGACATAGGTACGGACTCCTTTTGGATGTCGCAAACCCTCCCAACCTTTCCTGACCAGGGTGCCTGACGGTACGAAGCAGAGACAGAGTGTTGAGGTGACCTCTGTACTCTCCTTCCTGTCCCATACCCTCCCAAGCCATCTACTCATAGAACCGAGCTCCGCTAAAAAGTCCACCTACAGATACCCCAAGGACCGGACTTATCCACGACATTCAGCCCAACAACACACCCAGCTAATAAGCGATACCCTCACCAACCCAGCATCATTGGATCTACGCCTCAAGAATAGGACCGAAAACACAGGAATAAAGATACTGAATGGAACATCAGGCCCCCACCACTACGGCTGGACCACCACTGAGGCTTTCAGTACAGCGGAGGAACGTCCGGACAGACACTGCACCTGCACCTTACACACCCACATCCCATACAAAGATAGGGGTCATTAAGACCACAAAAACAGACCTTCAATAGCACCATAGAGTTACCATGCCCATGGACTCTCAATAAGTACTTTCTTAAAAAAAAAAAAAAAAAAAAAAAAAAAGGGATATAACTATATATCTATATATAAATATATCACTTTTATTTTCCAAGTTTCTTGAACTCAGGGTTACCATGACCATGGACCTTTTGATGAAAAGAAACTACAAAATATAATCTAAATATCTAAATGTTATATACCTAGAACCTTCACCATCCCACCATCCTTCCAAATCTACCTCACCGAAGATACCCACCAGCACCCCCAACGGACGAGAACCTTTTTTCTCCAACTACTCTGGGGGCACGGTTTTGTCGACTCCCCCGCAGCGAGTAGACCCTAAGCAATCAGGCCCAACCATACACCAAGCAAGAAGACGGGAGGAAATGGTAGACCGGACTCCTTCGGGACCCCTCTGGGGCCTGTTGGCAGACCAATCGGCTCAACCCTCCCAGCCCCCTTACACACGGGAGACTCACGTAACGCGCTGGACCACTATCTACCCCAGATTAGATCTGGATTGGCAGTAGGTTCAGTAGCGCGTGTTTCCTCCTAGCGGGTTGGGATACCCAAAAGAGGGGCTTTTGGGTTATGCGCTGCGGCTGGAGGATCGCGTCTGCCGAATAACCCCTGGGGTGCCCAGATGATGTCTGGCGAGGTATCGGACCCCGCAGGGAATAACCCACTGGGGACCCCTTACCCCGCCGCACTTAGCCTGGACAACCGAACCATTTTTTACCTGGACTACGAACTAATTCACTGTCTAGGGATGATATACCTCTGGAAACTTTACGATCCTGGAAGGGAGTAATTCCACTGGTCACTATTACCCAAAACCTCTGAATTACCTACGACTGAGATGGTTGGAATGGAAACACCCAATTAACTTCTACTACTGCCGGACGTTTCATACGTAAGCCAGAGAAGGTTTGCCGGTTTCAAACCCTCCATACACCGACCGAAACACAGGACGTGACTCCAGGGGCGGATGCATGACAACCGTATAGAGGGCTCGCCTTCTGGTCTTTGTCTACTCAAACCACTGGCTGTTATAGACTGACCACTTGACAGGGACACATGGCAACCGACTGAGGTCCGGACCTGCACAAGGTACGCAACTCGATGGTTTTGCCTGATCCTACGCCGAGTATACCCATACAGACCAGCTGGATTCGACTAGACATGGGTTGATTTGGAATTAGGATCCTGGAAGGGAATAACTCCCAATCATACACATGATTGAAAACATCCAGGACCAAAGACTGACGAACACTGAGGTTGATACATAGACAACATGGAGCTAAAGAAGAAGGATCTGAAAGAGAGTAAAAACTCCTAAGTTGCACTATGCTTTCCACCTCCGTTGACACAGCGGACCTGGACATCATGACCATACCACTCGACATGGACACATGGCAACCAACCGAGGACCGTACCTGCATAAGGGACGCAACTCAAGGGCTTTGCCTGATCCTAAGTTGAGGTGACAGACCTACCTAAACTTAACCTTTTCTATACCTTACCCTAACCCTAACCCTAACCTTAACCATCTCAAAACCCATACCTAAACTTAACCCTAACCTTAAACCTTCTTAAAAAACCATATCTTACCCTAACCCTAAACCCTAACCTTAACCATTCTTAAGCCATACCTAACCTTAACCCTACAGACAGACAGTCCTTTAACCCAACCAACGGGTTAATCTACAAGTGGGCTACCATGGGGCCTACAACTTTGGCCGGCCGCGCCCGTACCCTCCGACCCGCGCGTATATGATGTGGAGTGCAACCCCTCCCTTCCCCCCTCCGGTTTCCACGTGTCAGAGATGGAAGTGGATCAACCGACTCAAAACTAGAAACCAAACACTTGGCGAGTCACCGCTGCGTTGCCGGATGTAGGGTATGGACGCAGCAAGCCAAGGAAATGTTATTCCTTACACCTACTGGGATCCTCCCAAATCTGACCCTATACAAGGTTTTTCCACCCTTGTACCTTCTGGATTGGTTTGATGGTGAACAGGTTTAAAATAAATCTTAGATTACATACCAACTAAAATAACCCTACTCTACTCCTGACCCCTGGATATACACCACCTACACTACCCCCCTTTTTTTCAACGAAAGAAGACCCCTTCCCCAATATCCCACCTTTTTCCACCGAAGAGGATTCTTCTCAAAGATACCAACCCCCCCCTCTTTTCAACGAAAGAAGACCCTTTCCCCAATACCCCAACTTTTTCACAGAAGAGGATTCCTCCCAAAGAACCCCCCTTTTTTTCAACAAAGAAGACCCCTTCCCCAAATACCCACCTTTTTCCACCGAAGAGGATTCCTCCCAAAGATCCCCCCTTTTTTCATCAACAAAGAAAACCCCTCTCCAAGATCTTACCTTCCCACCAAAGAGGATTCCACCCCCAGCTAAAGACAAAGACCTTTTTCTACAAAGAACTGGATTCACCACACTGACGCAGATGTAAGAGACTTCTTTACCCATCCTGATGACCGTATCTCCAACTTAGGAGCAAAATAATACAAATTACTATATAGGCCCACCACACTCACCCCCTGCACCATACACCCACATACAAAAAAACCCAGAACAATACCAACATCCTACACCAGACCCTCCCCCAGGTAAGTATTCCCCCTCCCCCAGGTAAGTCTCTCCCCTTCTGGAGTGGTCCTATCACCTTCGGAGGACAAACATCACTGGAAACAGCCAAAAAGGTTTTTCTGGACCAGCACCTCCCATCCCCCAAGTGGACGCCAACTAGACAACACGGCCAAATCTACCGTATACACAGGATCCCAAATGGACGAAAACGCGATGGAAGCTATACTCCGCTTAAAAGCACCAACTAAAGACGACAAGTTTAGCACCACTTCCAAGCTGGCCAAACTGAAACTACCCCCCAGAAACACTACCTACCACTACCCCTCAACAAAGAAACAAGGTTATAAGTTCCCCACACACCTAGAAATGACCAGAGTTCACAACCTCCACTTCAACTCTACATCGCTCCTTTCTGCACTCAATAACGCAAACTCCAAAAGCGGGAAAAAGATGTCCACCACTTTTGGAAGCCTACAGCTAGACCTATGGGTCACCTAGAAACTCAACCATAGTCTCATCCGAATCCCACAGATGTCCACCCTACCCCCAACGACTCCTGAAACTACAGAACCTTATCCTGGGTTCCTTCCAGGCCCAAACCCCCAACAAGAGCAGACCGCTCCCGACGCTAACACACAAGTCAATGGAGACACAGAGGTCAAACACTACTTTTTCAGAGGAGGATCTAATATACTTCTACTCATCACAGAAACTCCACGTTTGGCTTATTCTGACCCCTTAGACGTCTTGTCTTACCTAAAATTAACCCCACACCTCTGGGACCCCCATCCTATACAGCACCCCAAAAGCAAAGTTCCATCCTTTCCATATAATTCTCCATAGGATTCAATGATAGAGGCTCCCCTACACCTAACAGACGAACAGACGCCTACCCGAAAAAAACGAAAAATCTCATTGGCCAAGAGACAAGCATGCCTCTCACATGCACACCGCATGCACACCTGGTCCACCAATAGAAACGATCTTTGGCTAAACCACACCCCTATTATTTCCCATAAAAGAGGAGCATCCCTCAGTCTCAGCACCATTAGGGTCGAAGAGACCCCGAAGAGCCTTCAACTGGACAAAGACTCAAGCTGGAACTCTACAAGGACAACCTCTTCCTCAACGGATCTACTGGGCCCTAGCTGTATGCTTACCCCTGAAAAAGACACCTCATCGGGATCAAGATATCAAGCTTGGACTTCACACACCCCTTGGACTATAGCTATATGCTGCTCCCTAAAAGACACTTCACCAGGATCCAGACATCAAGTTGGGGCCTCATACCCCTAAAGAAGACACCTCATCGGGATCAAGACATCAAGCTGGGACTTCACACACCCCCTGGGGCTCTAGCTACATGCTACTCCCTCAAAGACACTTCACCAGGATCCAGACATCAAGTTGGGGCCTCATACCCCCTGGGCCCTAACTATATGCTACCCCCCAAACACCTCACCTGGATCAAGACATCAGCTGGGGCCTCATACCCCTAAAGAAGACACCTCATCGGGATCAAGACATCAAGCTGGGACTTCACACACCCCTTGGGCTCTAGCTACATGCTACTCCCTCAAAGACACTTCACCTGGATCCAGACATCAAGTTGGGGCCTCATACCCCCTGGGCCCTAACTATATGCTACCCCCCAAACACCTCACCTGGATCAAGACATCAGCTGGGGCCCTGTACTCTCTACAGGCATCTCATCGGAACGACTGGGCTCTAGCTATATGCTACTCCTAAATAAAGACACCTCACCAGGATCTAGATACCAGCGGGCACTCTGCACCTCTCATCCCCTACCCCCTCTCCGCCCTACCCCTTCTCCTCCCGGAGGAAAAAGCCTACAGCTTTCCGCTACATCGTTAATTCGGTCTGTACCCTAAACCCCACTACTTCCTCCCCCATATAGGTACTCCTACGACGGACCTTCATAGACCTTCTAGACCTTCGAGCCTCAACCACACATACACCCACATCCTTATTTTTCCGGTCCAAAATACGGCCTTTTTACCGTACTACGACCAAGTGCACCTATTTTTGCACATTTTTTCTCCCTGCCACCTGATGAAGCTGAGCAAAGCAGAAACGCGTCGTGGCTGGGCTGCCCCTAGATCCGTTGTGATGCTGTAAGGAAGGCAGGTTCCACACGGACTTCGGGGGTATCTCCTTTTGGCTACTCAATTTCCTTTGTACTTTTCTCTCTCCTTACTTTCAGTTTTACACAGGGACACACACACGGAAGATCTACAGGACAGCGATGACCCTGGGCACTCTGATGGCTACTCAGACCCCCTACTTCATCACAATACAAGCCCAAACAATTTCGACGGGGCATAGTTATCTACATAGACCCTCTACATTTTTTGAAAGAGACGCACAGAGGGTCCGGCCGAATAAGAGTTTCGACCGGCAACCTAGTCTCATCATAGGATCGTCGCACAGCTTACCCCCACCATACCAGAGGACCCAGAGACCCGGTCATATCCTCATAAGATTGACATAGGGAAGGGCTCTTTTTGGGCAACACAAACCCTCCTAACCTTCCCCACATCATACCCTGACCAGGGTGATTGAGGGAACGGAGCAGAGGCAGAGTGTTAAGGTGGCCTCTGCATTTTCATCTCCATCCCATACCCAGACCTGGGTGGCATGGAATGTTAATCAGCAGGAACAGGTTAAAACTCTGTTACTACTTACCTCCATACTCTCTTCCCAGTCAACCCCATCTAAACATGGGATTGCTGGGTAGAACCACAGGCTGAATCCCCCAGTTGACCACTAGACCCACACCGTGGGACTCCTGGACCCTCTAGATACCAAAAACAACTGAAAGAAGATACGCACAGAAGGACCAACAGATAAAAAGCGTTGACCGGCAGCCCAGTCTCATCATTGGAACGCCGACTTCACCTCACACAGAGACCCCTGTTCAGGCCTCAACTAATGGTACTACAGGCTCCCACCTACTCCAACCACACAGGACAACCCGATCTCACCAACCCAAGATCAACTAAGAACCAAAGACAAAGAAACCCCTCAAAGAAAACAGCTTACCCCCACCATACCAGGGGACCCAGAGACCCGGTCATACCCTCATAAGGTTGACATAGGGAAGGGCTCCTTTTGGGCAACACAAACCCTCCTAACCTTCCCCCACATCATACCCTGACCAGGGTGATTGAGGGAACGGAGCAGAGGCAGAGTGTTAAGGTGGCCTCTGCATTTCATCTCCATCCCATACCCAGACCTGGGTGGCATGGAATGATAATCAGCAGGAACAGGTTATAACTCTGTTACCACCTACCCCCATACTCTCTTCCCAGTCAACACCATCTAAACATGGGATTGCTGGACAGAACCACAGGATGAATCCCCCAGTTGACAACTAGACCAACAGCTAATCCCACACCGTGGGACTCCAGGACCCTCTAGACACCAAACCTCCCATAAACAATTGAAAGAAGAAACGCACAGAAGGGCCAGCAGATAAAAAGCGTTGACCAGCAGCCCAGTCTCATCATTGGAACGCATGACTTCACCTCACACAGAGACCCCTGTTCAGGCCTCAACTAATGGCACTACAGGCTCCCACCTACTCCAACCACACAGGACAACCCGATCTCACCAACCCAAGATCAACTAAGAACCAAAGACAAAGAAACCCCTCAAAGAAAACAGCTTACCCCCACCATACCAGGGGACCCAGAGACCCGGTCATACCCTCATAAGGTTGACATAGGGAAGGGCTCCTTTTGGGCAACACAAACCCTCCTAACCTTCCCCACATCATACCCTGACCAGGGTGATTGAGGGAACGGAGCAGAGGCAGAGTGTTAAGGTGGCCTCTGCATTTTCATCTCCATCCCATACCCAGACCTGGGTGGTATGGAATGATAATCAGCAGGAACAGGTTATAACTCTGTTACCACCTACCCCCATACTCTCTTCCCAGTCAACACCATCTAAACATGGGATTGCTGGACAGAACCACAGGATGAATCCCCCAGTTGACAACTAGACCCACAGCTAATCCCACACCGTGGGACTCCAGGACCCTCTAGACACCAAACCTCCCATAAACAATTAAAAGAAGAAACGCACAGAAGGGCCAGCAGATAAAAAGCGTTGACCAGCAGCCCAGTCTCATCATTGGAACGCATGACTTCACCTCACACAGAGACCCCTGTTCAGGCTTCTACGAAGGGCATAATAGGCCCTCTCCTACTCCGACCACACAGGACAACCCGATCTCACCAACCCAAGATCAACTAAGAACCAAAGACAAAGAAACCCTTCAAAGAAAACAGCTCACCCCCACCATACCAGGGGACCCAGAGACCTTGTCATACCCTCACAAGGCTGACATAGGTACGGACTCCTTTTGGATGTCGCAAACCCTCCCAACCTTTCCTGACCAGGGTGCCTGACGTACGAAGCAGAGACAGAGTGTTGAGGTGACCTCTGTACTCTCCTTCCTGTCCCATACCCTCCCAAGCCATCTACTCATAGAACCGAGCTCCGCTAAAAGTCCACCTACAGATACCCCAAGGACCGGACTTATCCACGACATTCAGCCCAACAACACACCCAGCTAATAAGCGATACCCTCACCAACCCAGCATCATTGGATCTACGCCTCAAGAATAGGACCGAAAACACAGGAATAAAGATACTGAATGGAACATCAGGCCCCCACCACTACGGCTGGACCACCACTGAGGCTTTCAGTACAGCGGAGGAACGTCCGGACAGACACTGCACCTGCACCTTACACCCCCACATCCCATACAAAGATAGGGGTCATTAAGACCACAAAAACAGACATTCAATAGCACCATAGAGTTACCATGCCCATGGACTCTCAATAAATACTTTCTTAAAAAAAAAAAAAAAAAAAAAAAAATAAAATAAAAAAAATAAAAATAAAAAAGGGATATAACTATATATCTATATATAAATATATCACTTTTATTTTCCAAGTTTCTTGAACTCAGGGTTACCATGACCATGGACCTTTTGATGAAAAGAAACTACAAAATATAATCTAAATATCTAAATGTTATATACCTAGAACCTTCACCATCCCACCATCCTTCCAAATCTACCTCACCGAAGATACCCACCAGCACCCCCAACGGACGAGAACCTTTTTTCTCCAACTACTCTGGGGGCACGGTTTTGTCGACTCCCCCGCAGCGAGTAGACCCTAAGCAATCAGGCCCAACCATACACCAAGCAAGAAGACGGGAGGAAATGGTAGACCGGACTCCTTCGGGACCCCTCTGGGGCCTGTTGGCAGACCAATCGGCTCAACCCTCCCAGCCCCCTTACACACGGGAGACTCACGTAACGCGCTGGACCACTATCTACCCCAGATTAGATCTGGATTGGCAGTAGGTTCAGTAGCGCGTGTTTCCTCCTAGCGGGTTGGGATACCCAAAAGAGGGGCTTTTGGGTTATGCGCTGCGGCTGGAGGATCGCGTCTGCCGAATAACCCCTGGGGTGCCCAGATGATGTCTGGCGAGGTATCGGACCCCGCAGGGAATAACCCACTGGGGACCCCTTACCCCGCCGCACTTAGCCTGGACAACCGAACCATTTTTTACCTGGACTACGAACTAATTCACTGTCTAGGGATGATATACCTCTGGAAACTTTACGATCCTGGAAGGGAGTAATTCCACTGGTCACTATTACCCAAAACCTCTGAATTACCTACGACTGAGATGGTTGGAATGGAAACACCCAATTAACTTCTACTACTGCCGGACGTTTCATACGTAAGCCAGAGAAGGTTTGCCGGTTTCCAAACCCTCCATACACCGACCGAAACACAGGACGTGACTCAGGGGCGGATGCATGACAACCGTATAGAGGGCTCGCCTTCTGGTCTTTGTCTACTCAAACCACTGGCTGTTATAGACTGACCACTTGACAGGGACACATGGCAACCGACTGAGGTCCGGACCTGCACAAGGTACGCAACTCGATGGTTTTGCCTGATCCTACGCCGAGTATACCCATACAGACCAGCTGGATTCGACTAGACATGGGTTGATTTGGAATTAGGATCCTGGAAGGGAATAACTCCCAATCATACACATGATTGAAAACATCCAGGACCAAAGACTGACGAACACTGAGGTTGATACATAGACAACATGGAGCTAAAGAAGAAGGATCTGAAAGAGAGTAAAAACTCCTAAGTTGCACTATGCTTTCCACCTCCGTTGACACAGCGGACCTGGACATCATGACCATACCACTCGACATGGACACATGGCAACCAACCGAGGACCGTACCTGCATAAGGGACGCAACTCAAGGGCTTTGCCTGATCCTAAGTTGAGGTGACAGACCTACCTAAACTTAACCTTTTCTATACCTTACCCTAACCCTAACCTAACCTTAACCATCTCAAAACCCATACCTAAACTTAACCCTAACCTTAAACCTTCTTAAAAAACCATATCTTACCCTAACCCTAAACCCTAACCTTAACCATTCTTAAGCCATACCTAACCTTAACCCTACAGACAGACAGTCCTTTAACCCAACCAACGGGTTAATCTACAAGTGGGCTACCATGGGGCCTACAACTTTGGCCGGCCGCGCCCGTACCCTCCGACCCGCGCGTATATGATGTGGAGTGCAACCCCTCCCTTCCCCCCTCCGGTTTCCACGTGTCAGAGATGGAAGTGGATCAACCGACTCAAAACTAGAAACCTAACCCTAACCCTAACCCTAACCCTAACCCTAACCCTAACCCTAACCCTAACCCTAACCCTAACCCTAACCCTAACCCTAACCTAACCTAACCCCTAACCTAACCTAACCTAACCCTAACCCTGGCCTGGCCTGGCCCCTGGCCTGGCCCTGGCCTGGCCTGGCCTGGCCTGGCCCTGGCCTGGCCTGGCCTGGCCTGGCCTGGCCTGGCCTGGCCTGGCCTGGCCTGGCCTGGCCTGGCCTGGCCTGGCCTGGCCTGGCCTGGCCTGGCCTGGCCTGGCCTGGCCTGGCCTGGCCCTGGCCTGGCCTGACCTGGCCTGGCCCCTGGCCTGGCCTGGCCTGGCCTGGCCCCTGGCCTGGCCCTGGCCTGGCCTGGCCTGGCCTGGCCTGGCCTGGCCCTGGCCTGGCCTGGCCTGGCCTGGCCTGGCCTGGCCTGGCCTGGCCTGGCCTGGCCTGGCCTGGCCCTGGCCTGGCCCTGGCCTGGCCTGGCCTGGCCCTGGCCTGGCCTGGCCTGGCCTGGCCTGGCCTGGCCCTGGCCTGGCCTGGCCTGGCCTGGCCTGGCCTGGCCTGGCCTGGCCTGGCCTGGCCTGGCCTGGCCCTGGCCTGGCCTGGCCTGGCCTGGCCTGGCCTGGCCCTGGCCTGGCCTGGCCTGGCCTGGCCTGGCTGGCCCTGGCCTGGGCCCTGGCCTGGCCTGGCCTGGCCCTGGCCTGGCCTGGCCTGGCCTGGCCTGGCCTGGCCTGGCCTGGCCCTGGCCTGGCCCTGGCCTGGCCTGGCCTGGGCCTGGCCTGGCCTGGCCCTGGCCCTGGCCCTGGCCTGGCCTGGCCTGGCCTGGCCTGGCCTGGCCTGGCCTGGCCTGGCCTGGCCTGGCCCTGGCCTGGCCTGGCCTGGCCTGGCCTGGCCTGGCCTGGCCTGGCCTGGCCTGGCCTGGCCTGGCCTGGCCCCCCTGGCCTGGCCTGGCCTGGCCTGGCCTGGCCTGGCCTGGCCTGGCCTGGCCTGGCCTGGCCTGGCCTGGCCTGGCCTGGCCTGGCCTGGCCTGGCCTGGCCTGGCCTGGCCCTGGCCTGGGCCCTGGCCTGGCCTGGCCTGGCCTGGCCTGGCCTGGCCCCTGGCCTGGCCTGGCCTGGCCTGGCCTGGCCTGGCCTGGCCTGGCCTGGCCTGGCCTGGCCTGGCCTGGCCTGGCCCCTGGCCTGGCCTGGCCTGGCCTGGCCTGGCCTGGCCTGGCCTGGCCCTGGCCTGGCCTGGCCTGGCCTGGCCTGGCCTGGCCTGGCCTGGCCTGGCCTGGCCTGGCCTGGCCTGGCCTGGCCTGGCCTGGCCTGGCCTGGCCTGGCCTGGCCTGGCCTGGCCTGGCCTGGCCTGGCCTGGCCTGGCCTGGCCTGGCCTGGCCTGGCCTGGCCTGGCCTGGCCTGGCCTGGCCTGGCCTGGCCTGACCTGGCCTGGCCTGGCCTGGCCTGGCCTGGCCTGGCCTGGCCCTGGCCTGGCCTGGCCCTGGCCTGGCCTGGCCTGGCCTGGCCCTGGCCTGGCCTGGCCTGGCCTGGCCTGGCCTGGCCTGGCCTGGCCTGGCCTGGCCTGGCCTGGCCTGGCCTGGCCTGGCCTGGCCTGGCCTGGCCTGGCCTGGCCTGGCCTGGCCTGGCCTGGCCTGGCCTGGCCTGGCCTGGCCTGGCCTGGCCTGGCCCTGGCCTGGCCCTGGCCCTGGCCCCTGGCCTGGCCTGGCCTGGCCCCTGGCCTGGCCTGGCCCTGGCCTGGCCTGGCCTGGCCTGGCCCTGGCCTGGCCCTGGCCTGGCCTGGCCTGGGCCTGGCCTGGCCTGGCCTGGCCTGGCCCTGGCCTGGCCTGGCCTGGCCTGGCCTGGCCTGGCCTGGCCTGGCCTGGCCTGCCTGGCCTGGCCTGGCCTGGCCTGGCCTGGCCTGGCCTGGCCTGGCCTGGCCCTGGCCTGGCCTGGCCTGGCCTGGCCTGGCCTGGCCCCTGGCCTGGCCTGGCCTGGCCTGGCCTGGCCTGGCCTGGCCTGACTGGCCTGGCCTGGCCTGGCCTGGCCTGGCCTGGCCTGGCCTGGCCTGGCCTGGCTGGCCTGGCCCTGGCCTGGCCCCTGGCCTGGCCTGGCCTGGCCTGGCCCCTGGCCTGGCCTGGCCTGGCCTGGCCCCTGGCCTGGCCTGGCCCTGGCCTGGCCCTGGCCTGGCCTGGCCTGGCCCCTGGCCTGGCCTGGCCTGGCCCTGGCCCCTGGCCTGGCCTGGCCTGGCCTGGCCCTGGCCTGGCCTGGCCTGGCCCTGGCCTGGCCTGGCCTGGCCCCCTGGCCTGGCCTGGCCTGGCCTGGACCTGGCCTGGCCCTGGCCTGGCCCTGGCCTGGCCTGGCCTGGCCTGGCCTGGCCCCTGGCCTGGCCTGGCCTGGCCTGGCCTGGCCTGGCCTGGCCTGGCCTGGCCTGGCCTGGCCTGGCCTGGCCCTGGCCTGGCCTGGCCTGGCCTGGCCCCTGGCCCTGGCCTGGCCTGGCCTGGCCTGGCCTGGCCTGGCCCTGGCCTGGCCTGGCCTAACCCCTGGCCTGGCCCTAACCTGGCCCCTAACCCTGGCCCTGGCCTGGCCTAACCTAACCCCCTAACCCCTAACCCTAACCCCTAACCCTAACCCCTAACCCTAACCTAACCCTAACCTAACCCTAACCCTAACCCTAATGTGTACCATTACCTAACCAGGGTTCTCATCCTATCTCCCTCCCTCACCCTAACCCTGACTCCCCTATGGAAAGTGATCTGCACCAACCACTAAACCGGAACACTTCCTCTGTCTCCCCTCCTTTGTCATCAATACTCAATCAACAGACAACTATCATCCCCCTAGTAACCACATTTTCACATAGAATTAGACCCCTACATCAATCATTCAAACACAACTTCTCTACAGTTCAGCACACTTACATACCACTCAAACCATACAGAATTATCTCAGCATTTAGAAAGAACAAAAACTTAAAGGATATGCTTACCAAAGCAAGATTCAGTAGCAAGCCATCACAAGACCTCAAACCTCATAACTTCCATTTTCGACAGATAAAGTTCATTACAAATATACATAGCCACACATCAGCACCAGTACAGGAATCCTATTCATTGAACACACATAACACCATTTATATCATTACATGTACACTTTGCAATAAACAATACATTGGAGAAACCAAACACACCATAGAAACAAGACTCAAACAACACCTGTATAACATTAAAAGGGCACACCTACAAACGGAACTCATAACCCACTTCCAGGAGCATCCCATCACTCACCTTACCATATCAGGGTTACAGGCACATATGGGCTGGACCTGTGGGTAGCGAATAATAACGCCAAATGGCCTGAACGAGAGTTTTAGAAAATGGGTTTTAACAAAATGGGTTTTTAGCCTGGTTAGTACTTGGATGGGAGACCGCCTGGGAATACCAGGTGCTGTAAGCTTTTGTCAATGCCTTGTGGAATTTCAACTCTTTGTCCGTTTCTTCCCACAACGCTGAAATATGTGCCCTCGCTTTGAAATAAGTAAGCAAGATTAGTTTGTATTTCATCCAACAATCTGTGCTACAAATTATGGCTGCAGTATATGCAATTTCTTCCACTTTTTGAGTGACACAAAGATGCTTATCTACATGGTGAAAATGCAACAGCTGTTAATCACACTCACTTTGACTTTGTATAGTGCACCAAGAGACCTATGACCTTCAATGGAAAGAGTAGTAAATCGTCATTGAATGAACGCTAAACTGGCCTCAGAATATGGCCATTCTGATATAAATGATCAAATTCCTCAGATAAGACCGAGAAAGTGTATGGAAATATCAGCAATCATCAGGGTAAGAGTGACAACAGGTCCACATGGGGGAAATCTTAACAAATGGCTTAACCTCTTGGTCCTACCTGGCACGCAGGCGTCCCATCTAGAGCTCTGGAAATGCAAATGCGCTACGCTAAATGCTAATAGTATTAGTTAAAACTCAAATGTTCATTAAAATACACATGCAGGGTATTGAATTAAAGCTACACTCGTTGTGAATCCAGGCAACAAGTCAGATTTTTACAATTATTTTCGGCTTTGTAGCATGAGAAGCTATTATCTGATAGCATGTAACACCCCAAAAGACCCGCAGGGGGGACGTAAACAAAATAATGAGCATAGTCGTCGCTACACAAACCGCACAAATAAAATATAAAACATTCATTACCTTTGACCATCTTCTTTGTTGCCACTCCTAGATGTCCCATAATCACTATTGGGTCTTTTTTTTCGATTAAATCGGTCCATATATAGCCTAGATATCGATCTATGAAGACTGTGTGATAAACGGAAAAAAATAGCGTTTCATAACGTAACGTCATTTTTAATATTCAAAAGTCGATGATAAACTTTCACAAAACACTTGAAATACTTTTGTAATGCAACTTTAGGTATTAGTACACGTTAATAAGCGATAAAATTCATCAGGAGGCGATGTCAATTCTATAGGTGTCTGTTTCGAAAAAATGTCTTGGAGAGAGCTCGACCAAAACATCCGGTCGGAGACCGGAGGGAATCAATTCCCTTGATTCGGTTAGACCAAGAATCAATTGCGAATCAAATGACAAGACTCTAGACAACGTGTGGAAGCTGTAGGCACTGAAACCTCGGTCTCATGTAATTCGATTCACTTTGAACAATTCCTTGAAGTCGCGGATGGATATTTATTTCCATTTTCAGTGATCAGATATTCCTGCACTTTTCGATGAAACGCACGTTCTGTTATAGTCACAGCCGTGATTTAACCAGTTTTATAAACGTCTGAGTGTTTTCTATCCACACATACTAATCATATGCATATACTATATTCCTGGCCTGAGTAGCAGGGCGCTGAAATGTTGCGCGATTTTTAACAGAATGTTCGAAAAAGTAGAGGGTCGACTTAACAGGTTAATGGGTATTTTCAACGCAATCGTGTTATTGTTTATTTTTCGGGTTTAACAAGGCAGCTCACCTGTGACCTGTGGCTTGACATTAGATGCGGCGACTTCGATTACCCTGCAGACGATATTTTTGTTCTTCCCGCCAATACAATCCACTGACAACGACCGCCGAGTTGTGTGTTCCGAGATGCTTTTGTTATTCGCATGTTTGTGGCCCGCCTGTGAAATTGCGCGATTCTTGCAATTCTCTTTCAGCCTCTCATCAACTAGCTGTTTTTGCAGAATATTAAAAATACGATAGTTATTCACTACTCATATTAACGAGGTGTCATTTACATTACCTTAAGTCATTTATTTTTCAACTGGATTTTACAAGGTGCATGACATGCAGGCGCTAAAAGTTGTCAGGAGTGGGTTTCAAACCATGCCTATAGGGGAGTCTGCGACCTGAATCACTTAATGGTTATTTTCAATGCAATTGTGTTTTTACTTTTTCTTTTAGGGTTTAACAAGGTTTCTTACCAATGACTTTAGATGTGGCCAGTTCGATTACCCTGCAGACTTTAAGAGTGTCTTCAGAATATGGCCATTTTGACATGAATTTAAAAATGCCTCAGATAGGACCAAAAAGTGTCTGGAGCTATCTGTCGGGGTAAGAGTGACAACAGGTTTCCACATGTGAAAATGGGTGAAATCTTAGCAAATGGCTTAATGGTTATTCATGAGAATCGTGTTGTTGTATTGTTGAGTGTATCATGAGATCTCACCTGAAATCTGTGGCTTGACTACAAACCTGTAACCTATGCTACTGTGGCCTATAGAGCTAGAAGGATGGATAACCAGGTGTGTAAAGGTGTGAGCCTATCCCAAATGGACAACTAATCCCTATGTACTTGTGGAGATCTGTTAGGATATGATTGGTATAAGAAACACGACTAAACTTCAACCTCCGGTGGGGTCAAGAATATCTAATTTCGTTGTCGGCAGGATTCGAACCTGCGCAGGAAGATCCTAATGGTTTTCTAGTCCATCGCCTTAACCACTTGGCCACGACAACAGGCTTGCCAGCAGTGAATGGGCCACCAGGCATAGCCTACAGAAAGTGATAATTTTACAACTGAAAGACAATGCAGTAACTCATTAACTCATTATGCAATAACATGAATTGTTCCCCTCATTCATTTGTTATTATGTACAGCTGTTTTCTTATTTTCCTTGATCTTTGCCCATTGTATTGTTGTTAGGTGTGCTTGATCTCTACTCTAACTGCCCATCCACTTTACTGCATCTCCATTCCAATCTCACCTTTATCTGAACCCTCCACACCACAACCTGTTACTGGCTATACTACCTAGTAACAGTACAGACCAATCAAAAATAACCTAAGCCACCTGGCTCACACATGCACACACCAGAGAGGTAGCACTCCTCACAGCTTACAGGAGACCACCGGACAGGCAGCATTTCGCTCCATACACCCAACCAGGACTACATTCAAGGCAAGTAAATTACACAGTACACCCTACTGTACATGTAGATATATATACATACATTTTTACTACTTTTTGCACCTTTTATTTCAATTTTATTTATATATTCTCCTCCCTGCTACCTGATGAAGCCGAGCAAGGCAGAAACGCGTCGTGGCTGGGTTGCCCCTAGACCCGTGTGAGACTGTAAGGAAGGCAGATTCCACACGGACTTCCTTTTGGCTACTCTTTTATTTGTACATTTTGCTTTCCTTAATTGGATTTTTACACAGCTCTCATATATATGCACACACTAGGATGTAGTGGATTGTGACTTTGTATGTTATCCCTCACACCACTTGTGGTGTTGTATGTGTATGCTTTTGTATATGTTAAAAATATGTGTATAGGCACATCCCCTTTTATGTTCATGTTGGTATACATGTGTACCCCCACCTCATCCTTGGCCCCAAGCCTACTGACAGACAGACATCAATACTTAGCCATCGGGCCTTTTTACCAGTAGGCTCCCTAAAATTATAAAGGTGACCATAAGGACCGTAAAATAGTTCCTTTATAGTATTCCAGAGCTACAATGACTACGGACTCTTAAAAATGTACTTTATATTTATCCTTATTGATCCCTTGGATCCTGTAACAATAATCACTAGGGAACCAATTTATATTTAACAAAATATCTCATTTTCTTTTCTGGGGTTACCATGACCATGGAGCCTTGACCAATAGGAAACAACTACATTTAAAAACAAAAGAATACAATAAAAATAAAATAAAAAATTAATACATGTGTACGTAAATATATGTATTATTTTATTTTCAAAGTCTCTTGAACTCAGGGTTACCATGACCATGGACCCTTGATGAAAATAAACAATAAAATAGAACACAAATAGACCAAATTTAAACCAAAAAACCTTCACCAACCCACCATCCCTCTAAAATATTTTTGGAGACACCCACCAGCACCCCCAACGGACGAGAACCTTTTTTCTCCAACAACTCTGGGGACCCCGACCTTGGCGACTCCCCGCAGCGATTACACCCTAAGCAATTAGGCCCTTCCATACACCAAGCAAGAAGACAGGAGGATATGGATAGACCGGACTCCTTCGGGACCTCTCGGGGTTCTGTTGGCAGACCAATCAGCTCAACCTTCCCGGCCCCATTACATACGGGAGACTCACGTACCGCACTGGACGACTATCTACCCCAGTTTAGAATTGGATTGGCAGTATGTTCAGTAGCGCGTGGGTGGTCCTAGCGGGTTGGGGCAGTTAAATCTTCGAAAAGAGGGGCTTTTGGGTCAGGCGCTGCGGCTGGAGGACTCGCATTGGCCGTGTAATCCCTGGGGTGCCCAGATAATGTCTGGCGGAGAATTGGATCCCACGGAATAATTTCCCATGCGGGGATCCCTTACCCCGCCGTACTTAGCCTGGACAACCGAACCACTTTTTTACCTGGACTACGAACAAATTCACTGTCTAGGGATGATATACCTCTGGAAACATTACGATCCTAGAAGGGAGTAACTCCACTGGTCACTATTACCCAAAACCACTGAATCACCTACGACTGAGATGGTGGGGGTGGACACATGACAATGAACTTCTACTACTGCCGGACGTTTTATACGTAAGCCAGAGAAGGTTTGTCTGTTCCTAAACCCTCCATACACCGACCGTAACACAGGACGTGACTCCAAGGGTGGATGCATGACAACCGTAGAGAGGGCTCGCCTTCTGGGTTTTTGTCTGCTCAAAGCACTGGTAGTTTAAAGACTGACCACTTGACAGGGACACATGGCAACCGACTGAGGTACGGACCTGCACAAGGTACGCAACTCGATGGTTTTGCCTGATCCTACGCCGAGTATACCCATACAGACCAGCTGGATTCGACTAGACATGGGTTAATTTGGAATTAGGATCCTGGAAGGGAATAACTCCTAATCACACACATAATTGAAAACATCCAGGACCAAAGACTGACGAACACTGAAGTAAATACATAGACAACGTGGAGCTAAAAAAGAAGGATCCGAAAGAGAGTAAACTCCTAGGTTGCACTATGCTTTCCACTTCCGTTGACATAGCGGACCTAGACATCATGACCATACCACTCGACATGGACACATGGCAACCAACCGAGGACCGGACCTGCATAAGGTACGCAACTCAAGGGCTTTGCCTGATCCTAAGTTGAGTTGACAGACCTACCTAAACCTAACCTTAACCATTCTGAAAAACTATACCTAACCCTAACCTTAACCACTCTAAAAAACCTGACCTAAACCTAACCTTAACCTCTCTAAAAAAATATATATATTTTTTTTTAAATATATAAAAACAAAAAAAAAAAAACTATTCCTTACCCTAACTTTAAACCTAACCTTAACCACTCTAAAAACTATATCTAACCCTAAAACCTACTGACAGACAGTCTTTTAACCCAACCAACGGGTTAATCTACAAGTGGGCAACCATGGAGCCTACTACTTTGGCCGGGCGCGCCCGGACCCCTCCGGCCCGCGCGTATATGATGTGGAGTGCACCCCTCCCTTCCCCCTTCGGCTTCCACGTGTCAGAGATGGAAGTGGATCAACCGACTCAAAACTAGACAAACTAACCCTAACCCTAACCCCTAACCCTAACCCTAACCCAACCCTAACCCTAACCCTAACCCACAGCCCCAGTTGTGGGCCCCAGCAGTGGCCCAATTTGGGACTAATTTGACGGGGAAGGAGAATTTGACCAGAAAGCTCACCTCGCTGTCTCTTTACTCATGAAAGGCTGTATGGCTTAATGGTTAGGGCACTTGACTCACAATCACCGGGTCAAGTGTTCATGCCATGCCTGGGTAATCTTTTTTTTCCCACAGGGGCCTGGTAACCCAAAAAAGGCCCATAGGCCCATAGGCCAGAAAGCCACTGGCTTGGCCTGGGACAAAAGCCACTGCCCTGGCCTGGGACAAAAGCCACTGCCCTGGCCTCAAGGCCTTATTTGACCTAACCGGTTGACATGCCTTTTTCTGGGAATGAGAGGACACAGAGAGGCATAAAAGGCCTTTACACCCCTACCCAGGTTATATGCCTCTATCTGGGCATCAGAGGTCACAAACAGGCCTCAAGGCCTTATTTGACCTAACCGGTTGACATGCCTTTTTCTGGGAATGAGAGGACACAGAGAGTCATAAAAGGCTAAACTCTCTCTCATGGGATGAAGGGACAGACAGGCCTAAAGGCCTTACACCCCTACCCAGGTTATATGCCTCTATCTGGGCATCAGAGGTCACACACAGCTTGTCCACTCTCTCTCTGGGCCTATGGACTATTGACTTACCCACAAGGTAATAGCTGGGATAGAGCACCTGCCCAGGACAAGGCTCAATATCCTCCCACCACCAAGCTGGGAAACATGGATCATAAGTTAGGACAAATCGGGCGCCGAAGGGGCTGGTCAAACCCACTAAATCGGTCGCCAGCGGAAAATGTCCAAAGTACCATGGTTCTGAGTGGCTCACATCCCTCAAAAGTGTCCATTACTCATTTTCTATCCGGGCTGAGCAGTTTGACACCACCCCGTCTCTCTAGGACATGGAAGTCTGTTTGTCAAAACCAGGTTACTGATTTCGCACCGGTACCTGTCTGGTCGACCCGCCACTGAGTGTGTCATCAACGGGCAGGCCAATCTATCGATGGAATCCCGGAAACTCTCAGGGCTACTGTGTGCTCCGCCATCTTGGATCACATTCCGTTACACCAAAACGTGAATAAATCAAAAAGTACATATCCAATCTGGATGGTTTTTTTTTGCACGAAAGGACACACATAGACGAGCATTTTCTATTGAATTCAAACCGTTTTTGTATAAAACCTTTTAATAGGAAAAATGTGTTTTAAGTTTTGGGGAAAAATTGCATGTTACCGGAAACATAGGTGCCTGTGGATGCTAAATGTTTTTTACATGCTCTACTTGTTGCCCATTGATTGTTGCCCATTGAGAGAGAGGGTATGAGACGAGATTTGGGACCTCTTGAATGAATCTCTCACCACATCGACTTCTGCACTGCCACCCAGAAAAGAGGCAACTTGGAGCTTACGTCAGTTTAATTTATGATCCTAGGAGGACATCTACGGGCCTTTTTAAGTACTACACCTATTATATTAGATCATCAGAAATGGGAGGGATAAACAGGAGATAGTTTTACGGTGCACAGGCCTAACTAGTTGAAACGAAACACATTTATATTCAAAACCTAACCCTAGCCCGTGCCATCCCTGGGTTGTCCCTCTACAAGCATAGCACTGCCCTCAGGTGCTGGCTTCTGCTCCCCGGGTGGCGTGTTGCTCCTCCGCTGTCCACGGGTCATACACATCTGGACGCACCGGGAGAGCAATAGCGCTTGTCAATCACAGCAACATATAACATTGATTCACTCTTCTCTCCCCCAACACTGTTATTCATTTTTATTTATTTGATTTGTCTCATTGTGCTAGAGGGATCGAATTGTATCCATATATAGAACCACACATAACTACTATGGAAATAGAAAATGTAATATAATTGAACAGAGTAACAAGACGGGGACAGAATAGGGAGGGAAAGTTAGGGAAGTAAAGTATCAGAGAGGGAAATATTGGGATAAATGAGGGACTATCATGACAAAGGATATTTAACTGATAGAAGATCTGACTGGGGATATCGCTAGGTTAATTTAGAACAAAGTCTGGAAACTGAACGGAAAAGCAAACAGAAGAAAGAGGAGCTCAACATATAAGCTCTTGTAAGGCCATACATTTCCCGCCTTTGAGTATCTCCCGTGGGTAAATTGAACCAATAAGATAACAGAAAGATAGAAACGCCCAATTTGGGCGCAGTGGTTGGGTCTCTCCCTCCTAATTGCGCCCATTTTAAAAGGTACGGGGTTCTCGGTCGAGGAAAAGATCCCTCTGAAGAAGCAGAAAATTCTGCGAAACGTCAGGGTTTTTGCAAACAGGACTTCACAGTGGATTTTAACATTGCTTGGCTTTTAATCACCTTTTTGATTTTAACCAATATAATTAAAAGTTACGTTTTAGAGTTAAGATGTGGAGGGGTAAGGGGAGCTCATTGCCTAAAGGTGCACAGACACTTGGGGAAACAATCGGGATTTTAACCTGTGGGATCAGATCTTTTAACAGGATTGAACCCAGAAAGAACAACGGATCACTGCCCCAGCCTTTGAACTCGGGAACGTTAAGAAACAATCGGTACACCTCATCTCCATCTCTATATGGCAATAACCCGGTCTGCAAAGAACACGGCGAAAGAACAACGGATCACAGCCCCAGCCCTGGAATTCGGGAACATCAAGAAACAACCATAACCTCATCTCTACCTTCATACTTCAATAAACCCGGCAGACAAAATAACAAGGCGGTAAGGATTGGCTCTGAGCAGCACAAAAGTATCGTGCTGTTAAGGCCTTCACATCTTCTATTTCTAAATATAGTATTGCCCTGCTTTTTGAATTACACTGTCCGGTCCTCCTCGACCGAGAACAACCTGATTGTAGTCTATTAACTAGGAAGCGCAGTATTTAGGTATTTTAGCCTCAGGGTTTAGGAACAATGCAGGCACTAATGAATCTAAAGACCAGGTCATATGATAGGACACCACAAACCCAACCCTATGCATACAGACGGCCGGGCCGATACGAACCCCCAGATGAGGAGACAAGACAGACTGCCAAACTGTATTTTAAATTAATACAGGCAACCCACCACATGGAGGTGGTGGAAAAAGCATTTAAAAACCAGACATTCCCCACTGGCATGATGAGACAGGTGCATCGTGTCACCAACTTTATCAAACCATCTTCACCCACAGATAACACCACAACAAAATTATCACAGAACACACACCAGTGGATGCAAAACAACATGAACATACTACAGGCACATTACCGGTCAATCACCTACACTATTACACAACAAATAAACAGACCCAACACTCTGGCACTGACAATCGCAACAGGCTGGGCACATAAGAGGTACAAACATAAATTGACACCCACCACCATCATTAGAGTCGAAACCACCCTGAAACCCCCTCAGACCACTTCCTCTCCCCAACAAATAACTATACAGTCAACTTCTTAGACACAACAGTTTTTTTCAGTAATAACAATCAATCACAGAAAACACTACACACTAGAGTTTACTTCAAACCAACAGACACACATGCTTTACTTCATAAACACAGTTACCACCCCAAACATACATTTAAGGGAATAATAAAATCACAAATTATACGGTTCTACAGGATATCATCTTGCAAGCAAGACCTGGATTATGCAATAAATATACTATTCAACGCACTTAGAAGAAGAGGATATTCAAAACGATTTTTAAGAACTATTAAAAACAACACATTGGCCGCCCTCCCTCCCATTCATCCAACACTCACAGACCACAGCAAATCATCCACCTCTCTTAACCTTAACCTCAATCCTACTCCTAACCTTAACCCCTCCCCAAACCTCACGCCTAACCTTAACCCTTCCCTTAACCCCACGCCTAACCTTAACCTTTCCCGTAACCCAACACCTAACCTTAACCTCTCCCCAAACCCCACGCCTAATCCTAACCTCTCCCAAAACCTCACGCCTAACCTTAACTTTAACCTTTCCCTTAACCCCAAGTGTAACATTAACCTTTCCCCAAACCCCACGCCTAATCCTAACCTCTCCCCAAACCTCACGCCTAACCTTAACCTTTCCCTTAACCCCAAGTGTAACCTTAACCTTTCCCCAAACCCCACGCCTAATCTTAACCTCTTCCCAAACCTCACGCCTAACCTTAACCTTTCCCTTAACCCCACGTCTAATCTTAACCTCTCCCCAAACCCCACGCCTAATCCTAACCTCTCCCCAAACCCCACGCCTAATCCTAACCTCTGCCCAAACCTCACGCCTAACCTTAACCTTTCCCTTAACCCCAAGTGTAACCTTAACCTTTCCCCAAACCCTGCGCCTAATCTTTACCTCTTCCCAAATCTCACGCCTAACCTTAACCTTTCCCTTAACCCCACGCCTAACCTTAACCTTTCCCTTAACCCCACGCCTAACCTTAACCTTTCCCTTAACCCCACGCCTAACCTTAACCTTTCCCTTAACCCCACGCCTAACCTTAACCTTTCCCTTAACCCCA
Source organism: Oncorhynchus keta (assembly GCF_023373465.1). Taxonomy (NCBI): domain Eukaryota; kingdom Metazoa; phylum Chordata; class Actinopteri; order Salmoniformes; family Salmonidae; genus Oncorhynchus; species Oncorhynchus keta. The sequence continues at coordinate 542,552 of NW_026277910.1, read as the reverse complement.
CGCCTAACCTTAACCTTTCCCTTAACCCCACGCCTAACCTTAACCTCAACCTTTCCCCAAACCTAACACTAATGTGTACCATTACCCTAACCAGGGTTCTCATCCTATCTCCCTCCTTCACCCTAACCCTGACTCCCCTATGGAAAGTGATCTGCACCAATCACTAAACACTTCCTCTGTCTCTTCTCCCTTGTCATCAATACTCAATCAACAGACAAGTATCATCCCCTTAGTAACCACATTTTCACATAGAATTAGACCCCTACATCAATCATTCAAACACAACTTCTCTACAGTTCAGCACACTTACATACCACTCAAACCATACAGAATTATTTCAGCATTTAGAAAGAACAAAAACTTAAAGGACCTGCTCACCAAAGCAAGATTCAGTAGTAAGCCACCACAAGACCTCAAACCTCATAACGTCCATTTTCGACAGATAAAGTTCATTACAAATATACATAGCCACACATCAGCACCAGTACAATAATCTTATTCATTGAACACACATAACTGTCATGTATTGTCATATTATGTCTTGTTCCTGTTCTTTCTCTTCACTCCGTCTCCCTCTGCTGGTCGTATTAGGTTACCATCTCTTTCTCTCCTCCTCCAGCTGTTCCTCATCTCCTCTAACTACCTCGTTCACCCTTTTCCCACCTGTTCCCTTTTCCCCTCTGATTAGGTCTCTATTTCTCTCTCTGTTCCTGCTTCTGTCTTTGTCAGATTCTCGTTTGAGTTTCTCATGCCAGAACCAAACTATCGTCTTGTTTGCTTCACCCTTGTCCTGTCGGAATCTACCTGTTCTTCTGATGCTACATGTGATCAGGTACCTCTGTCCTCTACGACCCGCGCCTACCCAGAGAGACCAGCAGTCTGTCGCCGCTCACCCAGCTATTATCCTCGGCTGCTAGAAGGGGACTCTAACCCAGCTACTGTCCTCTGCTGCAAGAAGGGGACTCTTCTGTCATATTCAGAGGGACTTTATTATTCTTTTGTCGCCCTCTCTGCGGGTTGTCTATATTTTGCCATTTTTATACATCTGAAGAGGATCTATGTCTTCCCTGTGATTTGACATTAAAAGACTCTGTATCTGTTAAACCGCTTTTGGGTCCTCACTCACGTGCACAACACATAACACCATTTATACATGTTACATTACACTTTGCAATAAACAATACATTGGAGAAACCAAACACACCATAGAAACCAGACTCAAACAACACCTGTATAACATTAAAAGGGCACACCTACAAACGGAACTCATAACCCATTTCCAGGAGCATCCCATCACTCACCTTACCATATCAGGGTTACAGAGGCTGGACCTGTGGGCAGCGAAAGAGGGTAGAACGGGAGTGGATCCAGCACCTACAGACAATAACGCCAAATGGCCTGAACGAGAGGTTTTAGAAAATGGGTTTGAACAGACAGGAAAATGGATGGAGAAGAACATGGTTTTATTCATAATTTATTTTTAATCTCTATATATTTATGGTTTGTTTGGTTTTAGTTTGGCACTTCCTCTTTTAGGTTTTCCTGTCCTTTAACAAAACAATAAAACCATTTAAATGCACAATATGGCGTTTATGTTCACATTTAACAACATTATGGTTGAATGAATCTCTCACCACATCGACTTCTGCACTGCCACCCAGAAAAAGAGGCAACTTGGAGCTTACCTCAGTTTAATTTATGATCCTAGGAGGACATCTACAGGCCTTTTTAAGTACTACACCTATTATATTAGATCATCAGAAATGGGAGGGATAAACAGGAGATAGGCCTGTGCACCGTAAAACTAACTAGTTGAAACTAAACACAATTATATTCAAAATCTAACCTTAAACCCTAACCTTAACACTAAACCCTAAACCTTAAACCCTAACCTTAACACTAACACTAAACCCTAACCTTAACACTAAACCTTAAACCCTAACCTTAACACTAACACTAAACCCTAACCTTAACACTAAACCTTAAACCCTAACCTTAACACTAACACTAAACCCTAACACTAAACCCTAAACCCTAAACCCTAACCTTAACACTAACACTAAACCCTAAACCCTAACTGCAAGGAGCTGTTAATGATGATGCATATTCAATGAACTGATGAAAACTAACCAAGCGCTCCAGGACAAGTTGTCTACAGAAATAAAGGAACTTAAAATCAAGAAATTCAACCAAGACAAAAAGACAAGGCCGAGGACAAAGTCTACTTCTGGAGAAACCCTGATAAAAGAGGTCCTCCTCGTCATGACAGACGCAGGAGGGATGACGCTTACTTCTATCCACCCCCGTCTGACCAACGCTCTACAACTAGCGCCTCTTCCGCTTCCAGTGGCAGTTTTTTATCCAACGAGAGACTGGGCCGATGGAAGTGCGGAGGTGGCCGCGGGCGCCCGCACCGATGAGATGCCGCACCCGACTATCAGAGGCAGAGGAGACCGTTCCTACGGGACTGAGTGTGTCTTCATTTATCAAGCAAGATATTGAGCCCTGCCCATATCTCCTTGTTTAATAAAGGGTTATATTTTGTGCCTACTACTCAGTGCAACGATTTGCAAGTTAAGTTGGACATGTTTGTTTTTTTTAGAAACATTGTAAAGGACACCACTAGCATGATCTCCATTATTGAATATCTTGATCCTCTCCCTGAGAATACTTTGTTAGTGACGTTTGATGTTGAGTCGTTATACACAAATATTCCACACGAGGGCGGTATTGAAGCTATTGAGCATTTTCTTCTGCAATGTGACCCTAATGAACTACCTTCCAGTCCCTGCATTATAACATTGGCTGAAATAGTACTCACACACAACTACTTTATGTTTCTAAATTATTTCTTTATTCAGATGAAGGGTACTGCTATAGGATCCCCCATGGCTCCTAACTATGCTAATTTGTATGTGGGTTACATGGAGAAAAAGTATATTTTCATCCCTCTCAAAAATGTTTTCTTGCCTCACATCATTATGTGGAAACGGTATATTGATGATATTTGTGTTCTTTGGAGGGGTGATGCAAAACAGTTCCAGGCGTTTTATGCTTTTCTTAACTCCTGTTCTGAGCATCTGAGATTTACTATGCAATCTGATACACGTCAAATCAGTTTCCTTGATCTTCTGATCTTGTGTGAAGATAATGTTCTATACACCGATCTTTACAGGAAACCTACTGATCGTAACAGTGTGTTGAGGGCTGATAGTTGTCACCCACTTCCCTTGAAAAACAGTTAGCCCTACAGCCAATTCTGTCGAATCAAAAGAATTTGTCAAAAACAATCCGACTTCGACAGAAATATGGCTGAGACTCAAAGAAAATTCAAGGAGAGCGGGTACAAAAATGGTCAGATTAATACGAGACGAGATTAATACTGCCATTGAGAAAATTCTAAACAAAACATGACCTTTTTCAAGGTCAGTCTCGCAAAAAGAAGCATTCTTGCATTCTAACTGCTCGCTATTCAAAGTGCTCTGAATAAATTAAGGGAATCGTTCACAAACATTGGCACATTGTAAGATCCGATGATAGTATTTGTAATGTGTTTTCAGACCTTCCCTTGGTCGTATTCTCTCGGGGCAGAAATCTCAGAGATCAAATGGTAAACTGATTTACCACCCCAATATATCCCTGCACAACGTCTATTTGCTCTCCGACTGGATGGAAACTACAAATGTAACGGCTGTGCTCAATGCAATGGCACTTATACATGTAGATCCTTCAAACACCCCCAAACAGGGAAACAGATCCCAATCAAAGGCGCTATCACGTGCTCCACTAAAGGCAGTTATTTATCTTATAACTTGTCCTTGTGGTAAAATTAATGTGGGTAAAACAAAGCGCGAATTAAAAGTACATATGTCGGAGCATCGTAGAACCTTTAGATGCAGAAACTCGATTTTGGAAGAAAACCACTCGATTTCGTCTCTACGTTAGGTTGGCATCGAACATGTTACCCTCCCTAGAAGACGGGGTGACCTCGACAATTTATTGTTAAAACGAGAGGCTGCCTTGATCTTTAATTTAAAGACCCTTCGCTCACTTCGGTCTCAACGTGGACTTTGATCTGAAACCATTTTTGTGATTATTATGATTTTGCTATTGTAAATGTTTGTAGGTTTATGTAGCCAAATTGTATCTATGATCGTACACTATCCATCCAGGTCGCAGTTGCAAATGAGAACTTGTTCTCAACTAGCCTACCTGGTTAAATAAAGGTGAAATAAAATAAATAAATAAAAATATGGACAGTATATAAGTATAGAATATATAGTATATCTGAAGAATAGTATATTACAGCAATATGAAGTGGGTATAAGCAGTAGGTAAACATTATTAAAGCGACCAGGGAGGGGCGGCAGGTAGCCTAGTGGTTAGAGCGTTGGCTCAGTAACCGAAAAGTTCCTGGATCGATTCCCCAAGCTTAGCTAAAAATCTGTCGTTTTGCCCCTGAACAAGGCACTGTTCCCTGGTAGGCTGTCATTGTAAATAAGAATTTGTTCTTAACTGATTTGCCTAGATAAATTTCAACAACAAAAAAATCCCTGACTATGTACATTGGGCAGCGGTCTCTAAGGTGCATGTTAAAGTACCTGGGTGGTAGCAGGGTGACAGTGACTAAAGGTGGGTACTGGGCAGGTACTGCATAAAAGTTGTATCTCCTTCTATCTTTCTACGACAAAACACAGAAAAGCACAGATGTTGGGGTGGTATTGGAGATGATGATTTTTCCCCCCTTTAACTCCGACCACTACCCTTACTATAACCCTTACCTGACCGTATCCATTTAAAATGTAAACTTCAATGGGGTAGGGACGTCCCAAGGATCTCAGATAGCACAGACATTTTTGAAAGGGCCGGTTAAACGCGTCGCTCCTCCCAACCAATCAGAAGTGAGTATTTTTCGCGCTGATTGGGAGTAGAGTTTCCCGCAAGCTTTGATTCAAGTTGAATGAAATCGGGGTTTTCAAGATGATTCAAACAGACTATTTTCAAATTTGATAACTATTCGAGAAATTCAACAGGTAATTTAACACATTACTACAATTATGGGAGGACAATGCGAGCGTGGTCATCTTTCAATAAACGTGTTTATTCTAACATAGCGAGTTAGTTAGCAATGTAACGTTAGCTAGCTAGCTGTAGCTGCGCATGTCAGTCAAGTTGGCACGTCGCTAGCTAACGTTGAATGGTGGCTAGATGGCCAGCTAGCTACTCTAGTTCTAGTTAGCTACTCCAGTTAGCTACTATAGTTAGCTAACTTTGAATGGTGGCTAGATGGCCAGCTAGCTACTCCAGTTAGCTACTTTGAATGGTGGCTAGATAGCCAGCTAGCTACTCTAGTTAGCTACTCCAGCCAGCTACTCTTGTTAGCTACTCCAGCTAGCTATTCCAGTCAGCTACTCTAGCCAGCTACTCCAGCTAGCTACTCCAGTTAACTACTCCAGCTAGCCACTCTATCCAGCTACTCTAGCTAACTACTCTTGTTAGCTACTCTAGTTAGCTACTCCAGCTAGCCACTCTAGCCAGCTACTCCAGACAGATAATTTTGCTAGCTACTCTAGTTACCTACTCCAGCTAGCCACTTTAGCCAGCTTCTCCAGTTAGCTACTTAAGCCAGCTACTCTAGTTAGCTACTCCAGCCAGCTACTCCAGCCAGCTACTCTTGTTAGCTACTCCAGCCAGCTACTTTTGTTAGCTACTCCAGCTAGCCACTTTAGCCAGATACTCTAGCTAGCCACTCTAGCCAGCTACTCCAGCCAGCTACTTTAGCCAGCTACTCTAGTTAGCTACTCTAGTTAGCTACTCTAGTTAATTACTCTAGCCAGCTACTCCAGTTATCTACTCTAGCCAGCTACTCCAGTTATCTACTCTAGCCAGCTACTCCAGTTATCTACTCTAGCCAGCTACTCCAGTTATCTACTCTAGCCAGCTACTCTATCCAGCTACTCTAGCCAGCTATCTACTCTAACCAGCTACTCTAGCCAGCTATCTACTCTAACCAGCTACTCTTGTTAGCTACTCTAGCTGTGTCATTGAGCGTCGGTTAGTTGAAATGCTTTTTGGATGCATTTCATTATGTTTAGTAGCTAACAGAACATTCATGCCATGGTTTAGTTGACGCTACGGCTATGGTTTAGTTGACGCTACCGCTATGGTTTAGTGACGCTACCGCCATGGTTTAGTTGACGCTACGGCTATGGTTTAGTTGACGCTACCGCTATGGTTTAGTTGACGCTACCGCTATTGTTTAGTGACGCTACCGCCATGGTTTAGTTGACGCTACCACTATGGTTTAGTGACGCTACCGCCATGGTTTAGTGATGCTACCGCCATGGTTTAGTTGACGCTACCGCTATGGTTTAGTGACGCTACCGCCATGGTTTAGTTGACGCTACCGCTATGGTTTAGTGACGCTACTGCTATGGTTTAGTTGACGCTACTGCTATGGTTTAGTGACGCTACCGCCATTGTTTAGTTGACGCTACCGCCATGGTTTAGTGACGCTACCGCCATGGTTTAGTTGACGCTACGGCTATGGTTTAGTTGACGCTACCGCCATGGTTTAGTTGACGCTACCGCCATGGTTTAGTTGACGCTACCGCTATGGTTTAGTTGACGCTACCGCTATGGTTTAGTTGACGCTACTGCTATGGTTTAGTTGATGCTACCGCCATTGTTTAGTTGACGCTACTGCTATGGTTTAGTGACGCTACCGCTATGGTTTAGTTGACGCTACCGCTATGGTTTAGTGACGCTACCGCTATGGTTTAGTGACGCTACCGCTATGGTTTAGTTGACGCTACCGCTATGGTTTAGTTGATGCTACCGCCATGGTTTAGTTGACGCTACTGCTATGGTTTAGTGACGCTACCGCTATGGTTTAGTTGACGCTACCGCTATGGTTTAGTGACGCTACCGCTATGGTTTAGTTGACGCTACCGCTATGGTTTAGTGACGCTACCGCTATGGTTTAGTTGACGCTATGGTTTAGTGACGCTACCGCTATGGTTTAGTGACGCTACCGCCATGGTTTAGTTGACGCTACCGCTATGGTTTAGTGACGCTACCGCCATGGTTTAGTTGGTTTACGCTACCGCCATGGTTTAGTTGACGCTACGGCTATGGTTTAGTTGACGCTACCGCTATGGTTTAGTGACGCTACCGCCATGGTTTAGTTGACGCTACGGCTATGGTTTAGTTGACGCTACCACCATGGTTTAGTGACGCTACCGCCATGGTTTATTGACGCTACCGCTATGGTTTAGGTGACGCTACCGCTATGGTTTAGTTGACGCTACCGCTATGGTTTAGTTGATGCTACCGCCATGGTTTAGTTGACGCTACCGCTATGGTTTAGTGACGCTACCGCTATGGTTTAGTTGACGCTACCGCTATGGTTTAGTGACGCTACCGCTATGGTTTAGTTGACGCTACCGCTATGGTTTAGTTGATGCTACCGCCATGGTTTAGTTGACGCTACCGCTATGGTTTAGTGACGCTACCGCTATGGTTTAGTTGACGCTACCGCTATGGTTTAGTGACGCTACCGCTATGGTTTAGTTGACGCTACCGCTATGGTTTAGTGACGCTACCGCCATGGTTTAGTTGACGCTACCGCTATGGTTTAGTTGACGCTACCGCTATGGTTTAGTGACGCTACCGCCATGGTTTAGTTGACGCTACCGCTATGGTTTAGTGACGCTACCGCCATGGTTTAGTTGACGCTACCGCCATGGTTTAGTTGACGCTACGGCTATGGTTTAGTTGACGCTACCGCTATGGTTTAGTGACGCTACCGCCATGGTTTAGTTGACGCTACCGCTATGGTTTAGTTGACGCTACCGCTATGGTTTAGTTGCTATGCTACCGCCATGGTTTAGTGACGCTACCGCCATGGTTTAGTGACGCTACCGCCATGGTTTAGTTGACGCTACCGCTATGGTTTAGTTGACGCTACCGCTATGGTTTAGTTGACGCTACCGCTATGGTTTAGTTGACGCTACCGCTATGGTTTAGTTGACGCTACCGCTATGGTTTAGTGACGCTACCGCTATGGTTTAGTTGACGCTACCGCTATGGTTTAGTGACGCTACCGCCATGGTTTAGTTGACGCTACCGCCATGGTTTAGTTGACGCTACCGCTATGGTTTAGTTGACGCTACCGCTATGGTTTAGTTGACGCTACCGCTATGGTTTAGTTGACGCTACCGCTATGGTTTAGTTGACGCTACCGCTATGGTTTAGTTGACGCTACCGCTATGGTTTAGTTGACGCTACCGCTATGGTTTAGTGACGCTACCGCCATGGTTTAGTTGACGCTACCGCTATGGTTTAGTGACGCTACCGCTATGGTTTAGTGACGCTACCGCTATGGTTTAGTGACGCTACTGCTATGGTTTAGTTGACGCTACTGCTATGGTTTAGTGACGCTACCGCCATTGTTTAGTTGACGCTACCGCCATGGTTTAGTGACGCTACCGCCATGGTTTAGTTGACGCTACCGCCATGGTTTAGTTGACGCTACCGCCATGGTTTAGTTACGCTACCGCTATGGTTTAGTGACGCTACCGCTATGGTTTAGTTGACGCTACCGCCATGGTTTAGTGACGCTACCGCCATGGTTTAGTTGACGCTACGGCTATGGTTTAGTTGACGCTACCACCATGGTTTAGTTGACGCTACGGCTATGGTTTAGTTGACGCTACCACCATGGTTTAGTTGACGCTACCGCTATGGTTTAGTTGACGCTACCGCCATGGTTTAGTTGACGCTACCGCTATGGTTTAGTTGACGCTACCGCCATGGTTTAGTTGACGCTACCGCTATGGTTTAGTTGACGCTACCGCCATGGTTTAGTTGACGCTACCGCTATGGTTTAGTTGACGCTACCGCTATGGTTTAGTTGACGCTACCGCTATGGTTTAGTGACGCTACCGCTATGGTTTAGTAGACGCTACCGCTATGGTTTAGTTGACGCTACCGCCATGGTTTAGTTGACGCTACCGCTATGGTTTAGTGACGCTACCGCTATGGTTTAGTTGACGCTACCGCCATGGTTTAGTTGACGCTACCGCTATGGTTTAGTGACGCTACCGCTATGGTTTAGTAGACGCTACCGCTATGGTTTAGTTGACGCTACCGCTATGGTTTAGTGACGCTACTGCTATGGTTTAGTTGACGCTACCGCTATGGTTTAGTAGACGCTACCGCTATGGTTTAGTTGACGCTACCGCTATGGTTTAGTAGACGCTACCGCTATGGTTTAGTGACGCTACTGCCATGGTTTAGTTGACGCTACTTTATCTATCTGCAACTGACCTGGGCCATTAACGAGAGATCCTAGCAAAGTCAGTATCTCAAAATAGGAAATATGTTACCATATTCCTAAAGAGTGAGACTTTAAAAAAAAAAAGTGTATTGACTTTTATTTATTCGTGATATGTGATTGGCAATGTCTACATTTTTCTGTTGAAATATAATAACTAGTTAGTCTGTCTTTTCATGGTCGGCGATTCTGGCTGCGTTACTGTTGGTTTGGGCCACATTGCATGTGGTTAGCAAGCGAGCTGTTCCTTGCATGTATTAGCCATTCATTCAATGTTGGGACATTGCAGTAGTAAGTAAGCCAACTATTATAGAGTGCTTAGCGACCTGGTAAGTTTTCTGATTGCTACATTTCACATCATATACTGTAACAAAAGTGTCCACTCGGTGCGCATCAGATGACCAAGTTTCTAGCTGTAGTTGGTTGGCATGTTATCAAAGTAGCTAACTGTACTACTAGCTAATTTGCACTGTTCAGATTTGAATGTGGAGCCATTTTAGTGCGTTAACGACGCAGCTTAATCAGCTTTCAGTCCAGTGTTTGATGTATCCGCCTGTGCATTTTCACTCACTATTCGTTTGCACTATTGTTTTGTTATATTGGAGTGTTGAGTTAGACTTTCTGCATCACCCTAGATCCAACATGCATTGCTAAACCACTCATTATTTCTCTCCTTCCCCCTCTGTGCAGTAGCTGAGTGAGGCTGGAGTTGGATGGGATGGACCGTAAGGGATGGTCTGGGATGGACAGTACCAGTAAGGGGCGGTCTCTGCCCTCGGTGCCAGAGGCCCTCAACCCAGTCAGCATGAAGCAGCCATCTGAGCCCCTGGGGGAGGATGGGTCGGGGTGGGGGTGACCTGGGGGTGGACCCTGCCCTGCTGATGGACAAGGCAGCTTCCCAGTTGGCCGTGACGCTCCAGGACAGTGTTCTAAACCAGATGGCCTCTCATGGTCATAGTCATGAGAGGCTGAAGGACCTGACGTCCCGCATGCTGAACGGAGACCAGGACAAGCTGCCCAAGCTGTGCCCCTCCGAGCCCCCCATCCTGAAGGGTACTGAGGCCCCCTCCTCCCACCCCAGCCCCCAGAGGAAGGCCACCTCCCCCGAGATTAAACTGAAGATCACCAAGATGGTGTCCAAGGGGAAGCCGGCGCGCTTCGAGACGTTCTGTGGAGAGGGGCCCAACCTGCCTACTGAGGACCTCCTGGTTCCAGCCAGTAGGGCGGGGAGGAAGAGGAGACTCATCAAACCCAAACCTCTGCACAAACTTGCCTCCAACCATGACCCAGTTCCAGGGGAGATGTCAGCTGCCAGTCAGCCAGAGGAGGGCACTGCTGCACCACAACAGGTGGGTTCTATAGTTCAGTACACAGAACGCCAGATCATTGACATAGAACAACTGTTGTGTCTCTATGGGCTGGACCCTGACCAAATGAAAGGTTGATCATAGAGTGTCACTTGTGCCTGTCAGTCTTTGTGATTCAATAGAACTTTATCGTACACTCGTTGTGAGTCCTTGTTTGTGAGAGTCCTCCTGATCCTCAGTGTTAATATTGAGGTTTCTGACAGCATGCTGTTCCTCTCAGATCCAGCAGGCCAGTCCTCTGGTGGAACAGAGACAGGAAGAGGAGCTCCCTGTCAATACAGTGTTCTCTGTGGGTGATGTCGTGTGGACCAAGGTGTCAGGATACCCATGGTGGCCCTGCATGGTCTCTACCGACCCAGAACTCAACACACACCTCAAACACAAAGGTAAAAACACGTAGTAACAGAACAGACTACCTGCCAAGTCCTTATACACACAGTTTGGTTAGATTGAAAAGAGACATTAGAAATAATGTTTTAGATGGCAATATTAACCAGTGGAATATTTTTGCACAGAAGTTCTAACTAATGTTTTTAATTTAACTTTTTTTTTTTTTAGCAATTAACAGCCATACGCCTGGCATCCTATATCACGTCCAGTATTTTGGGAACACCCCGGAGAGGGGCTACATCTTTCAGAAGAACATGGCCTCCTTCAGTAGGGAGGAACAATATGTTGAGCTCTGCCATGGCAACAAACAACCATCTTCCCAGGTCTTCCACAGAAAGGTACAGTAACCTTAAACTCTTGCTCAATTACTCAAGTTTTCTTCAGGAAATCTACCTTTTCTAGCAATGTCATCGCTGTCCTCTGAGCTGTACTGTCAGCCTGAGCTCTACTGTCAGCCTGAGCTCTACTGTCAGCCTGAGCTCTACTGTCAGCCTGAGCTCTACTGTCAGCCTGAGCTCTACTGTCAGCCTGAGCTCTACTGTCAGCCTGAGCTCTACTGTCCTTTACTAGTAGTTCTGAGTTTTACTGTCCTCTGTCCCCAGAGTACCACTTCTTCCGTACCTCGGAAGCTCCATGCCCAATGGGTGGTGGGCATCACTCAGGCCAAGGAAGCTGCCAGCCTGGCCCTGGAGGAACGCCTGGCCAAGTACACCTTTACCTACGATACTAACGGGCCACACCTCAACCCCCGCCTGCAGGCTGAGCCCGGCTGTGCTGAGCATGTCCCCGCTGAGCTCGGTCCCGCTGAGTTCGGTCCCGCTGAGCATGGCCTCGACCTTGGACCAAAGCAGACAAAGGCCCAAACCCCGGACCAGGAGCTATCCAGGCTGACCCTCCTGTCTCCCAGCCCAACCAGTTCCCAGGCCCAGCCCACCCCCACAGACTGCAGCACTTCACTGGAGAAAAAGAAGAGCGGCAGCCCCAGAACAACAGATGGAACTGAGAAACAAGGGAAATGGAAGCAGACCACTTCAACACTGAAAAAGGAAACAACTAAGAAGACTAAAGTCCTGGTCTCCCATAAAGGACAAACAGAGATGCCCTCTCAGGTCTGGATAAACTAGAATCATTTTCATGGTCTTATATACCTGTCCCTCCAGGATTTCGCAACAGTTTTTTGTGATTTCTACGGCAAAAAATGCTTGATTTTTGCGGCAGCTTTTCTGAAATCCTATGTTTTTTCTGTTTTTTTCCACGTTAATTTCATATAAATTAATAAAAAGTCTCATGTGCTCAGTTTTAGGATGGTTTCCAGCAGATAACAAAAACAATTAGAAACATCTAAAGTGCCCATTTGTGTTTATTTTCCTGAACAAATCCACACACACCTCTCCTCTCCATCATGCTTGGGGCTTGCTATCAGCACGGATGCACCATTCCTTCTCTCTCTCAAAAGCCCCCAAATAGATTCAAAGGTGATCAATCACTTTCAATTTGAAGATCGATATTTCTTTCTAATAATTTTTTAATGAGATTGTGATTTAAAAAAAAAAAAAATCCTGAAAGGGTCATAATGAAGATGTACTTTTAAAACAGTATTACAATTTATTTATTTTTATCCAGAAAGATTTGTTAATTCGTGATCCGTGTAAATGTTTAGAGTTTAAAACGGCTGGCAAATTGCACTCGGTGCTTTGAGCAGTGCTCGCCATAGACAGACTGGGGAGAGCAGAGTGCCGACCGCCCTACCAAAGCCAAGGTTAGCAGAGTGCCAACCGCCCTACCAAAGCCAAGGTTAGCAGAGTGCCGACCGCCCTACCAAAGCCAAGGTTAGCAGAGTGCCGACCGCCCTACCAAAGCCAAGGTTAGCAGAGTGCCGACCGCCCTACCAAAGCCAAGGTTAGCAGAGTGCCGACCGCCCTACCAAAGCCAAGGTTAGCAGAGTGCCGACCGCCCTACCAAAGCCAAGGTTAGCAGAGTGCCGACCGCCCTACCAAAGCGGCACTCCCTCTGATTCTTTCAGCGGGGATTGGTCAAAATTGCGAGCTCTCGCACTATGCGCTGATTGGTTGATTTTTGCTGTGAATTATGCGATTGCAGAATCATGGGAATCCTGGAAGGGACTGAAATACTGTTATTTACAGGAAGGGGCTGATATACTATGTTATTTACAGGAAGGGACTGACATACTGTTATTTACAGGAAGGGACTGACACTACTATGTTATTTACAGGAAGGGACTGACATACTGTTATTTACAGGAAGGGACTGATACTATGTTATTTACAGGAAGGGACTGACATACTATGCTATTTACAGGAAGGGACTGACATACTGTGTTATTTACAGGAAGGGACTGACATACTGTTATTTACAGGAAGGGACTGACATACTGTTATTTACAGGAAGGGACTGACATACTGTTATTTACAGGAAGGGACTGATATACTGTTATTTACAGGAAGGGACTGACATACTGTGTTATTTACAGGAAGGGACTGACAATACTATGTTATTTACAGGAAGAGACTGACATACTGTTATTTACAGGAAGGGAATGACATACTATGTTATTTACAGGAAGGGACTGACATACTGGTATTTACAGGAAGGGACTGACATACTGTTATTTACAGGAAGGGACTGACATACTGTTATTTACAGGAAGGGACTGATATACTATGCTATTTACAGGAAGGGACTGATATACTATGCTATTTACAGGCCAAATGTATTGTGTTTAGAAGGGACTGTTTTCACTCTTGTGTTGTCCTTATTTTGAGGAAGTTGTTGTTTGTAGGATCTTGTCTCCCTAGCTCAGAGACTGAACTACTTGAACCTCACGAGCAGAAACAGAAGACGTCCAAACTGAAATCTCAACTACCTGCCAAGACAGGGAGGAAGAGGTCCAAGGGGGTTGCCTTGACTACCAACATGCTAGAAACCCTGTCACATGCACCTGTAGGTAAGTTGGGGTCATATCAAAATATCGTCAGTGATAGGTAGGGGTTAGTTTAGTTTTGTAAAAAGTGTCAGAGATTAGCTAACATTTTCGGTTTTCCACCTAGCTAAAAAAAGGTACCGGTACATTTCCTGTTAAAGAACAGCTGAAGGCAGAACCTAAAGGTGAAAAGTTGTTGTTCATACTTGCCGTTAGTTCCACAGTCTCTACTGATCAGGTGAATGTTTCTCATGAGGGTCTGTCAGTTGTAGTTTTACCACAATCTGGCCTCTAACTTGTTTCCAGCTGAGAAGGATTGTCAGAAGAAGCAGCTGCCTTGTAAACAAGCTCTAGAAATCGATGAGGACAAGGACCAACAACCCAAGAAGAAACGCGAAGTTGGCGACAAACAGAAGGTGAGTTATTATACGGTATGACACAGTGGTGTGTCCAGTGAGTTATTATAAGGTATGAAACAGTGGTGTGTCCAGTGAGTTATAATACGGTATGACACAGTGGTGTGTCCAGTGAGTTATTATAAGGTATGACACAGTGGTGTGTCCAGTGAGTTATTATAAGGTATGACACAGTGGTGTGTCCAGTGAGTTATTATAAGGTATTACATTTACATTTAAGTAATTTAGCAGACGCTCTTATCCAGAGCGACTTACAAATTGGTGCATACACCTTATGACATCCAGTGGAACAGCCACTTTACAATAGTGCATCTAAATCTTTTTACGGGGGGGGGGGGAGAAGGATTACTTACCCTATCCTAGGTATTCCTTGAAGAGGTGGGGTTTCAGGTGTCTCCGGAAGGTGGTGATTGACTCCGCTGTCCTGGCGTCGTGAGGGAGTGTGTTCCACCATTGGGGGGCCAGAGCAGCGAACAGTTTTGACTGGGCTGAGCGGGAACTGTACTTCCTCAGTGGTAGGGAGGCGAGCAGGCCAGAGGTGGATGAACGCAGTGCCCTTGTTTGGGTGTAGGGCCTGATCAGAGCCTGGGGGTACTGAGGTGCCGTTCCCCTCACAGCTCCGTAGGCAAGCACCATGTTCTTGTAGCGGATGCGAGCTTCAACTGGAAGCCAGTGGAGAGAGCGGAGGAGCGGGGTGACGTGAGAGAACTTGGGAAGGTTGAACACCAGACGGGCTGCGGCGTTCTGGATGAGTTGTAGGGGTTTAATGGCACAGGCAGGGAGCCCAGCCAACAGCGAGTTGCAGTAATCAAGACGGGAGATGACAAGTGCCTGGATTAGGACCTGCGCCGCTTCCTGTGTGAGGCAGGGTCGTACTCTGCGGATGTTGTAGAGCATGAACCTACAGGAACGGGACACCGCCTTGATGTTAGTTGAGAACGACAGGGTGTTGTCCAGGATCACGCCAAGGTTCTTAGCGCTCTGGGAGGAGGACACAATGGAGTTGTCAACCGTGATGGCGAGATCATGGAACGGGCAGTCCTTCCCCGGGAGGAAGAGGAGCTCCGTCTTGCTGAGGTTCAGCTTGAGGTGGTGATCCGTCATCCACACTGATATGTCTGCCAGACATGCAGAGATGCGATTCGCCACCTGGTCATCAGAAGGGGAAAGGAGAAGATTAATTGTGTGTCGTCTGCATAGCAATGATAGGAGAGACCATGTGAAGTTATGACAGAGCCAAGTGACTTGGTGTATAGCGAGAATAAGAGAGGGCCTAGAACAGAGCCCTGGGGACACCAGTGGTGAGAGCGCGTGGTGAGGAGACAGATTCTCGCCACGCCACCTGGTAGGAGCGACCTGTCAGGTAGGACGCAATCCAAGCGTGGGCCGCGCCGGAGATGCCCAACTCGGAGAGGGTGGAGAGGAGGATCTGATGGTTCACAGTATCGAAGGCAGCCGATAGGTCTAGAAGGATGAGAGCAGAGGAGAGAGAGTTAGCTTTAGCAGTGCGGAGCGCCTCCGTGATACAGAGAAGAGCAGTCTCAGTTGAATGACTAGTCTTGAAACCTGACTGATTTGGATCAAGAAGGTCATTCTGAGAGAGATAGCGGGAGAGCTGGCCAAGGACGGCACGCTCAAGAGTTTTGGAGAGAAAAGAGAGAAGGGATACTGGTCTGTAGTTGTTGACATCGGAGGGATCGAGTGTAGGTTTTTTCAGAAGGGGTGCAACTCTCGCTCTCTTGAAGACGGGAGGGACGTAGCCAGCAGTCAGGGATGAGTTGATGAGCGAGGTGAGGTAAGGGAGAAGGTCTCCGGAAATGGTCTGGAGAAGAGAGGAGGGGATAGGTTCAAGCTGGCAGGTTGTTGGGCGGCCGGCCGTCACAAGACGCAAGATTTCATCTGGAGAGAGAGGGGAAAGAGGTCAGAGCATAGGGTAGGGCAGTGTGAGCAGAACCAGCGGTGTCGTTTGACTTAGCAAACGAGGATCGGATGTCATCGACCTTCTTTTCAAAATGGTTGACGAAGTCATCTGCAGAGAGGGAGGAGGGGGGATTCAGGAGGGAGGAGAAGGTGGCAAAGAGCTTCCTAGGGTTAGAGGCAGATGCTTGGAATTTAGAATGGTAGAAAGTGGCTTTAGCAGCAGAGACAGAGGAGGAAAATGTAGAGAGGAGGGAGTGAAAGGATGCCAGGTCCGCAGGGAGGCGAGTTTTCCTCCATTTCCGCTCGGCTGCCCGGAGCCCTGTTCTGTGAGCTCGCAATGAGTCGTCGAGCCACGGAGCGGGAGGGGAGGACCGAGCCGGCCTGGAGGATAGGGGACATAGAGAGTCAAAGGATGCAGAAAGGGAGGAGAGGAGGGTTGAGGAGGCAGAATCAGGAGATAGGTTGGAGAAAGTTTGAGCAGAGGGAAGAGATGATAGGATGGAAGAGGAGAGAGTAGCGGGGGAGAGAGAGCGAAGGTTGGGACGGCACGATACCATCCGAGTAGGGGCAGTGTGGGAAGTGTTGGATGAGAGCGAGAGGGAAAAGGATACAAGGTAGTGGTCGGAGACTTGGAGGGAGTTGCAATGAGGTTAGTGGAAGAACAGCATCTAGTAAAGATGAGGTCAAGCGTATTGCCTGCCTTGTGAGTAGGGGGAAGGTGAGAGGGTGAGGTCAAAAGAGGAGAGGAGTGGAAGGAAGGAGGCAGAGAGGAATGAGTCAAAGGTAGACGTGGGGAGGTTAAAGTCGCCCAGAACTGTGAGAGGTGAGCCGTCCTCAGGAAAGGAGCTTATCAAGGCATCAAGCTCATTGATGAACTCTCCAAGGGAACCTGGAGGGCGATAAATGATAAGGATGTTAAGCTTGAAAGGGCTGGTAACTGTGACAGCATGGAATTCAAAGGAGGCGATAGACAGATGGGTAAGGGGAGAAAGAGAGAAAGACCACTTGGGAGAGATGAGGATCCCGGTGCCACCACCCCGCTGACCAGGAGCTCTCGGGTGTGCGAGAACACGTGGGCGGACGAGGAGAGAGCAGTAGGAGTAGCAGTGTTATCTGTGGTGATCCATGTTTCCGTCAGTGCCAAGAAGTCAAGGGACTGGAGGGAGGCATAGGCTGAGATGAACTCTGCCTTGTTGGCCGCAGATCGGCAGTTCCAGAGGCTACCGGAGACCTGGAACTCCACGTGGGTCGTACGCGCTGGGACCACCAGATTAGGTGGCCGCGGCCACGCGGTGTGGAGCGTTTGTATGGTCTGTGCAGAGAGGAGAGAACAGGGATAGACAGACACATAGTTGACAGGCTACAGAAGAGGCTACGCTAATGCAAGGAGATTGAATGACAAGTGGACTACACGTCTCGAATGTTCAGAAAGTTAAGCTTACGTAGCAAGAATCTTATTGACTAAAATGATTAAAATGATACAGTACTGCTGAAGTAGGCTAGCTGGCAGTAGCTGCGTTGTTGACACTACACTAATCAAGTCGTTCCGTTGAGTGTAATAGTTTCTACAGTGCTACTATTCGGGGGCTAGCTGGCTAGCTAGCAGTGTTGTTTACGTTACGTTGCGTTAAAAGAACGACAATAGCTGGCTAGCTAACCTAGGAAATCGCTCTAGACTACACAATTATCTTTGAAACAAAGACGGCTATGTAGCTAGCTATGTAGCTAGCTACGATCAAACAAATCAAACCGTTGTGCTGTAATGAAGTGAAATGAAAATGTGATACTACCTGACCGGGTTGTTGAATTCGATTCAGTAGACGTGTGTGTGGTGACGTTGGCTAGCTGTTAGCTGTTAGCTGTTGGCTAGCTAGCAGAGTCTCCTACGTTAAGGACGACAAATAGCTGGCTAGCGAACCTCAGTGAATTAAGATAATCACTCCAAGACTACACACTCTAAACTACACAATTATCTTGGAAACAAAGACAGCTATGTAGCTAGCTAACACTAAACTAATCAAGTCGTTCAGTTGAGTGAATAGCACTACAGTGATGCTAATCTGTGGGCGTTAGCTAGCGTTTGCTAGCTCCTGGGCGAATAGCAGTGAAGGCTACGTTAGGGCGACGAAATACGATAATTATGCAATTATCTCTGATACAAGGACGGCTATGTAGCTAGCTAAGAAGAAATTGCTAAGATTAGACAAATCAAGGTATGACACAGTGGTGTGTCCAGTGAGTTATTATGAGTTATGACACAGTGGTGTGTCCAGAGAGTTATTATACGGTACAAAACAGTGGTGTGTCCAGTATGACAATTTGCACTGGTTGTCAGCTAAACAGCCGGTAATACTTTTTCCACTTCATATTAACCAGTCTACCTTTAATTTAAAAGTTTAAATTCTGTAGTCAGAAAATTAAGTTGAGCCCTCTCCTCCTAGAATGAACGATATGCATCTCTTAGCGATCTATTGAGAGGAAAGTCACCCGTCAGTCACAAAGCGAGCAATGACAGGGGACACTGCTGGTTTGACAGTCTGTTCCACCTCCTGGTACCTGTGTGATGTGTGCGCTGTAGCTGGTTGCAGTCAAATTTCATTACATTAAAGAGGGAGAGAGCATGATGCTCCTTCGAGTGAATTTGCACATACATTACAATGGTAAGGGGTAACGAATGATGAGTCGAAATTAACTTAGCCTAGTTTTCTGGCAAATTATTTTCTTTTCTTTTGTGTTTCACATAGCCAGCCACGCAGAGTCGTGGTGCATAGGCCATTTACTCAAATTTGAATTGCCACATGCTCTGTAGACAACGGGTGTAGACGAACAGTAAAATGCTTACTTATGGGTCCGTTTCCAACAACGCAGAGTTAAAGATATTATTAAATAGAAATAGTGACCTGAGGAATAAAAATAACTTCGCTATACACACACAGTAATTAGAAAAGACCATGGCTGTGTGTAGGGAGCATGAGAAGACCATGGCTGTGTGTAGGGAGCATGAGAAGAGCATGGCTGTGTGTAGGGAGCATGAGAAGAGCATGGCTGTGTGTAGGGAGCACGAATACGCACTGCATCGATTATATTCAACGCAGGACACGCTAGATAAACTAG
This sequence comes from Oncorhynchus keta, assembly GCF_023373465.1. Classification (NCBI taxonomy): domain Eukaryota; kingdom Metazoa; phylum Chordata; class Actinopteri; order Salmoniformes; family Salmonidae; genus Oncorhynchus; species Oncorhynchus keta. The sequence continues at coordinate 523,067 of NW_026277910.1, read as the reverse complement.
TATCATCAACCATGTAGAATTACCTAGTGATTATGATTGATTGATTGTTTTTTATAAGATAAGTTTAATGCTAGCTAGCAACTTACCTTGTCTTCTACTGCATGCGCGTAACTGGCAGGCTCCTCGTGGAGAGCAATGAGAGGCAGGTGGTTAGAGCGTTGGACTAGTGAACTGTAAGGTTGCAAGATTGAATCCCCGAGCTGACAATGTAAAAATCTGTCGTTCTGCCCTTGAACAAGGCAAGTTAACCCTAACCGTTCCTAGGCCTAGGTCATTGAAAATAAGAATGTGTTCTTAACTGACTTGCCTAGTTAAATAAAGGTGTAAAACAAATTAGGCCAAATCTGTGTCCATAAATACCGATTTCGGATTGTTAAGAAAACTTGAAATCGGCCCTAATTAATCGGCCATTCCGATTACTCGGTCGACCTCTACTACACATCAATACGCACACACGCAGCCCGACAGCTGCAGCTTAACTAGGTCTATCCTTGCAGCACTCGACCACAGGACTGGACAATAATCAAGATAAGACAAAACTAGACCCCGCAGGACTTTTTCTCTGGGAAGTAAACTCAATTAAAGCATTAAATCATTTAGCTGCGTGTTTTGGATGGAATCAAGGCATTAGAATGTACCGGAGGCCACCAACACCAAGCTGGCCCGTGGGGACCTGTCTGGCCCCTTTTTCTAGTTGGCTGGCTACTCCATATGCTTTTGGAAAACACTGCCAGTATGTTGCCTTTTTAGATGTCCATGATGATGATGACGAGTCGGATCTTCCTCTCCTAACTCTAACCCCAGGCTGTGTCAGCAGAGTCCTCCGCCCCCACGAAGAAGAGAAACAGAAAGAAAACAGAGACACATGTTAAAGGATTCCCTTGTTCTAAAGAACTAGAGAAGACAAAGCCAATCAGGAAGAGGAGGCTGGACTCAGCCAGCCAGTTAGCAGCCTCCCAGACCAAGAAGAGGAAGAGAGCAGCAGCCAGTCCTGAGCCAGAGGGCTCTGGCAGTGAGGAGCGTCCAGAGTCCCCCAGTGACAGCATAGACCAGGCCAACGGGGCCAAGAAGACTAACGGAGGAGGCCCCAAGAAGGAATCTGTCTGTCAGGTGAGAACAGCTCATCTCCTAGTGTTGGGGGAGGAGTTTCAGTGTGTTCTGTTTGTAGATGTGTGGGTCACTATGTTGCTGTCTGTTGTCGGTGTGGGGTTCACTATGCTGCTGTCTGTTGTCGGTGTGGGGTTCACTATGTTGCTGTCTGTTGTCGGTGTGGGGTTCACTATGTTGCTGTCTGTTGTCGGTGTGGGGTTCACTATGTTGCTGTCTGTTGTCGGTGTGGGGTTCACTATGTTGCTGTCTGTTGTCGGTGTGGGGTTCACTATGTTGCTGTCTGTTGTCGGTGTGGGGTTCACTATGCTGCTGTCTGTCGGTGTGGGGTTCACTATGTTGCTGTCTGTCTGTTGTCGGTGTGGGGTTCACTATGTTGCTGTCTGTCGGTGTGGGGTTCACTATGTTGCTGTCTGTTGTCGGTGTGGGGTTCACTATGCTGCTGTCTGTTGTCGGTGTGGGGTTCACTATGCTGCTGTCTGTTGTCGGTGTGGGGTTCACTATGCTGCTGTCTGTTGTCTGTGTGGGGTTCACTATGCTGCTGACTGTTGTCGGTGTGGGGTTCACTATGTTGCTGTCTGTCTGTTGTCGGTGTGGGGTTCACTATGTTGCTGTCTGTCTGTTGTCGGTGTGGGGTTCACTATGTTGCTGTCTGTCTGTTGTCGGTGTGGGGTTCACTATGCTGCTGTCTGTTGTCGGTGTGGGGTTCACTATGCTGCTGTCTGTTGTCGGTGTGGGGTTCACTATGCTGCTGACTGTTGTCTGTGTGGGGTTCACTATGCTGCTGACTGTTGTCGGTGTGGGGTTCACTATGTTGCTGTCTGTCGGTGTGGGGTTCACTATGTTGCTGTCTGTTGTCGGTGTGGGGTTCACTATGCTGCTGTCTGTTGTCGGTGTGGGGTTCACTATGTTGCTGTCTGTTGTCGGTGTGGGGTTCACTATGTTGCTGTCTGTTGTCGGTGTGGGGTTCACTATGTTGCTGTCTGTTGTCGGTGTGGGGTTCACTATGCTGCTGTCTGTCGGTGTGGGGTTCACTATGCTGCTGTCTGTTGTCGGCGTGGGGTTCACTATGCTGCTGTCTGTCGGTGTGGGGTTCACTATGCTGCTGTCTGTCGGTGTGGGGTTCACTATGCTGCTGTCTGTCGGTGTGGGGTTCACTATGTTGCTGTCTGTTGTCGGTGTGGGGTTCACTATGTTGCTGTCTGTTGTCGGTGTGGGGTTCACTATGCTGTTGTCGGTGTGGGGTTCACTATGTTGCTGTCTGTCTGTTGTCGGTGTGGGGTTCACTATGTTGCTGTCTGTCGGTGTGGGGTTCACTATGCTGCTGTCTGTTGTCGGTGTGGGGTTCACTATGCTGCTGTCTGTTGTCGGTGTGGGGTTCACTATGCTGCTGTCTGTTGTCGGTGTGGGGTTCACTATGCTGCTGACTGTTGTCGGTGTGGGGTTCACTATGTTGCTGTCTGTCTGTTGTCGGTGTGGGGTTCACTATGCTGCTGACTGTTGTCGGTGTGGGGTTCACTATGCTGCTGTCTGTTGTCGGTGTGGGGTTCACTATGTTGCTGTCTGTCTGTTGTCGGTGTGGGGTTCACTATGCTGCTGTCTGTTGTCGGTGTGGGGTTCACTATGCTGCTGACTGTCTGTGTGGGGTTCACTATGCTGCTGTCTGTCTGTTGTCGGTGTGGGGTTCACTATGCTGCTGACTGTTGTCGGTGTGGGGTTCACTATGTTGCTGTCTGTTGTCGGTGTGGGGTTCACTATGTTGCTGTCTGTTGTCGGTGTGGGGTTCACTATGTTGCTGTCTGTTGTCGGTGTGGGGTTCACTATGTTGCTGACTGTCTGTTGTCGGTGTGGGGTTCACTATGCTGCTGTCTGTCGGTGTGGGGTTCACTATGTTGCTGACTGTCTGTTGTCGGTGTGGGGTTCACTATGTTGCTGTCTGTCTGTTGTCGGTGTGGGGTTCACTATGTTGCTGTCTGTCGGTGTGGGGTTCACTATGTTGCTGTCTGTCTGTTGTCGGTGTGGGGTTCACTATGTTGCTGTCTGTCTGTTGTCGGTGTGGGGTTCACTATGTTGCTGTCTGTCTGTTGTCGGTGTGGGGTTCACTATGTTGCTGTCTGTCTGTTGTCGGTGTGGGGTTCACTATGTTGCTGTCTGTCGGTGTGGGGTTCACTATGTTGCTGTCTGTCGGTGTGGGGTTCACTATGCTGCTGTCTGTTGTCGGTGTGGGGTTCACTATGCTGCTGTCTGTTGTCGGTGTGGGGTTCACTATGCTGCTGACTGTTGTCGGTGTGGGGTTCACTATGTTGCTGTCTGTCGGTGTGGGGTTCACTATGTTGCTGTCTGTCTGTTGTCGGTGTGGGGTTCACTATGTTGCTGTCTGTCTGTTGTCGGTGTGGGGTTCACTATGTTGCTGTCTGTCTGTTGTCGGTGTGGGGTTCACTATGCTGCTGTCTGTTGTCTGTGTGGGGTTCACTATGCTGCTGTCTGTCGGTGTGGGGTTCACTATGCTGCTGTCTGTTGTCTGTGTGGGGTTCACTATGTTGCTGTCTGTTGTCGGTGTGGGGTTCACTATGCTGCTGACTGTTGTCGGTGTGGGGTTCACTATGTTGCTGTCTGTCTGTTGTCGGTGTGGGGTTCACTATGCTGCTGACTGTTGTCGGTGTGGGGTTCACTATGTTGCTGTCTGTTGTCGGTGTGGGGTTCACTATGTTGCTGTCTGTTGTCGGTGTGGGGTTCACTATGTTGCTGTCTGTCTGTTGTCGGTGTGGGGTTCACTATGTTGCTGACTGTTGTCGGTGTGGGGTTCACTATGTTGCTGTCTGTCTGTTGTCGGTGTGGGGTTCACTATGCTGCTGACTGTTGTCTGTGTGGGGTTCACTATGCTGCTGTCTGTTGTCTGTGTGGGGTTCATTATGCTGCTGACTGTTGTCGGTGTGGGGTTCACTATGTTGCTGTCTGTCTGTTGTCGGTGTGGGGTTCACTATGCTGCTGTCTGTTGTCGGTGTGGGGTTCACTATGCTGCTGTCTGTTGTCGGTGTGGGGTTCACTATGTTGCTGTCTGTCTGTTGTCGGTGTGGGGTTCACTATGCTGCTGTCTGTCTGTTGTCGGTGTGGGGTTCACTATGTTGCTGTCTGTCTGTTGTCGGTGTGGGGTTCACTATGCTGCTGTCTGTCTGTTGTCGGTGTGGGGTTCACTATGCTGCTGACTGTTGTCGGTGTGGGGTTCACTATGTTGCTGTCTGTCTGTTGTCGGTGTGGGGTTCACTATGTTGCTGTCTGTTGTCGGTGTGGGGTTCACTATGCTGCTGACTGTTGTCGGTGTGGGGTTCACTATGTTGCTGTCTGTTGTCGGTGTGGGGTTCACTATGTTGCTGTCTGTTGTCGGTGTGGGGTTCACTATGCTGCTGACTGTTGTCGGTGTGGGGTTCACTATGCTGCTGACTGTTGTCGGTGTGGGGTTCACTATGCTGCTGACTGTTGTCGGTGTGGGGTTCACTATGTTGCTGTCTGTCTGTTGTCGGTGTGGGGTTCACTATGTTGCTGTCTGTTGTCGGTGTGGGGTTCACTATGTTGCTGTCTGTTGTCGGTGTGGGGTTCACTATGCTGCTGTCTGTTGTCGGTGTGGGGTTCACTATGTTGCTGTCTGTCGGTGTGGGGTTCACTATGCTGCTGTCTGTCGGTGTGGGGTTCACTATGCTGCTGTCTGTTGTCGGTGTGGGGTTCACTATGCTGCTGTCTGTCGGTGTGGGGTTCACTATGCTGCTGTCTGTTGTCGGTGTGGGGTTCACTATGCTGCTGTCTGTTGTCGGTGTGGGGTTCACTATGTTGCTGACTTGTCGGTGTGGGGTTCACTATGTTGCTGTCTGTCGGTGTGGGGTTCACTATGCTGTTGTCTGTTGTCGGTGTGGGGTTCACTATGCTGTTGTCTGTTGTCGGTGTGGGGTTCACTATGTTGCTGTCTGTTGGTGTGGGGTTCACTATGTTGCTGTCTGTCGGTGTGGGGTTCACTATGTTGCTGTCTGTCGGTGTTGGGTTCAATATGTTGCTGACGGTGTTTGTTGTAGGTGTGTGAGCAGGCTGGAGAGGATGTGGTGCCATGTGAGGGTCAGTGCTGTGGGTCCTTTCACCTCTCCTGTCTAGGATCCACCCTGAAACCACAGGACAAGCTGCTCTGTCCAGACTGCACCTCAGGTAAGAACAGGGTCATCCTGTCTGTAGCACCTCAGGTAAGAACAGGGTCATCCTGTCTGTAGCACCTCAGGTAAGAACAGGGTCATCCTGTCTGTAGCAGCTCAGGTGATGACTGGTTAACCCCATCTCTCCGTCTCTCTCCAGTGTTTCACCCTGACTCCGTCTCTCTCCAGTGTTTCACCCTGACTCCGTCTCTCTCCAGTGTTTCACCCTGACTCCGTCTCTCTCCAGTGTTTCACCCTGACTCCGTCTCTCTCCAGTGTTTCACCCTGACTCCGTCTCTCTCCAGTGTTTCACCCTGACTGTGTTTCACCCTGACCTGACTGACTCCGTCTCTCTCCAGTGTTTCACCCTGACTCCGTCTCTCTCCAGTGTTTCACCCTGACTCCGTCTCTCTCCAGTGTTTCACCCTGACTCCGTCTCTCTCCAGTGTTTCACCCTGACTCCGTCTCTCTCCAGTGTTTCACCCTGACTCCGTCTCTCTCCAGTGTTTCACCCCCTGACTCCGTCTCTCTCCAGTGTTTCACCCTGAGTGTTTCTGACTCCGTCTCTCTCCAGTGTTTCACCCTGACTCCGTCTCTCTCCAGTGTTTCACCCTGACTCCGTCTCTCTCCAGTGTTTCACCCCGTGTGTTTCACCCTCCGTCTCTCTCCAGTGTTTCACCCCTGACTCCGTCTCTCTCCAGTGTTTCACCCTGACTCCGTCTCTCTCCAGTGTTTCACCCTGACTCCGTCTCTCTCCAGTGTTTCACCCTGACTGACTCCGTCTCTCTCCAGTGTTTCACCCTGACTCCGTCTCTCTCCAGTGTTTCACCCTGACTCCGTCTCTCTCCAGTGTTTCACCCTGACTCCGTCTCTCTCCAGTGTTTCACCCTGACTCCGTCTCTCTCCAGTGTTTCACCCTGACTCCGTCTCTCTCCAGTGTTTCACCCTGACTCCGTCTCTCTCCAGTGTTTCACCCTGACTCCGTCTCTCTCCAGTGTTTCACCCTGACTGACACCCTGACTCCGTCTCTCTCAGTGTTTCACCCTGACTCCGTCTCTCTCCAGTGTTTCACCCTGACTCCGTCTCTCTCCAGTGTTTCACCCTGACTCCGTCTCTCTCCAGTGTTTCACCCTGACTCCGTCTCTCTCCAGTGTTTCACCCTGACTCCGTCTCTCTCCAGTGTTTCACCCTGACTCCGTCTCTCTCCAGTGTTTCACCCTGACTCCGTCTCTCTCCAGTGTTTCACCCTGACTCCGTCTCTCTCCAGTGTTTCACCCTGACTCCGTCTCTCTCCAGTGTTTCACCCTGACTCCGTCTCTCTCCAGGGGTGCACCAGTGTTTCAGCTGTAAGCTATCGGAGGGGGAGGTGCATCGCTGTAACGTGCAGCACTGTGGGAAGTTCTACCATGAAGCCTGCGTCCGCCCCAACGCCCTCACGGTTTTCGACAAGGGCTTCCGCTGCCCCCTCCACTCCTGTCTCAGCTGCCACTCTAAACCCAAGGCTACCAAGGGTGAGTCAGTACCCTAACCCTAGGCTACCAAGGGTGAGTCAGTACCCTAACCCTAGGCTACCAAGGGTGAGTCAGTACCCTAACCCTAGGCTACCAAGGGTGAGTCAGTACCCTAACCCTAGGCTACCAAGGGTGAGTCAGTACCCTAACCCTAGGCTACCAAGGGTGAGTCAGTACCCTAACCCTAGGCTACCGGGGTGAGAGTCAGTACCCTAACCCTAGACTACCGAGGGTGAAGCAGACTGGGTCCCTGACCCCAGACTACCGAGGGTGAAGCAGACTGGGTCCCTAACCCTAGACTACCGAGGGTGAAGCAGACTGGGTCCCTAACCCTAGACTACCGAGGGTGAAGCAGACTGGGTCCCTAACCCTAGACTACCGAGGGTGAAGCAGACTGGGTCCCTGACCCTAGACTACCGAGGGTGAAGCAGACTGGGTCCCTGACCCTAGACTACCGAGGGTGAAGCAGACTGGGTCCCTAACCCTAGACTACCGAGGGTGAAGCAGACTGGGTCCCTGACCCTAGACTACCGAGGGTGAAGCAGACTGGGTCCCTTACCCTAGACTACCGAGGGTGAAGCAGACTGGGTCCCTAACCCTAGACTACCGAGGGTGAAGCAGACTGGGTCCCTAACCCTAGACTACAGAGGGTGAAGCAGACTGGGTCCCTGACCCTAGACTACCGAGGGTGAAGCAGACTGGGTCCCTAACCCTAGACTACCGAGGGTGAAGCAGACTGGGTCCCTGACCATTAAACACTTTCCCTGAGATGATTTAGTCAATGGCTAGTTTTAACTCTGAGATCTGTCGGCTGTTGGTCAGGGACCGAAATGTCTTTAGTTGAGCAGTCGGAAATAGAACTTTCTTTTTCTTCCATGGTGTCTGACTGGCTCCTGTCTGAGTGGACTGATCCGTTGGGATGGCCCAGTCCGTCACTCTAAGACGTGCTACTGAAATTGCATATGGTTATATGTGGTTATATTAAGTAAGAACATTGGTGCAACACTAATAAAAATGATTTTATAACATGCGCGTTCTCCTGCATTGGATAGTGGTCGCTGTCCGTGGTTCTGAAACACATCAGTGTGGTTTTAAATTGGCGCCTTTTCCTAGACCAAGTTGCGATTGGCATAATGGCGTTGAGAACAATGGAGGCAGCAGCAGAGGGAGGTATTAAGGAAACAGCCCTTGACTTATTTTCTAAGAAAAGTGAGGAGAGAGGAAACTCCAACTTAATTATGTCTATAATCAATATCCTAACTGTTAATGTCCCGGGCTTTATAAATCAAAATCAAATTTTATTTGTCACGTGCGCCAAATAGAAAAGGTATTGTGAAATGCTTACTTACGAGCCCTTAATCAACAATACAGAGGTTTAAAAAACAAAATAATATGTCTATATAGGAGTATCAGTACCGAGTCAATGTGCAAAGGTATGGTTAGTAGAGGTAATTGAGGTAATATGTACATATAGGTAGGTGTATAGTGACTATACATAGTTAATAAACAGAGTGGCAGCAGCATCATATGCGTGTTGTAGTGTTTGGGTAGAGACAAGGGAGTGTGTTTGAGTAGAGTCAAGGGAGTGTGTTTGGGTAGAGACAAGGGAGTGTGTTTGGGTAGAGACAAGGGAGTGTGTTTGGGTAGAGACAAGGGAGTGTGTTTGGGTAGAGACAAGGGAGTGTGTTTGGGTAGAGACAAGGGAGTGTGTTTGGGTAGAGACAAGGGAGTGTGTTTGGGTAGAGACAAGGGAGTGTGTTTGGGTAGAGACAAGGGAGTGTGTTTGGGTAGAGACAAGGGAGTGTGTTTGGGTAGAGTCAAGGGAGTGTGTTTGGGTAGAGACAAGGGAGTGTGTTTGGGTAGAGTCAAGGGAGTGTGTTTGGGTAGAGACAAGGGAGTGTGTTTGGGTAGAGTCAAGGGAGTGTGTTTGGGTAGAGTCAAGGGAGTGTGTTTGGGTAGAGACAAGGGAGGGTGTTTGGGTAGAGACAAGGGAGGGTGTTTGGGTAGAGACAAGGGAGGGTGTTTGGGTAGAGACAAGGGAGGGTGTTTGGGTAGAGACAAGGGAGGGTGTTTGGGTAGAGACAAGTGAGTGTGTTTGGGTAGAGACAAGTGAGTGTGTTTGGGTAGAGACAAGTGAGTGTGTTTGGGTAGAGTCAAGGGAGTGTGTTTGGGTAGAGTCAAGGGAGTGTGTTTGGGTAGAGTCAAGGGAGTGTGTTTGGGTAGAGTCAAGGGAGTGTGTTTGGGTAGAGTCAAGGGAGTGTGTTTGGGTAGAGTCAAGGGAGTGTGTTTGGGTAGAGTCAAGGGAGTGTGTTTGGGTAGAGTCAAGGGAGTGTGTTTGGGTAGAGTCAAGGGAGTGTGTTTGGGTAGAGTCAAGGGAGTGTGTTTGGGTAGAGTCAAGGGAGTGTGTTTGGGTAGAGACAAGGGAGTGTGTTTGGGTAGAGACAAGGGAGTGTGTTTGGGTAGAGACAAGGGAGTGTGTTTGGGTAGAGTCAAGGGAGTGTGTTTGGGTAGAGTCAAGGGAGTGTGTTTGGGTAGAGTCAAGGGAGTGTGTTTGGGTAGAGTCAAGGGAGTGTGTTTGGGTAGAGACAAGGGAGTGTGTTTGGGTAGAGACAAGGGAGTGTGTTTGGGTAGAGTCAAGGGAGTGTGTTTGGGTAGAGTCAAGGGAGTGTGTTTGGGTAGAGTCAAGGGAGTGTGTTTGGGTAGAGTCAAGGGAGTGTGTTTGGGTAGAGTCAAGGGAGTGTGTTTGGGTAGAGACAAGGGAGTGTGTTTGGGTAGAGACAAGGGAGGGTGTTTGGGTAGAGACAAGGGAGGGTGTTTGGGTAGAGTCAAGGGAGGGTGTTTGGGTAGAGTCAAGGGAGTGTGTTTGGGTAGAGACAAGGGAGTGTGTTTGGGTAGAGACAAGGGAGGGTGTTTGGGTAGAGACAAGGGAGTGTGTTTGGGTAGAGTCAAGGGAGTGTGTTTGGGTAGAGTCAAGGGAGTGTGTTTGGGTAGAGTCAAGGGAGTGTGTTTGGGTAGAGACAAGGGAGTGTGTTTGGGTAGAGACAAGGGAGTGTGTTTGGGTAGAGACAAGGGAGTGTGTTTGGGTAGAGACAAGGGAGTGTGTTTGGGTAGAGACAAGGGAGGGTGTTTGGGTAGAGACAAGGGAGGGTGTTTGGGTAGAGACAAGGGAGTGTGTTTGGGTAGAGACAAGGGAGGGTGTTTGGGTAGAGACAAGGGAGGGTGTTTGGGTAGAGACAAGGGAGTGTGTTTGGGTAGAGTCAAGGGAGTGTGTTTGGGTAGAGTCAAGGGAGTGTGTTTGGGTAGAGACAAGGGAGTGTGTTTGGGTAGCTCCTTTACCCTCCTTACAGCAGCCTTGTAGAACCACCATGGAGCTGGAGACCTACAATACACCACGATATTTACCTGTTTCCAGTTAGTTTTTCACTTCCTCTTCATCCATTTTTTTGTTACGGTGTTCAGAGTTTATAACCATTTTTATTGATGCGATGACAGGCTATAGGTCAGTCTTTATTGGTCACATGCGCGCAACGCTTACATGTTTTACATTGAGGGAATGTTTTTCCTAAACAAATTAGGGATTTCTGAAAAATAACTTTTCAGTCAGTGAAACAAGTAAAAAAAACAACATGGCTGAAATTGTTGCCGCTTCAGCTGTAGAAGGGAGGAGAGCGACTATAAGCACCAATCACACAGGCACCGGCGATCTTTCTGCTGTAGAAGGGAGGAGAGCGACTATAGGCACCAATCACACAGGCACCGGGATCTTTCTGCTGTAGAAGGGAGGAGAGCGACTATGGGCACCAATCACACAGGCACCGGCGATCTTTCTGCTGTAGAAGGGAGGAGCGCGACTGTGGGCACCAATCACACAGGCACCTGCCGTCTTTCAGCTGTAGAAGGGAGGAGAGCGACTATGGGCACCAATCACACAGGCACCGGCGATCTTTCTGCTGTAGAAGGGAGGAGAGCGACTATGGGCACCAATCACACAGGCACCGGCGATCTTTCTGCTGTAGAAGGGAGGAGAGCGACTATGGGCACCAATCACACAGGCACCGGCGATCTTTCTGCTGTAGAAGGGAGGAGAGCGACTGTGGGCACCAATCACACAGGCACCTGCGGTCTTTTTCTTTTTTACACAGCATGGCCATCTTGAGTCATTTGAGACTTAATTATTCAATCAAACAGTGTGCTTAAAGCGTCCGACATGCTCGGTGCAAATAGTTTATTTTATTCAAAAACACAGGGTGGAACAATTAAAATGGGTTGGTCTGGGGGGAAATCAGCTTTAGACACAGAACTCTTGGTCGACCAACATTTATTTTGGGAGGGAGGGGGACAGCCCTAGAGATCTGACTGTCCATGGTCTATGAGGTCAGATGTGTTAATATCATGTGGTGTATTGTAGGTAAGCTGATGGCAGGTGTGTTAATATCGTGGTGTATTGTAGGTAAGCTGATGTCAGGTGTGTTAATATTGTGGTGTATTGTAGGTAAGCTGATGTTAGGTGTGTTAATATAATAGTGTATTGTTGGTAAGCTGATGTTAGGTGTGTTAATATTGTGGTGTATTGTAGGACAGGTGTGTTAATATAATAGTGTATTGTAGGTAAGCTGATGTTAGGTGTGTTAATATAATAGTGTATTGTTGGTAAGCTGATGTCAGGTGTGTTAATATTGTGGTGTATTGTAGGTAAGCTGATGTTAGGTGTGTTAATATTGTGGTGTATTGTAGGTAAGCTGATGTTAGGTGTGTTAATATCGTGGTGTATTGTAGGTAAGCTGATGTCAGGTGTGTTAATATCGTGGTGTATTGTTGGACAGGTGTGTTAATATAATAGTGTATTGTAGGTAAGCTGATGTTAGGTGTGTTAATATCGTGGTGTATTGTAGGTAAGCTGATGTCAGGTGTGTTAATATCGTGGTGTATTGTTGGTAAGCTGATGTCAGGTGTGTTAATATCGTGGTGTATTGTTGGACAGGTGTGTTAATATAATAGTGTATTGTAGGTAAGCTGATGTCAGGTGTGTTAATATAATAGTGTATTGTAGGTAAGCTGATGTCAGGTGTGTTAATATAATAGTGTATTGTAGGTAAGCTGATGTCAGGTGTGTTAATATCGTGGTGTATTGTAGGTAAGCTGATGTCAGGTGTGTTAATATCGTGGTGTATTGTAGGTAAGCTGATGGCAGGTGTGTTAATATCGTGGTGTATTGTTGGTAAGCTGATGTCAGGTGTGTTAATATCGTGGTGTATTGTAGGTAAGCTGATGCGTTGCCTGCGCTGCCCGGTGGCGTACCATACAGGAGAGGTGTGTGTTGCGGCTGGCAGTGAGATGTTGACCCCACCACCATCATCTGCACCAACCATTTCTCACCCAAGAAGGGCTACAGCCACCACTCTCATGTTAACGTCAGCTGGTGCTTCGTCTGCTCCAAAGGTACAGATGCACAACTACACAGATACACAACCAACTACACTTATCAACTATACACACACTCTAACTACACAGATGCACAGCCACGAACTAGTCAACTTGTCCATTGTTTGGTCAATAGGCTGTTGGTCGACAGATCTTTTTGTTGTTGTCGCGCAGTAGCATATAAAGTGCATTCAGACCCCTTGACTCCCCCCTCATCAATCTACAAACAATACCCCATAATGACAGCACAATACCCCATAATGACAGCACAATACCCCATACTGACATCACAATACCCCATAATGACAGCACAATACCCCATAATGACAGCACAATACCCCATAATGACATCACAATAGCCCATAATGACAGCACAATACCCCATAATGACAGCACAATACCCCATAATGACAGCACAATACCCCATAATGACATCACAATACCCCATAATGACATCACAATAGCCCATAATGACAAAGCACAAAAAACAGATTCCTTATTTACATAAGTATTCAGACCCTTTGCTAAGAGACTAAATAGAGCTCAGGTGCATCCTATTTCTATTGATCATCCTTTAGATGTTTCAACAATTGTATTTGAGTCCACCTGTGGTAAATTCTATTGATTGGACATGATTTGGAAAGGCACACACCTGTCTATGTAATGTCCCACAGTTGACAGTGCATGTCAGAGCTGAAACCACCACTCACACGTCAGCTACACAATTGTGTTCTGAACAGTAGTTAGTCTGTAGTCCAAGCAGGAGAGACATGTTGCCTTGTGCATTAGTCAGATACTGTCTGTCGTCCTGTAGGTGGTCAGCTCCTGTGCTGTGAGTCGTGTCCAGCTGCGTTCCATCCAGACTGTCTGAACATCGACATGCCGGATGGCAGCTGGTTCTGTAACGACTGCCGGGCCGGAAAGAAACCCAAATACAGAGACATCATCTGGGTCAAACTGGGCAACTACAGGTCAGTGCAGAGACCTTTTAAAATTGTATTTTTTTTATTTCACCTTTATTTAACCAGGTAGGCTAGTTGAGAACACCTTTATTTAACCAGGTAGGCTAGTTGAGAACACCTTTATTTAACCAGGTAGGCTAGTTGAGAACACCTTTATTTAACCAGGTAGGCTAGTTGAGAACACCTTTATTTAACCAGGTAGGCTAGTTGAGAACACCTTTATTTAACCAGGTAGGCCAGTTGAGAACACCTTCATTTAACCAGGTAGGCTAGTTGAGAACACCTTTATTTAACCAGGTAGGCCAGTTGAGAACACCTTTATTTAACCAGGTAGGCTAGTTGAGAACACCTTTATTTAACCAGGTAGGCTAGTTGAGAACACCTTCATTTAACCAGGTAGGCCAGTTGAGAACACCTTTATTTAACCAGGTAGGCTAGTTGAGAACACCTTTATTTAACCAGGTAGGCTAGTTGAGAACACCTTTATTTAACCAGGTAGGCCAGTTGAGAACGCCTTTATTTAACCAGGTAGGCTAGTTGAGAACACCTTTATTTAACCAGGTAGGCTAGTTGAGAACGCCTTTATTTAACCAGGTAGGCCGGTTGAGAACGCCTTTATTTAACCAGGTAGGCTAGTTGAGAACACCTTTATTTAACCAGGTAGGCTAGTTGAGAACACCTTTATTTAACCAGGTAGGCTAGTTGAGAACAAGTTCCCTTTATTTAACCAGGTAGGCCAGTTGAGAACAAGTTATCATTTACAACTGCGACCTGGCCAAGATAAAGCATAGCATTACAACAACACAGAGTTACACATGGAATAAACAAACATACAGTAGAAAAATCTATATACAGCATGTGCAAATGAGGTAGGATAAGGGAGGTAAGGAAATAAATAGGCCATGGTGACAAAGTAATTACAATATAGCAAGTAAACACTGGAATGGTAGATGTGCAGAAGATTAATGAATGTGCAAGTAGAGATACTGGGGTGCAAAGGAGCAAGATAAATAAATAAATACAGTATGGGGATGAGGTAGATAGATGGGTTGTTTACAGATGGGCTATGTACAGGTGCAGTGATCTGTGAGCTGCTCTGACATCTGGTGCTTAAAGCTAGTGAGGGAGGTAAGTGTATCCAGCTTCAGAGAGTTTTGCAGTTCGTTCCAGTCATTGGCAGCAGAGAACTGGAAGGAGAGGCGGCCAAAGGAAGAATTGGCTTTGGGGATGACCAGTGAGATATACCTGCTGGAGCGCGTGCTACGGGTGGGTGCTGCTATGGTGACCAGTGAGCTGAGATATGGCGGAGCTTTACCTAGCAGAGACTACGGGTCAGTCAGCAGTATGTTTGTGTAGAGCACTGCCTCCTCTCTCCCTTGGCCTAACTAACCCTAATCCTGTCCAGGTGGTGGCCTGCAGAGATCCATCACCCTCGGAACATCCCCACCAACATCCAGCACCTTCGCCACGAGATCGGAGAGTTCCCAGTCTTCTTCTTTGGTTCTAAGGACTACTTCTGGACGCACCAGGGCCGAGTTTTCCCCTACATGGAGGGAGACCGGGGCAGCAGGTTCCAGAGGAATGGGATAGGGAAGGTCTTCAAGAACGGTGAGCTGGAGTATACAGCCCGCCCCCATCTTGATCATATTGTATCCTCTAAGCCAGGGTTTCCCTAACTCTGTCCTGCCACTCCCCCACCTGTTAGCCGTTGTGTCGTGCCAATGAACAGCCCTTAGCCGTTGTATATTGGTATATATATTAGCCGTGGTATATTGGTATATATATTAGCCGTGGTATATTGGTGTATATATATTAGCCGTGGTATATTGGTATATATTAGCCGTGGTATATTGGTATATATAGTAGCCGTGGTATATTGGTATATATAGTAGCGGTGGTATATTGACACCCCTTTGGGCCTTATTGCTTAATTATAGTATCACTTACAGTAACTGTCAACATGCGTACATAACATGGTCAAAGGTATGTGGACACCCTTCAAATTAGTGAATTAGGCTATTTTAGCCACACCTGTTGCTGACCGGTGTATAAAATCGAGCACACAGCCATACAGTCTCCATAGACAAACATTGGCAGTAGACTAGAACTCAGCGACTTTCAACGTGCACCGTCATTTCCAACTAGTCAGTTCACCAGATTTCTGCCCTGATTTACTAAGTGCTGTAATTGTGAAGTGGAAACGTCTAGGAGCAACAACGGCTCAGCCATGAAGTGGGGCGGCAGGGGAGCCTAGTGGTTAGAGTGTTGGACTAGTAACCGAAAGGTTGCAAGTTCGAATCCCCGAGCTGACAAGCAACAAGTCTGTCGTTCTGCCCCTGAACAGGCAGTTAACCCACTGTTCCTAGGCCGTCGTTGAAAATAAGAATTTGTTTTTAACTGACTTGCCTAGTAAAATAAAGGTTAAAAAAAAATATTAAAAAAAATAAAAAGTGGCAGGCCACACAAGCTCACAGAACGGGACTGCAGAGTGCTGAAGTGCGTAACGCGTTTAAATGACCTGTCCTCGGTTGCAACACTCACTACTGAGTTCCAAACTGCCTCTGGAAGCAACATCAGCACAAGAACTGTTCGTCTGGAGCTTCATGAAATGGGTTGACAGCCACAAACAAGACTAAGATCACCGTGTGCATTTCCAAGCGTCGACTGGATTGTGTAAAGCTCGCCGCCATTGGATTTTTGAGCAGTGGAAACGAGTCTTGAATCACCCTTCACCATCTGGCACATCTGAAGGGACAAATTTGGGTTTGGCGATGCCAGGAGAACGCTACCTGCCCCAATGCGTAAGTGCCAACTGTAAAGTTTGGTGGAGGAGGGATAGTTCCAGTGAAGGGACATCTTAACGCTACAGCATACAATCACATTCTAGACGATTCTGTGCTTCCAACTTTGTCGTAACAGCCCTTTCCTGTTTCAGCATGACAACGCCCCTGTGCACAAAGCAAGGTCAGACAGAAATAGTTTGTCGATCGGTGTGGAAGAACTTGACTGGCCTTGAGAGCCCGACCTCAACCCCATCAAACACCTTTGGGATGAATTGGAATGCTGACTAAGAGCCAGGCCTAATCGCCCAACATCAGTGCCCGACCTCACTTATGCTCTAGTGGCCGAATGAAACGGGGACTTGCTTCCAATGTTCCAACATCTAGTGGAACGCCTTCCCAGAAGAGTGGAGGCTGTTATAGCAGCAATGTTCCTACATCTAGTGGAAAGCCGTCCCAGAAGAGTGGAGGCTGTTATAGCAGCAATGTTCCTACATCTAGTGGAAAGCCTTCCCAGAAGAGTGGAGGCTGTTATCGCAGCAATGTTCCTACATCTAGTGGAAAGCCTTCCCAGAAGAGTGGAGGCTGTTATAGCAGCAATGTTCCAACATCTAGTGGAAAGCCTTCCCAGGGGAGTGGAGGCTGTTATAGCAGCAATGTTCCAACATCTAGTGGAACGCCTTCCCAGAAGAGTGGAGGCTGTTATAGCAGCAATGTTCCTACATCTAGTGGAAAGCCTTCCCAGAAGAGTGGAGGCTGTTATAGCAGCAATGTTCCTACATCTAGTGGAAAGCCTTCCCAGAAGAGTGGAGGCTGTTATAGCAGCAATGTTCCTACATCTAGTGGAAAGCCTTCCCAGAAGAGTGGAGGCTGTTATAGCAGCAATGTTCCAACATCTAGTGGAACGTCTTCCCAGAAGAGTGGAGGCTGTTATAGCAGCAATGTTCCAACATCTAGGGGAAAGCCTTCCCAGGGGAGTGGAGGCTGTTATAGCAGCAATGTTCCAACATCTAGTGGAAAGCCTTCCCAGAATAGTGGAGGCTGTTATAGCAGCAATGTTCCAACATCTAGTGGAAAGCCTTCCCAGAGGAGTGGAGGCTGTTATAGCAGCAATGTTCCAACATCAAGTGGAAAGCCTTCCCAGAAGAGTGGAGGCTATTATAGCAGCAGTGTTCCAACATCTAGTGGAAAACCTTCCCAGAAGAGTGGAGGCTATTATAGCAGCAATGTTCCAACATCTAGTGGAAAGCCTTCCCAGAAGAGTGGAGGCTGTTATAGCAGCAATGTTCCAACATCTAGTGGAAAGCCTTCACAGAATAGTGGAGGCTGTTATAGCAGCAATGTTCCAACATCTAGTGGAAAAGCCTTCCCACAAGAGTGGGGGCTGTTATAGCAGCAATGTTCCTACATCTAGTGGAAAGCCTTCCCAGAAGAGTGGAGGCTGTTATAGCAGCAATGTTCCAACATCTAGTGGAAAGCCTTCCCAGAATAGTGGAGGCTGTTATAGCAGCAATGTTCCAACATCTAGTGGAAAGCCTTCCCAGAAGAGTGGAGGCTGTTATAGCAGCAATGTTCCAACATCTAGTGGAAAGCCTTCCCAGAAAAGTGGAGGCTGTTATAGCAGTAAGGGGGGGACCAACTCCATATTAATGCCAGAGATGTTGGAATGACATGTTAGAGCAGACTTTTGATCATGTAGTGTGTGAATGTACAGTTGAAGTCGGAAGTTTACATACACCTTAGCCAAATACATTTAAATTCAGTTTTTCACAATTCCTGACATTTAATCCAAGTAAATATTCCCTGTTTTAGGTCAGTTAGGATCACCACTTGCGAAATGTCAGAATAATAGTAGAGAGAGTGATTTATTTCAGCTTTTATTTCTTTGATCACATTCCCAGTGGGTCAGAAGTTTACATACACTCAATTAGTATTTGGTAGCATTGCCTTTAAATTGTTTAACTTGGTTCAAACATTTCGGGTAGCCTTCCACAAGCTTCCCACAATAAGTTGGGTGAATTTTGGCCCATTCCTCCTGATAGAGCTGCTGTAACTGAGTCAGGTTTGTAGGCCTCCTTGCCCGCACACGCTTTTTCAGTTCTGCCCACACATTTTCTATGGGATTGAGGTCAGGGCTTTGTGATGGCCACTCCAATACCTTGACTTTGATGTCCTTAAGCCATTTTGCCACAACTTTGGAAGTATGCTTGGGGTCATTGTCCATTTGGAAGACCCATATGCGACCAAGCTTTAACTTCCAGACTGTCTTGAGATGCTGCTTCAATATATTCACATAATTTTCCTCCGTCGTGATGCCATCTATTTTGTCAAGTGCACCAGTCCCTCCTGCAACAAAGCACCCCCTCAACATTATGCTGCCACCCCGTGCTTCGTGGTTGAGATGGTGTTCTTCGGCTTGCAAGCCTCCCCTTTCTCCTCCAAACAAAATGATGGTCATTATGGCCAAACAGTTACATTTTTGTTTAATCGGACCAGAGGACATTTCTCCAAAAAGTACAATCTTTGTCCCCATGTGCAGTTGCAAACCGTAGCCTGGCTTTTTTTTTTTTTTTTATGTCGGTTTTTGAGCAGTGGCTTCTTCCTTGCTGAGCAGCCTTTCAGGTTATGTCGATTATAGGACTCGTTTTACTGTGGATATAGATACTTTTGTACCTGTTTTCTTCAGCATCTTCACAAGGTCTTTTGCTGTTGTTCTGGGATCGATTT
Organism: Oncorhynchus keta; assembly: GCF_023373465.1. Classification (NCBI taxonomy): domain Eukaryota; kingdom Metazoa; phylum Chordata; class Actinopteri; order Salmoniformes; family Salmonidae; genus Oncorhynchus; species Oncorhynchus keta. The sequence continues at coordinate 504,384 of NW_026277910.1, read as the reverse complement.
GCACTTTTCTCACCAAAGCACGTTCATCTCTAGGAGACTTAACGCGTCTCTTTCCTGAGCGGTATGATGGCTGCATGGTCGCATTGTGTTTATACTTGCGTACTATTGTTTGTACAGATGAACGTGGTACCTTCAGGCATTTGGAAATTGCTCCCAAGGATGAAGCAGATTTGTGGAGGTCTAGAATTTTGTGATTTGAGGAGGTTTTGGCTGATCTCTTTTGATATTCCCATGGTGTCAAGCAAGGAGGCACTGAGTTTGAAGGTAGACCTTGAAACATCCACAGGTACACCTCCAATTGACTCGAAGGATGTCAATTAGACTATCAGAAGCTTCTAAAGCCGTGACATAATTTTCTGGAATTTTCCAAGCTGTTTAAAGGCATAGTCAATGTAGTGTATGTAAACTTCTGACCCACTGGATTTGTGATACAGTGAAATCATCTGTCTGTAATCAATTGTTGGAAAAATGACTTGTGTCATGCACAAAGTAGATGTCCTAACCGACTTTCCAAAACTATCGTTTGTTAATAAGAATTTTGTGGAGTGGTTGAAAAAGGAGTTTTGATGACTCCAACCTAAGTGTAGGTAAACTTCTGACTTCAACTGTGTGTGTGATAGATATATATATATATATAAGTGAAGCACTTACAATGCAAGTGGCGCATTGATACTTTTTCCAGTTTTCAGTGATCAGTTTTCCTTGGGCTTTTCGATGAAACGCAGGCTCTGTTATAGTCACAGCCGTGATTTAACCAGTTTTAGAAACGTCAGTGTTTTCTATCCACACATACTAATCATATGCATATACTATATTCCTGGCATGAGTAGCAGGACGCTGAAATGTTGCACGATTTTTAACAGAATGTTTGAAAAAGTAGGGGGTAGGATTAACAGGTTTTAAGACTGTTGGAAAAGCATTCCAGGTGAAGCTGGTTGAGAGAATGGGTGGCTTCTTTGAAGATTCAAAAAAATATTATGATTTAACTCTTTGATTTTCTACATGATACCATATGTGAAGAGGTGATTTCGGGATGCTGGCCTTCTAGGCAGAGTTGCAAAGAAAAAGCCACATCTCAGATGGGCCAATAAAAATAAAAGATGGGCAAAAGAACACAGACACTGGACAGAGGAACTCTGCCTAGAAGGCCAGCATTCCTGAGTCGCCTCTTCACTGTTGACGTTGAGACTGTGGTTTTGCGGGTACTATTTAATGAAGCTGCCAGTTGAGGCGTCTGTTTCTCAAACTAGACACACTAATGTACTTGTCCTCTTGCTCAGTTGTGCACCGGGGCCTCCCACTCTTTCTTTTCTTGTTAGAGACAGTTTGCGCTGTTCTGTGACGGGAGTAGTCCACAGTGTTGTATGAGATCTTCAGTTTCTTGGCAATTTCTCGCATGGAATAGCCATCATTTCTCAGAACAAGAATAGACTGACGAGTTTCAGAAGAAAGTGATTTGTTTCTGGCCATTTTGAGCCTGTAATCAAAGTCATAGCTGATGATGCTCCAGATACTCAACTAGTCTAAAGAAGGCCAGTTTTATTGCTTCTTTAATCAGGACAGTTTTCACCTGTGCTAACATAACTGCAAACAGGTTTTCTAATGATCAATTAGCCTTTTAAAATGATAAACTTGGATAAGCTAACACAGCATGCCATTGGAAAACGAGTGAGGGTTGCTGATAATGGACCTATGTAGATATTCCATTTAAAAATCTGCATTTTCCAGTTTAACAATTTCTACACTGTATTTCTGATCAATTTGATGTTATTTTAATGGACAAATAATTGCTTTTCTTTCAAAAACAAGGACATTTCTACATTTCTACTTCTACTTTTGAACGGTAGTGTGTATATATATATATATATATATATATACCTCAAGTCTTGGGTATGATTCTAAGTTAGGGACACCTGTGTTTGGGGAGTTTCTCCCCTTTTCTGCAGATCCTCTCAAGCTCTGTCAGGTTGGATGGGGAGTGTCTCTGCACAGCTATTTTCAGATCTCTCCAGAGTTGTAAGATCGTGTTCAAGTCCGGGCTCTGGCAGGGCCACCCAAGGACATTGAGACTTGTCCTGAAGCCACTCGTGCCTTGTCTTGGCTGTGTGCTTAGGGTTGTTGTCCTGTTAGGTCAACCTTCGCCCCAGTCTGAGGTCCTGAGTGCCTCGAGCAGATTTTCATCAAGGATATCTCTGTACTTTGCTCTTTCCCTCGATCCTGACGAGTATTTTTGTATTTATTATGGATTCCCTTTAACTGCTGCCCTACTCTTCCTGGGGTCCAGCAAATTTAAGGCAGTTCTAACATTTTAAAAGCATTACAATACATACACAGATTTCACAACACACTGTGTGCCCTCAGGCCCCTACTCCACCACTACCACATCTACAGTATGTGTGTTTGTATAGTCCGTATGTTATTGTGTTTATGCATGTCTGTCCCTATGTTTGTTGCTTTCACGGTCACTGATGTTCCATAATTATCTTTAATCTTTATTTTAATTATACTGTGTGTGTGTGTGTGTGTGTGTGTGTCTCTTCACAGTCCCCGCTGTTACATAAGGTGTATTTTTCTGTTTTTTAAATCTAATTTTACTGCTTGCATCAGTTACTTGATGTGGAATGAATAGAGTTCCATGTAGTCATGGCTTGATGTGGAATAGAGTTCCATGTAGTCATGGCTCTATGTAGTACTGTGGAATAGAGTTCCATGTAGTCATGGCTCTATGTAATAGTACTGTGGAATAGAGTTCCATGTAGTCATGGCTCTATGTAGTACTGTGGAATAGAGTTCCATGTAGTCATGGCTCTATGTAGTACTGTGGAATAGAGTTCCATGTAGTCATGGCTCTATGTAGTACTGTGGAATAGAGTTCCATGTAGTCATGGCTCTATGTTGTACTGTGGAATAGAGTTCCATGTAGTCATGGCTCTATGTAGTACTGTGGAATAGAGTTCCATGTAGTCATGGCTCTATGTAGTACTGTGTGCCTCCCATAGTCTGTTCTGGACTTGGGGGCTGTGAGGTGGGGTATCCATGGGTGTCTGAGCTGTGCACCAGTAATTTAAACAGACAGCTCGGTGCATTCATCTTGTCAATACCTCTCATAAATACAAGCAGTTATGAAATCAATCTCTCCTCCACTTTGAGGCAGGAGAGATTGACATGCATATTATTGACGTTAGCTCTAAAACTAGGGCCTGTAGGACCTGCCTTGCTGATAGTGTTTAAGAAGGCAGCGCAGCGCTTTATTATGGACAGACTTCTCCCCATCTCAACTACTGTTGTATCAATATGTTTTGACCATGACAGTTTACAATCCAGGGTTACTCCAAGCAGTTTAGTCACCTCAACTTGCTCAATTTTCACATTATTTATTACAAGATATAGTTTAAGTTTACAGTTTAGTGAATGATTTGTCCCAAATACAATGCTTTAATGATTTCATAAACCTTGTTTCTTAAAGCTACATATGTTAACATGGGCTATTTTGAGCACTTCTTCTCGGATGCTTGTTTCTATTGTTTTACTGGGAAGCTTAGCAGAAGTAGATATGGTCATGTTGTTTATGTTAGTGTAGGGTGAGCTGCACACAGTGGACTTTTTTTATGGCCTCAGTGCTATCAGTATTAAATCTGGTTCGTAGGCACATGATTACTGCATACAATAGCTGTAGGAACAGGGCAGTTAGAGGGACACATATTAGGTTACTTTGTCTTTCAACGCCCCTGGTATAATGTACATTAACTGAGCTGGGCTTGGGTCATTGATAGGTCATTGTCTCAATGTATAATTCTCTGAAGTAATCCAGGAACCCAATGATTTGTCCACAAAAGTTACACCCATTAAACTGCAATCACGTAGCCAGTTGTGAAGAGAGATTCCTGCTAAAGTGTTCAATGCCACTATTCAGCGAGGGCACAGGGCCAGATTTGATGGGTCTTTTATTAGTGTCTAGCAGAGAGCCAATCAGCTCACATTTCTTGCCATGGAGCAAGAAACACTTACTTTTGGTCAAAGTTCAAAAGTACGTACTGCAGTGCATCTCTTAATGGACTGCACTAGATTTGACAGTTCTTGCTGTGAGATGTCAACCCACTTTTCCACCAAGGTCCCGGACATTTCTGTGGGGAATGGCCCTAGCCCTCACCCTCCGATCCAACAGGTCCCAGACGTGCTCAATGGGATTGAGATCCGGGATCTTCACTGGCCATGGCAGAACACTGACATTCCTTTCTTGCAGGAAATCAGACTTACTGCTCGTTCTATGCGTGGTGGCATTGTCATGCTGGAGGGTCATGTCAGGATGAGCCTGCAGGAAGTGTACCACATGAGGGAGGAGGATGTCTTCCCTGTAACACACAGCGTTGAGATTGCCTGCAATGACAACAAGCTCAGTCCGATGATGCTGCGACACACCGACCACGACGGACCCTCCACCTGCAAATCGATCCCGCTCCAGAGTACAGGCCTCGGTGCAACGCATTCCTTCGATGATAAACGCAAATCCGACCATCACCCCTTGTGAGACAAAACGGCGACTCGTTAGTGAAGAGCACTTTTTGCCAGTCTTGTCCGGTCCAGCGATGGTGGGTTTGTGCCCATAGGCAATGTTGTTGCCAGTGATGTCAAGTGAGGACCTGCCTTACAACAGGCCTATAAGCCCTCAGTCCAGCCTCTCTCAGCCTATTGGGGACAGTCTGAGCACTGATGGAGGGATTGTGCGTTCCTGATGTAACTCGGGCAGTTGTTGTTGCCCTCCTGTACCTGTCCCGCAGGTGCGATGTTCAGATGTAGCAATCCTGTGCAGGTGTTGTTACACGTGGTCTGCCACTGTGAGGACGATCAGCTGTCCGTCCTGTCTCCCTGAAGCGCTGTCTAAGGCGTCTCACAGTACGGACGTTGCGATTTATTGCCGTGGCCACATCTGCAGTCCTCAGGCCTCCTTGCCGAAGGCACGTTCACGCAGATAAGGATCTCTGGGCATCTTTTGGTGTTTTTCAGAGTCAGTAGTAGAAAGGCCTCTTTAGTGTCCTAAGTTTTTATAACTGTGACCTTAATTGCCCACCGTCTGTAAGCTGTTCGATTCTTAACGACCGTTCCACAGGTGCATGCTCATTAATTGTTTATGGTCCATTGAACAAGCATTGGAAAAAGTGTTTAAACCCTTTACAATGAAGATCTGTGAAGTTATTATGATTTTTACTAATTATCTTTGAAAGACAGGGTCCTGAAAATGGATGTTTCTTTTTTTGCTGAGTTTATAATTACATGTTATAAATATATTGGTTATAGTATAACTGTAAGACAACAGAATATAACAATATAATCTCTCTCCAGCGCTGTTGGAGGCGGAGACTCGCTTCAAGGAGATCAAGATGGAACGTGAGGCCAAGGAAGCGCAGGAGAACAACCGGAAACCACCTCCGTACAAATACATCAAGGTCTGAACTCTAACCCTTTAACGGTACTCTTAATTCTGTCGTGAAACTGTCTAACCCAGTCCATCAAACTCAGTTCAACCCAGTCCAGTTTTGATATATTCCATGTATGTAATAGTTGTTCTCCCCTGTGTGTGTGTGTGTGTGTTCTGCAGATCAACAAGCCCTGTGGCCGGGTGCAGGTCTACACAGCCGACGTGTCGGAGATTCCCAAGTGTAACTGTAAGCCCACGGACGAGAAGCCGTGTGGGTTTGAGTCAGAATGCCTGAACAGGATGTTGATGTACGAGTGCCACCCTCAGGTCTGTCCCAACGCAGAGCGATGCTGCAACCGGGACTTCACCAAGAGACACTACCCAGAGACGAAGATCATCAAGACTGCTGGCAAGGGCTGGGGCCTGGTGGCACTACGGGATATTAAGAAGGTATATTTATTATATATACAGTGCATTTGGAAAGTATTCAGACCCCTTGACTACATTTTGTTACTTTTACAGCCTTATTCTAAAATTTATTATTTCGTTTTTTCCTTCATCAATCTACACACGATATAATGACAAAGCAAAATAGCATTTTTATAATTTTTCAAATGTATTAAAAATATCCAATTTACCAAGAATTCAGACCCTTTATTCAGAACTTTGTTGAAGCACCTTTGGCAGCGATTACAGCCTCGAGTCTTCTTGGGTATGATGCTACAAGCTTGCCACACCTGTATTTGGGGAGTTTCCTCTCAAGCTCTGTCAGGTTAGATGGGGAGCGTCGCTGCACAGCTATTTTCAAGTCTCTCCAGAGATGTTCGAGTCCAGGCTCTGGCTGGGCCACTCGAGGACATTCGGAGATTTGTCCTGAAGCCACTCCTGCGTTGTCTTGGCTGTGTGCTTAGTGTCATTGTCCTGTTGGAAGGTGAACCTTCGCACCAATCTGAGGTCCTGACTGCTCTGGAGCAGGTTTCCATCAAGGATCTCTGTACTTTGCTCGGTTCATCTTTCCCTTGATCCTGACTAGTCTCCCAGTCCCTGCCACTGAATAATGCTGCCACCACCATTCTTCACCATAGGGATGGTGCCAAGTTTCCTCCAGACGTGACGCTTGGCATTCAGGCCAAAGAGTAAACTCTTGGTTTCATCAGACCAGAGAATCTTGTTTCTCATTGTCTATGTCGTTTAGTTGCCTTTTTGGCAAACTCCAAGTGGGCTGTCGTGCCTTTAACTGAGGAGTTGCTTCCGTCTGGCCACTCTACCATAAAGGCCTGATTTGGTGAAGTGCTGCAGAGATGGTTCTGGAAGGTTCTCCCATCTCCACAGAGGAGCTCGGGTGTCAGTGACCATCGGGTTCTTGGTCACCTCCCTGACCAATGCCCTTCTCCCCCAATTGCTCAGTTTGGCCGGGTGGTCAGCTCTAAGAAGAGTCTTGGTGGTTCCAAACTTCTTCCACTGGGAGGCCACTGGGGACCGTCAATGCTGCACGATCCTGTCTCTGAGCTCTATGGAGAATGAACTTCAACGCTGCAGAAATGTATTGGTACCCTTCCCCAGATCTGTGCCTCGACACAGTCCTGTCTCTGAGCTCTATGGAGAATTCCTTCCACCTCATGGCTTGGTTTTTGCTCTGACATGTACTGTCAACTGTGGGACCTTATATAGACAGGTGTGTGCCTTTCCAAATCATGTCCAATCAATTGAATTGACCACAGGTGGACTCCAATCAAGTTGTAGAAACATCTCAAGGATGATCAATGGAAACAGGATGCAGCTGAGCTCTATTTCAACTCTCATAGCAAAAGGTCTGAATACTTATGTAAATAACGTATTTCTGTTTAAAAATACAGTGGGGCAAAAAAGTATTTAGTCAGCCACCAATTGTGCAAGTTCTCCCACTTAAAAAGATGAGAGGCCTGTAATTTTCATACTTATTTTCCACCATAATTTGCAAATAAATTCATTAAAAATCCTACAATGTGATTTTCTGGATTTTTTTTTTCTAATTTTGTCTGTCATAGTTGAAGTGTACCTATGATGACAATTACAGGCCTCCCTCATCTTTTTAAGTGGGAGAACTTGCACAATGGGTGGCTGACTAAATACTTTTTTTGCTCCACTGTATATATATACATTTGTGAAATGCAACAGGTGTAGTAGACCTCACAGTGAAATGCTGAATACAACAGGTGTAGTAGACCTTACAGTGAAATGATGAATACAACAGGTGTAGTAGACCTCACAGTGAAATGCTGAATACAACAGGTGTAGTAGACCTTACAGTGAAATGCTGAATACAACAGGTGTAGTAGACCTCACAGTGAAATGCTGAATACAACAGGTGTAGTAGACCTCACAGTGAAATGCTGAATACAACAGGTGTAGTAGACCTCACAGTGAAATGCTGAATACAACAGGTGTTGTAGACCTCACAGTGAAATGCTGAATACAACAGGTGTAGTAGACCTCACAGTGAAATGCTGAATACAACAGGTGTAGTAGACCTCACAGTGAAATGATGAATACAACAGGTGTAGTAGACCTCACAGTGAAATGCTGAATACAACAGGTGTAGTAGACCTCACAGTGAAATGCTGAATACAACAGGTGTAGTAGACCTCACAGTGAAATGCTGAATACAACAGGTGTAGTAGACCTCACAGTGAAATGCTGAATACAACAGGTGTAGTAGACCTTACAGTGAAATGATGAATACAACAGGTGTAGTAGACCTCACAGTGAAATGCTGAATACAACAGGTGTAGTAGACCTCACAGTGAAATGCTGAATACAACAGGTGTAGTAGACCTCACAGTGAAATGCTGAATACAACAGGTGTAGTAGACCTCACAGTGAAATGCTGAATACAACAGGTGTAGTAGACCTCACAGTGAAATGATGAATACAACAGGTGTAGTAGACCTTACAGTGAAATGATGAATACAACAGGTGTAGTAGACCTTACAGTGAAATGCTGAATACAACAGGTGTAGTAGACCTTACAGTGAAATGCTGAATACAACAGGTGTAGTAGACCTCACAGTGAAATGCTGAATACAACAGGTGTAGTAGACCTCACAGTGAAATGATGAATACAACAGGTGTAGTAGACCTCACAGTGAAATGCTGAATACAACAGGTGTAGTAGACCTCACAGTGAAATGATGAATACAACAGGTGTAGTAGACCTCACAGTGAAATGCTGAATACAACAGGTGTAGACCTAGTGAAATGCTGAATACAACAGGTGTAGTAGACCTCACAGTGAAATGCTGAATACAACAGGTGTAGTAGACCTCACAGTGAAATGATGAATACAACAGGTGTAGTAGACCTCACAGTGAAATGCAACAGGTGTAGTAGACCTACAGTGAAATGCTGAATACAACAGGTGTAGTAGACCTCACAGTGAAATGATGAATACAACAGGTGTAGTAGACCTCACAGTGAAATGCTGAATACAACAGGTGTAGTAGACCTCACAGTGAAATGCTGAATACAACAGGTTACCAAGTAATGTAGACCATAACCACAATGAAAAAAATAGTTGAAAATACTAAATAAAGTAATAAATTAACAATGGCTACATACAGGGGTTACTGATGACATGTTTACCTTCCTTTGAACAGGTGGTAGTAGACCTGGACGTCAGTGAAATGATGAATACAACAGGTGTAGTAGACCTTACAGTGAAATGATGAATACAACAGGTGATAGTAGATGCCCTCAGGTTCAGTGAAATGAGAACTTTTTACAGGTGTAGTAGACCCATTCAGTGAAGTCTGCTGAATACAATGGTGTTGTCTTTAATAGTGAAATGCTGAATGGGAACATTATAGACCTCAAGTGAAATCTGAATACAAACAATGCTACCTAATAAATGTTTACTTACAAGTCCATAACCATCTCATATGTAGTTCAAAAATAGTTAAGAAAATATTTACTAAATAAAGTAATAAATTAACAATGGCCACATATGCAGGGGTTTACATACTCATCTCATATGTTTAGGGCCTTCCTTACCATCTACTGTATCTTGCCTATGCTCCTGTACCATCACTCATTCATATATCTTTATGTACATATTCTTTATCACTTTACACTTGTGCACCTACGGTCAGAGTTTTGAGAACCATGTTAGCTAGATTACTTGTTGGTTATTACTGCATTGTCGGAACTAGAAGTTCAAGCTTTAGAACTTTTTAACATCTGGGGACCCATTCCAAATATTTTGAGATTTCCTGAAGGGGAAATGATGTTGTCTTTAATAATGGGAATTGATGGGAAATTTGGTGAAATATATCACTAGCCACTTTAAACAATGCTACCTAATATAATGTTTACTTACCCTACATTATTCATCTCATATGTATATGTATATACTGGACTGTATATCATCTACTGCATCCTTATGTAATACATGTATCACTAGCCACTAACTATGCCCCTTTGTTTACATACTCATCCCATATGTATATACTGCACTCAATACCATCTACTGTATCTTACCTATGCTGCTCTGTACCATCACTCATTCATCCCTTTATGTACATATTCTTTATCACTTTACACTTGTGTATAAGGTAGTAGTTTTTGTTAGTACAATCCTTGTTAGTACACTATCCTCCCTGGTGTAGCTACACTACTTGTTGGTTATTACTGCATTGTCGGAACTAGAAGCACAAGCATTTCCTCCACTGGTGTTAACATCTGCTAACCATGTGTATGTGACAAATAAAATTTGATTTTGATTTGGTTGGACCATGATAGTTCCCTGGTGGGCAACAAGGAAATCTGTAATCTGATTTGGTGAGGGTATATCTGTGATCTGATTGGTGAATACTTCTCCGCAGGGTGAGTTTGTGAATGAGTACATCGGAGAGCTGATCGATGAAGAGGAATGTCGCTCCAGGATCAAGTACTACCAGGAGAATGACATCACTCACTTCTACATGCTCACCATCGACAAGGTATCCTCCCTGGTGTAGTACACTATCCTCCCTGGTGTAGTACACTATCCTCCCTGGTGTAGTACACTATCCTCCCTGGTGTAGTACACTATCCTCCCTGGTGTAGTACACTATCCTCCCTGGTGTAGTACACTATCCTCCCTGGTGTAGTACACTATCCTCCCTGGTGTAGTACACTATCCTCCCTGGTGTAGTACACTATCCTCCCTGGTGTAGTACACTATCCTCCCTGGTGTAGTACACTATCCTCCCTGGTGTAGTACACTATCCTCCCTGGTGTAGTACACTATCCTCCCTGGTGTAGTACACTATCCTCCCTGGTGTAGTACACTATCCTCCCTGGTGTAGTACACTATCCTCCCTGGTGTAGTACACTATCCTCCCTGGTGTAGTACACTATCCTCCCTGGTGTAGTACACTATCCTCCCTGGTGTAGTACACTATCCTCCCTGGTGTAGTACACTATCCTCCCTGGTGTAGTACACTATCCTCCCTGGTGTAGTACACTATCCTCCCTGGTGTAGTACACTATCCTCCCTGGTGTAGTACACTATCCTCCCTGGTGTAGTACACTATCCTCCCTGGTGTAGTACACTATCCTCCCTGGTGTAGTACACTATCCTCCCTGGTGTAGTACACTATCCTCCCTGGTGTAGTACACTATCCTCCCTGGTGTAGTACACTATCCTCCCTGGTGTAGTACACTATCCTCCCTGGTGTAGTACACTATCCTCTCTGGTGTAGTACACTATCCTCTCTGGTGTAGTACACTATCCTCCCTGGTGTAGTACACTATCCTCCCTGGTGTAGTACACTATCCTCCCTGGTGTAGTACACTATCCTCCCTGGTGTAGTACACTATCCTCCCTGGTGTAGTACACTATCCTCCCTGGTGTAGTACACTATCCTCCCTGGTGCAGTACACTATCCTCCCTGGTGCAGTACACTATCCTCCCTGGTGCAGTACACTATCCTCCCTGGTGCAGTACACTATCCTCCCTGGTGCAGTACACTATCCTCCCTGGTGCAGTACACTATCCTCCCTGGTGTAGTACACTATCCTCCCTGGTGTAGTACACTATCCTCCCTGGTGTAGTACACTATCCTCCCTGGTGTAAGTACACTATCCTCCCTGGTGTAAGTACACTATCCTCCCTGGTGTAAGTACACTATCCTCCCTGGTGTAGTACACTATCCTCCCTGGTGTAAGTACACTATCCTCCCTGGTGTAAGTACACTATCCTCCCTGGTGTAAGTACACTATCCTCCCTGGTGTAGTACACTATCCTCCCTGGTGTAGTACACTATCCTCCCTGGTGCAGTAAATGTACATTTTTGTCATTTAGCGGATGCTCTAATCCAGAGCGATTTACTGTCACTGCATTCATCTTAAAATAGCTAGGTGGGACAGCCACATATCATAGACGGCTACTTTATTAATAAAAATATATATCAGCGTATCAGAGCTAGTAAAGGGGAGGGGGTTTGTGGGTGGTGCTGTGGGATTATTTAAAATTCTTATTGAAGAGGTTGGGTGTCAGATGTTTACGGAAGATGGGCAGGGACTGCTGTCCTAGCGTCAGCGTTCCACCACTGGGTTGCCAGGACAGAGAAGAGCTGTCTGCTCCAGCATTGGAGGACCTGCCTGTCTGTGGCCGTGTCTTTGACTGCCAGAGCCAGAGGAACAGTATTGCTTTGGGGATGTTACACTCAAGATCTCTGTGACATTACAGAAAACAATACTACATACTATATAGCTATAACTAGCTCTAAGTCAATACTAGACATCTGTAGCTCTACTTCAATACTAGACATCTGTAGCTCTACTTCAATACTAGACATCTGTAGCTCTACTTCAATACTACACATCTGTAGCTCTACTTTAATACTACACATGTAGCTCTACTTCAATACTACACATCTGTAGCTCTACTTTAATACTATACATCTGTAGCTCTACTTTAATACTATACATCTGTAGCTCTACTTTAATACTACACATCTACAGCTGTATCAATCTTCATCTGTTACTGCATACCTCTTCACCAGCCTGACCTGTGTTTCCAGGATCGGATTATAGACGCCGGCCCTAAAGGGAACTACTCCCGCTTCATGAACCACAGCTGCCAGCCCAACTGTGAGACGAGAAATGGACGGTGAACGGAGATACCAGGGTTGGGCTCTTCGCTGTCTGTGACATCCCTGCTGGTGAGAATCAACCATCTCCTTGGTTAGGTCATTATTGTAAAATACTTTACTCAATGACTTGTGTGGTTAGAGACGTCTAATGCTGTTTGGTTTATTGTCATAATGTCAGAGTTAGTTGTGGTAATATTCTATTGTTGTGGTATACAGGGACAGAGCTCACCTTCAACTACAACCTGGATTGCCTTGGTAACGAGAAGACTGTGTGTCGCTGTGGGGCTCCCAACTGTAGTGGTTTCCTTGGAGACCGCCAAAGGTGAGTTGGCATCTCTTGGTACATACAGAAAAGACGAGTAGATTTTCAACATCCATACTTTTCCAACAGTTCCATCTGTTCCACGGGGTCATCTAACAGACCTCTGACTGTTGTTTCCTGTCCAGGCCTCTGACTGACTGACTGTTGTTTCCTTTCCTGACTGACTGACTGTTGTGTCCTGTCCAGACCTCTGACTGTTGTTTCCTGTCCAGACCTCTGACTGTTGTTTCCTGTCCAGACCTCTGACTGTTGTTTCCTGTCCAGACCTCTGACTGTTGTTTCCTGTCCAGACCTCTTGACTGTTGTGTCCTGTCCAGACCTCTGACTATTGTTTCCTGACCAGACCTCTGACTATTGTTTCCTGACCAGACCTCTGACTATTGTTTCCTGACCAGACCTCTGACTGTTGTGTCCTGTCCAGACCTCTTGACTGTTGTGTCCTGTCCAGACCTCTTGACTATTGTTTCCTGTCCAGACCTCTTGACTGTTGTTTCCTGTCCAGGCCTCTGACTAACTGACTGTTGTTTCCTGTCCAGACCTCTGACTGTTGTTTCCTGTCCAGACCTCTGACTGTTGTTTCCTGTCCAGACCTCTTGACTGTTGTTTCCTGTCCAGACCTCTTGACTATTGTTTCCAGACTCTGTCCAGACCTCTGACTATTGTTTCCTGTCCAGACCAGACCTCTGACTGTTGTTTCCTGTCCAGACCTCTTGACTTACCTAGACCTCTGACTATTGGGTAGACCTCTGACTGGTTTCCTGTCCAGACCTCTGACTGTTGTTTCCTAGTAAGTAATCCTTCTCACCCCCCAACAAGATTTAGATGCAAGTGGCTGTTCCACTGGTTGTCATAAGGTGTATGCACCAATTTGTAAGTCGCTCTGGATAAGAGCGTCTGCTAAATGACTTAAATGTAAATGTAATGTGTGTCCTGTCCAGACCTCTTGACTATTGTGTCCTGTCCAGACCTCTGACTGTTGTTTCCTGTCCAGACCTCTGACTGTTGTTTCCTGTCCAGACCTCTGACTGTTGTTTCCTGTCCAGACCTCTGACTGTTGTTTCCTGTCCAGACCTCTTGACTGTTGTGTCCTGTCCAGACCTCTTGACTGTTGTGTCCTGTCCAGACCTCTTGACTGTTGTGTCCTGTCCAGACCTCTTGACTGTTGTGTCCTGTCCAGACTTCTGACTATTGTTTCCTGACCAGACCTCTGACTGTTGTGTCCTGTCCAGACCTCTTGACTATTGTTTCCTGTCCAGACCTCTTGACTGTTGTTTCCTGTCCAGACCTCTTGACTGTTGTGTCCTGTCCAGACCTCTTGACTATTGTTTCCTGTCCAGACCTCTTGACTGTTGTGTCCTGTCCAGACCTCTGACTGTTGTTTCCTGTCCAGACCTCTTGACTATTGTGTCCTGTCCAGACCTCTTGACTGTTGTGTCCTGTCCAGACCTCTTGACTGTTGTTTCCTGTCCAGACCTCTTGACTGTTGTTTCCTGTCCAGACCTCTTGACTGTTGTGTCCTGTCCAGACCTCTTGACTATTGTTTCCTGTCCAGACCTCTTGACTGTTGTTTCCTGTCCAGACCTCTTGACTGTTGTGTCCTGTCCAGACCTCTTGACTGTTGTGTCCTGTCCAGACCTCTTGACTGTTGTGTCCTGTCCAGACCTCTGACTGTTGTGTCCTGTCCAGGCCTCCGGTTTCCAGGCCGCGGAGCCCAAGGGGAAGAAAGCCAAGAAGAAAGTGAAGAAGCGTCGGACACGGAACGAGGGGAAGGAGTCTGAGGACGAGTGTTTCCGCTGTGGAGACGGAGGGCAGCTGGTTCTGTGTGACAAGAAGAGCTGCACCAAGGCCTTCCACCTCTCCTGCCTGGACCGAACCAAGAGACCCTTTGGTAGACCCAAACTTCTAACTCTGGACAGATGGCTATTCTAATGTTATGTGTATATTATATTTCAGGGCGCTGGGACTGTGTACAGTACCAATCAAAAGTTTGGACACCTACTTATTCCAGGGTTTTTCTGTATGTTTACTATTTTCTACATTGTAGAATAAGTGTTGACATCAAAACTATTAAATAACACATATGGAATCATGTAGTAACCAAAAAAGTTTTAAACAAATCAAAATATATTTTATATTTGAAGTTCTTCAAAGTAGTCACCCTTTGCCTTGATGACAACTTTGCACACTCTTAGCGTTCTCTCAACCAAAACATTTCTGCAGCATTGAAGGTCCCCAAGAAGACCGTGACCTCCGTCAGTCTTAAATGGAAGCTTGGAAACACCAAGGCCTTGGTCAGGGAGGTGACGGGAGTAGAAGCCAGGCGTTGTACAAGATCTTCAGTTTCTTGGCAATTTCTCGCATGGAATAGCCTTTCTTTCTCAGAACAAGAATAGACTGACGAGTTTCAGAAGAAAGTTCTTTGTTATCCTGATTTAAAGATGCCAGAAACAGTTTTCAGCTGTGCTAACATAATTGCAAAAGGGTTTTCTAATGATCAATTGGCTAATCCAAGTTTATCATTTTAAAAGGCCAACACAACGTGCCATTGGAAAACAGGAGTGATGGTTGCTGATAATGGGCCTCTATATTCTATAAAAAAATCTGCAGTTTCCAGCTACAAGTCATTTACAACATTAACAATGTCTACACTGTATTTCTGATCAATCAATATTATTTTAATAGACAAGGACATTTCTAAGTGACCCCAAACTTTTGAACGGTAGTGTATATGCTGAACAAAAATATAAATCCAACAATTTCAAAGATTTTACTGAGTTATAGTTCATAGAAGCAAATCAGTCAGTTGAAATAAATTCATTGGGCTCTAATCTATACATTTAACATGATTGGGCAGGGGAGCAGCCATGATTGGGCAGGGGAGCAGCCATGATTGGGCAGGGGAGCAGCCATGACTGGGCATAGACCCACCCAGTTGGGTGAAAGGTCTGCCCAGCCAATCAGAATCAGTTTTTACCCACAAAATGGCTTTATTACAGACAGAAATACTCCTCAGCACTATTTGTGATCTTTTATTGTCCCCAGCACAAGTGTAATGATCATGATGTGCCACACCTGTCAGGTGGATGGATTATCTTGGCACAGGAGAAATGCAAACAACATTGACGATAAGCTTTTTGAATATAACATTTCAGGGATTGTTTTATATATTTCAGCTCATGAAAAAACACACGTTGCATTTTATATTTTTGTTCAGTGTATGTTTATGTTTCAGGGCGCTGGGACTGCCCGTGGCACCACTGTGACGTGTGTGGGAAGCCATCTGAGGCCTTCTGCCAGCTGTGCCCCAACTCATTCTGCAAGAACCACCAGGAGGGGGCGCTACGGCCCTGGCTCCACACCGGACAACTCTGCTGCCAGGAGCACGATGACCCCTGACCTGGAGCGGACTGACTGATCAGGTGCCTCTAAATGCTCCAAGAGAGGCCGACCTGCAGCAGAACATGACCCAACTCCATAATAATGTTTTCAATATGACTGACAGCACTGTATGTCTCTCTCATCAGGGATTTTCTCAACAGCTCATTCAACCAATCGGGTCCTTCCACTCAGCTTGTACCTGTTGTGTTTGTCTGCACTGTGGTAGAAAGCACAAAGACAACATGGCACCTCAGACAGATACAGCATTAGTCTCATCATTCCTCTCCCCAGTAGTTGTGTGTGTGTATATATATATATATATATATATATGTGTGTATGTATATGAAAGACCAAAATGAAAATACTGGAATATTGTTAGTACCAGGTTGAAACTGTTTTTATCTGAAGTAATATCGTAAGGCACTATGGATAAGTCTTGACTTACGTTTACTATAGGCAAGTACTGCATATTGTTTTCATTTGAGTAATGTGATGCCCACCTGTTCAGAGTTATTAGAGCTGAAACTCCATCACGTTGCTGCTGACCTCTATATGTACCTGTGGCTTTAATACCGGAATAAAGAGGACTTTATTTGAAGTTAGTTCAGTACACTCTTAATTTTTTGTCCAGTTTGTGGTCCACGATCTGCTGGAGAAGTCTAACATTTACACATTGTCTAATGACAGCTGATTCTCAATCCCTTAACCTGTCCAGGAAACACATTGAGGTGTTTTTAAGAGTGAATTTATTTAAGACATGACAGAACTGGTCATAACAATGATGCAGCCGTCAATGGTACAAAATACTTTTCTGTAAAAATAATTTGTTCCAAGCCCAGCCATCCTGTGTCTTTAGTGCAAACACTAATAATAAAGGTGGTTTCAGTCTTAAGCTCTGGGCCGTTTTGCCTTATAGACAGGTCCTAGATCAGACCCGCCCTGCTCATACCGTATCGCTGAAGGTCAGTGTTAGTGGAGGCAGCATTTGTCCACTCAATCAGAAATTCAGAAATGACCTTTAAACGTCGATCCCACCATCTAACACATCAGCGATCGCTTAAACACTAACCTTCCTGACTGTCTATCTAGTTCATTACTCAAACACCACAGCATCAGCAATTGTTGGTTCAAGGGTTTCTAGAAATATTATTCTGACTCATTGTATGGTTTCAGGTTAAATTTCCATTCATTTTCTACTAATCATTAATGCTTGACCATTCTTTGATTGCAAGTGCTATAATGTGATTTCCAAACTACAAATTAAATACATGGCTTATGCTTCAACAAAAAAAGTTGTCAGGTGTGATTTTGTTGAGGCTATGAGCATGTCTAGAGTTAATTGTTATAATACATTCACTGAAAAATAATCTTAACTTTTTATTGATAACAATTGAAAATATATACAACATTACAAATGATAAAATAAATATCAGTTCTGTAAATTTGATTATAAAAAGCAACCTTGGGCTAGCTTCATTTTCTATAAACATGGTGCTGTTTGTTTCAAGTGTTGCATCTCAGCAGGATGATGTCATCAGGAGGCTAGAACCCCTTGGTGGATGATGTCAGAGCCATAGGCCCCACCCCTCAGCTGGTGGGCGTGACATGCCTTCATGTCCAGCCCACTGGGCGGAGTTTCAGAATTAGCAGAAGAGTACCCATCGCTCTCTGTACGGAGTCGTCTCCTGGGGTACGACAGCTCACTGTGCAGTGGTCTGCGCTGTGGGGGGTTGGGGTTAGGAGGTCTGCGCTGTGGGGGGTTGGGGTTAGGAGGTCTGCGCTGTGGGGGGTTGGGGTTTGATGGCTCCTCCTTTGGCCTCTCGCTCCTCTTCGGGATTCTGAACTTACCCCAGTTCTTAAGATGGCTTCCACCAGGCCCACTGGCCAGCCAACTGTTGTGTTTGGTTGTCATGGATACATTGGTGTCTCTAGGATCAGATTGGCTGTCTGTTCCGCTGAGCCTCACCTTCCTTCCCTTCACTTCAGTCACATGATCAGTAACCCTAACCCTCGTTAACCTGACCCTAGCCTCAGTCACATGATGAACCTTGATCCTAGTTAACCTAACCCTAGCTTCACTCATTCTATTGGCTGGTTTAGCATCAGTCATATCACTGACCCTACTGGCTGGTTTCTCACTGGCCTTTGACCCCAGTCTGGTTTTGGCTTTGATTGGAGAGCTTTCCTCTCCTCCTCTCCTCTCTGTTCCATTGTCCTCCTCTCCTGTCCTCTCCTCCATTCCCTGTTCCTTCTCTCCTCTCCTCCTCCTCCTCCTCCTCCTCCTATCCACCCTTCCCTGGTCCTCCTCTCTCCTCCTGCTAATGCTCTTCTGCTGCTGCTCAGGTTCTTGGGCCTCCTTCCTCAGGCTCCTCCTACCCTCTATTCTGGGTCTGCTACTTTCTGTCTTCAGTTTGCTGGAGTTGTCCGTCTGTCCTCTGACGTGTCTACCCCCCTCAGTCAGACTGTGTAGTAGATGTAGGCCTCCTCTCCGGTGCCCTCCCCTCCCTCGGTCTCTCCTCTGGGTCTTCAGGCCACTGTACCCCAACACCGCCACTGGGGCCGAAACCACACTGAGACGCACGCTGTCGTTCAGACACCCTGATGAAGACAACACAGGGTTAGCACAGGTTCAACTGGACATTACACTGCTCTGCCTAAAGAGGGAAATATTCCACATTTAAACATCAGGAACATTAATATCCAACAAGGACACAGTAAACAAGTCATCCCCATGAATGAACATCCATCCCATTTAGAATCAGAACATCCATCCCATTTAGAATCAGAACATCCATCCCATTTAGAATCAAAACAGGACAACCACCCCATTTAGAATCAGAACATCCCTCCCATTTCGAATCAGAACAGAACATCCACCCCATTTAGAATCAGAACAGAACATCCACCCCATTTAGAATCAGAACATCCATCCCATTTAGAATCAGAACATCCACCCCATTTAGAATCAGAACATCCATCCCATTTAGAAATCAGAACAGGACACCCATCCCATTTAGAATCGGAACAGGACATCCATCCCATTTAGAATCAGAACAGGACATCCATCCCATTTAGAATCAGAACAGGACACCCACCCCGTTTAGAATCAGAACAAGACACCCATCCCGTTTAGAATCAGAACAGGGCACCCATCCCATTTAGAATCAGAACAGGGCACCCATCCCATTTAGAATCAGAACATCCCTCCAATTTAGAATTAGAACATCCCTCCCATTTAGAATCAGAACACCCATCCCATTTAGAATCAAAACAGGACAACCACCCCATTTAGAATCAGAACATCCCTCCCATTTCGAATCAGAACATCCCTCCCATTTCGAATCAGAACACCCTCCCATTTCGAATCAGAACAGAACATCCACCCCATTTAGAATCAGAACATCCATCCCATTTAGAATCAGAACAAGACACCCATCCCATTTAGAATCAGAACAGGACACCATCCCATTTAGAATCAGAACAGGGCACCCATCCCATTTAGAATCAGAACATCCCTCCCATTTAGAATCAGAACATCCATCCCATTTTAGAATCAGAACATCCATCCCATTTAGAATCAAAACAGGACATCCATCCCATTTAGAATCAAACAGGACATCCACCCATTTAGAATCAGAACCCCTCCATTTAGAATCAACAACATCCATCCCATTTAGAATCAGAACAGGAACACCCATCCCATTTAGAATCAGAACACCCATCCCATTTAGAATCAGAACAGGACACCCATCCCATTTAGAATCGGAACATCTATTCCATTTAGAATCAGAACATCCATCCCATTTAGAATCAAAACATCCATCCCATTTAGAATCAAAACATCCATCCCATTTAGAATCGGAACAGGACATCCATCCCATTTAGAATCGGAACAGGACATCCATCCCATTTAGAATCAGAACAGGGCACCCATCCCATTTAGAATCAGAACATCCCTCCCATTTAGAATCAGAACAAGACATCCCATTTAGAATCAGAACAGGACACCCATTCCATTTAGAATCAGAACAGGACATTCATCCCATTTAGAATCAGAACAGGACATCCACCCCGTTTAGAATCAGAACAAGACACCCATCCCGTTTAGAATCAGAACAAGACACCCATCCCGTTTAGAATCAGAACCCATCCCATTTAGAATCAAAACATCCATCCCATTTAGAATCAGAACAGAACATCCATCCCATTTAGAATCAGAATAGAACATCCATCCCATTTAGAATCAGAACAGAACATCCATCCCATTTAGAATCAGAACAGGACATCCATCCCATTTAGAATCAGAACAGGACACCCATCCCATTTAGAATCAGAACAGGACACCCATCCCATTTAGAATCAGAACAGGACACCCATCCCATTTAGAATCGGAACAGGACATCCATCACATTTAGAATCAGAACAGGACATCCACACCGTTTAGAATCAGAACAGGACACCCATCCCATTTAGAATCAGAACAGGGCACCCATCCCATTTAGAATCAGAACATCCCTCCCATTTAGAATCAGAACAAGACATTCCATTTAGAATCAGAACAGGACACCCATTCCATTTAGAATCAGAACAGGACATTCATCCCATTTAGAATCAGAACAGGACATCCACCCCGTTTAGAATCAGAACACCCATCCCATTTAGAATCAGAACAGGGCACCCATCCCATTTAGAATCAGAACAGGGCACCCATCCCATTTAGAATCAAAACATCCATCCCATTTAGAATCAGAACAGAACATCCATCCCATTGAGAAACAGAACAGAACATCCATCCCATTGAGAATCAGAACATCTATTCCATTTAGAATCAGAACATCCATCCCATTTAGAATCAGAAGAGGACATCCCATTTAGAATCAGAAGAGGACATCCATCCCATTTAGAATCAAAACAGGACATCCATCCCATTTAGAATCAAAACAGGACATCCATCCCATTTAGAATCAAAACATCCATCCCATTTAGAATCAAAACATCCATCCCATTTAGAATGAGAACATCCATCCCATTTAGAATCCAAACAGGACATCCATCCCATTTAGAATCAGAACAGGACATCCATCCCATTTAGCATCAGAACAGGACATCCATCCCATTTAGTATCAGAAAATCCATCCCATTTAGAATCAGAACAGGACATCCATCCCATTTAGAATCAGAACAGGACATCCATCCCATTTAGAATCAGAACAGGACATCCATCCCATTTAGAATCAGAACAGGACATCCATCCCATTTAGAATCAGAACAAGACACCCATCCCGTTTAGAATCAGAACACCCATCCCATTTAGAATCAGAACAGGGCACCCATCCCATTTAAAATCAGAACAGGACACCCATTCCATTTAGAATCAGAATAGAACATTCATCCCATTTAGAATCAGAAAGAACATCCATCCCATTGAGAATCAGAACAGAACATCCATCCCATTTAGAATCAGAACATCATTCCATTTAGAATCAGAACATCCATCCCATTTAGAATCAGAAACAGACATCATCCCATTTAGAATCAAAACAGGACATCCATCCCATTTAGAATCAAAACAGGACATCCATCCCATTTAGAATCAAAACATCCATCCCATTTAGAATCAAAACATCCATCCCATTTAGAATGAGAACATCCATCCCATTTAGAATCCAAACAGGACATCCATCCCATTTAGAATCAGAACAGGACATCCATCCCATTTAGAATCAGAACAGGACATCCATCCCATTTAGCATCAGAACAGGACATCCATCCCATTTAGTATCAGAAAATCCATCCCATTTAGAATCAGAACATCCATCCCATTTAGAATCAGAACATCCATCCCATTTAGAATCAGAAGAGGACATCCCATTTAGAATCAGAAGAGGACATCCCATTTAGAATCAAAAGGACATCCATCCCATTTAGAATCAAAACATCCATCCCATTTAGAATCAAAACATCCATCCCATTTAGAATCAAAACAGGACATCCACCCCATTTAGAATCAAAACATCCATCCCATTTAGAATCAAAACAGGACATCCACCCCATTTAGAATCAGAACATCCCTCCAATTTAGAATCAAAACATCCATCCCATTTAGAATCAAAACATCCATCCCATTTAGAATCAAAACATCCATCCCATTTAGAATCAAAACATCCATCCCATTTAGAATCAAAACATCCATCCCATTTAGAATCAAAACATCCATCCCATTTAGAATCAAAACATCCATCCCATTTAGAATCAAAACATCCATCCCATTTAGAATCAAAACATCCATCCCATTTAGAATCAGAACATCCATCCCATTTAGAATCAGAACATCCATCCCATTTAGAATCAAAACAGGACATAAATCCCATTTAGAATCAAAACAGGACATCCATCCCATTTAGAATCAAAACATCCATCCCATTTAGAATCAAAACATCCATCCCATTTAGAATCAGAACATCCATCCCATTTAGAATCAGAACATCCATCCCATTTAGAACCGGAACAGGACATCCATCCCATTTAGAATCAGAACAGGACATCCATCCCATTTAGAATCAGAACAGGACATCCACCCCGTTTAGAATCAGAACAAGACACCTATCCCGTTTAGAATCAGAACACCCATCCCATTTAGAATCAAAACATCCATCCCATTTAGAATCAGAATAGAACATCCATCCCATTTAGAATCAGAACAGAACATCCATCCCATTGAGAAACAGAACAGAACACCCATCCCATTGAGAATCAGAACATCCATCCCATTTAGAATCAGAACATCCATCCCATTTAGAATCAGAACAGGACATCCATCCCATTTAGAATCAGAACAGGACATCCACCCCATTTAGAATCAGAACATCCATCCCATTTAGAATCAGAACATCCATCCCATTTAGAATCAGAACATCCATCCCATTTAGAATCAGAACAGGACATCCATCCCATTTAGAATCAAAACAGGACATCCACCCCATTTAGAATCAGAACATCCATCCCATTTAGAATCAGAACATCCATCCCATTTAGAATCAGAACATCCATCCCATTTAGAATCAGAACATAAATCCCATTTAGAATCAAAACAGGACATCCATCCCATTTAGAATCAAAACATCCATCCCATTTAGAATCAAAACATCCATCCCATTTAGAATCAGAACATCCATCCCATTTAGAATCAGAACATCCATCCCATTTAGAATCAAAACATCCATCCCATTTAGAATCAAAACATCCATCCCATTTAGAATCAAAACATCCATCCCATTTAGAATCAAAACATCCATCCCATTTAGAATCGGAACAGGACATCCATCCCATTTAGAATCGGAACAGGACATCCATCCCATTTAGAATCGGAACAGGACATCCATCCCATTTAGAATCGGAACAGGACATCCATCCCATTTAGAATCGGAACAGGACATCCATCCCATTTAGAATCAGAACAGGACATCCACCCCGTTTAGAATCAGAACAAGACACCATCCCATTTAGAATCAAAACAAGACACCCATCCCGTTTAGAATCAGAACACCCATCCCATTTAGAATCAGAACAAGACATCCCATTTAGAATCAGAATCCATTTAGAATCAGAACATCCATCCCATTTAGAATCAGAACAGGACATCCATCCCATTTAGAATCAGAACAAGACAGAGAATCAGAACACCCATCCCATTTAGAATCAGAACAGGGCATCCATCCCATTTAGAATCAGAACAGGACATCCATCCCATTTAGAATCAAAACATCCATCCCATTTAGAATCAGAACAGGACATCCATCCCATTTAGAATCAGAACAGAACACCATCCCATTGAGAATCAGAACAGAACATCCATCCCATTTAGAATCAGAACATCATTCCATTTAGAATCAGAACATCCATCCCATTTAGAATCAAAACATCCATCCCATTTAGAATCATCCATCCCATTTAGAATCAGAACAGGACATCCATCCCATTTAGAATCAAACAGGACATCCATCCCATTTAGAATCAGAACATCCATCCCATTTAGAATCAGAACATCCATCCCATTTAGAATCAGAACATAAATCCCACAAAACATCCATCCCATTTAGAATCAAAACATCCATCCCATTTAGAATCAAACAGGACATCCATCCCATTTAGAATCAGAACATCCATCCCATTTTAGAATCAGAACATCCATCCCATTTAGAATCAGAACATCCATCCCATTTAGAATCAAAACAGGACATCCACCCCATTTAGAATCAAAACAGGACATCCACCCCATTTAGAATCAAAACAGGACATCCACCCCATTTAGAATCAGAACATCCATCCCATTTAGAATCAGAACATCCATCCCATTTAGAATCAGAACATAAATCCCATTTAGAATCAAAACAGGACATCCATCCCATTTAGAATCAAAACATCCATCCCATTTAGAATCAAAACATCCATCCCATTTAGAATCAAAACATCCATCCCATTTAGAATCAAAACATCCATCCCATTTAGAATCAAAACATCCATCCCATTTAGAATCAAAACATCCATCCCATTTAGAATCAAAACATCCATCCCATTTAGAATCAGAACAGGACATCCATCCCATTTAGAATCAGAACAGGACATCCATCCCATTTAGAATCAGAACAGGACATCCATCCCCATTTAGAATCAGAACAGGACATCCATCCCATTTAGAATCAGAACAAGACACCATCCCATTTAAATCAGGACACCCATCCCATTTAGAATCAGAACACCCATGCCATTTAGAATCAGAACATAAATCCCATTTAGAATCAAAACAGGACATCCATCCCATTTAGAATCAAAACATCCATCCCATTTAGAATCAAAACATCCATCCCATTTAGAATCAGAACAGGACATCCACCCCGTTTAGAATCAGAACAAGACACCCATCCCGTTTAGAATCAAAACAAGACACCCATCCCGTTTAGAATCAGAACACCCATCCCATTTAGAATCAGAACAAGACATCCCATTTAGAATCAGAACAGGACACCCATTCCATTTAGAATCAGAACAGGACATTCATCCCATTTAGAATCAGAACAGGACATCCACCCCGTTTAGAATCAGAACAAGACACCCATCCCATTTAGAATCAGAACATCCATCCCATTTAGAATCAGAACATCCCATCCCATTTAGAATCAGAACAGGGCACATCCATCCCATTTAGAATCAAAACATCCATCCCATTTAGAATCAGAACAGAACATCCATCCCATTTAGAATCAAAACATCCATCCCATTTAGAATCAGAACATCCATCCCATTTAGAATCAGAACATCAGAACATCCATCCCATTTAGAATCAAAACAGGACATCCATCCCATTTAGAATCAAAACATCCATCCCATTTAGAATCAGAACAGGACATCCATCCCATTTAGAATCAGAACAGGACATCCATCCCATTTAGAATCAAAACAGGACATCCATCCCATTTAGAATCAGAACAGGACATCCACCCATTTAGAATCAGAACAGGACATCCATCCCATTTAGAATCAGAACAGGGCATCCATCCCATTTAGAATCAGAACATCCATCCCATTTAGAATCAGAACAAGACATCCCATTTAGAATCAGAACAGGACACCCATCCCATTTAGAATCAGAACAGGACATCCATCCCATTTAGAATCAGAACAGGACATCCATCCCATTTAGAATCAGAACACATCCATCCCATTTAGAATCAGAACAGGGCATCCATCCCATTTAGAATCAGAACAGGGCATCCATCCCATTTAGAATCAAAACATCCATCCCATTTAGAATCAGAACAGAACATCCATCCCATTTAGAATCAGAACAGAACATCCATCCCATTTAGAATCAAACATCCATCCCATTTAGAATCAGAACATCCATCCCATTTAGAATCATCCATCCCATTTAGAATCAGAAGAGGACATCCATCCCATTTAGAATCAAAACAGGACATCCATCCCATTTAGAATCAAACAGAACATCCATCCCATTTAGAATCAAAACATCCATCCCATTTAGAATCAAACATCCATCCCATTTAGAATCAGAACATCCATCCCATTTAGAATCAAACAGGACATCCATCCCATTTAGAATCAGAACAGGACATCCATCCCATTTAGAATCAGAACAGGACATCCATCCCATTTAGAATCAAAACAGGACATCCATCCCATTTAGAATCAAAACATCCATCCCATTTAGAATCAGAAAATCCATCCCATTTAGAATCAGAACAAGACATCCCATTTAGAATCAGAACAGGACACCCATCCCATTTAGAATCAGAACAGGACATCCATCCCATTTAGAATCAGAACAGGACATCCACCCCGTTTAGAATCAGAACAAGACACCCATCCCGTTTAGAATCAGAACACCCATCCCATTTAGAATCAGAACAGGGCACCCATCCCATTTAGAATCAGAACAGGGCACCCATCCCATTTAGAATCAAAACATCCATCCCATTTACAATCAGAATAGAACATTCATCCCATTTAGAATCAGAACAGAACATCCATCCCATTGAGAAACAGAACAGAACATCCATCCCATTGAGAATCAGAACATCTATTCCATTTAGAATCAGAACATCCATCCCATTTAGAATCAAAACATCCATCCCATTTAGAATCAAAACATCCATCCCATTTAGAATCAAAACAGGACATCCATCCCATTTAGAATCAAAACAGGACATCCACCCCATTTAGAATCAGAACATCCATCCCATTTAGAATCAGAACATCCATCCCATTTAGAATCAGAACATCCATCCCATTTAGAATCAGAACATCCATCCCATTTAGAATCAGAACATCATCCCATTTAGAATCAGAACAGGACATCCATCCCATTTAGAATCAAAACAGGACATCCACCCCATTTAGAATCAAAACATCCATCCCATTTAGAATCAAAACAGGACATCCATCCCATTTAGAATCAAAATCCATCCCATTTAGAATCAAAACAGGACATCCACCCCATTTAGAATCAAAAATCAGAACATCCATCCCCATTTAGAATCAAAAAATCCATCCCATTTAGAATCAGAACATCCATCCCATTTAGAATCAAAACATCCATCCCATTTAGAATCAAAAGGACATCCATCCCATTTAGAATCAAAACATCCATCCCATTTAGAATCAAAACATCCATCCCATTTAGAATCAAAACATCCATCCCATTTAGAATCAAAACATCCATCCCATTTAGAATCAAAACATCCATCCCATTTAGAATCAAAACATCCATCCCATTTAGAATCAAAACATCCATCCCATTTAGAATCAAAACATCCATCCCATTTAGAATCAGAACATCCATCCCATTTAGAATCAGAACATCCATCCCATTTAGAATCAAAACAGGACATCCATCCCATTTAGAATCAAAACAGGACATCCATCCCATTTAGAATCAAAACAGGACATCCATCCCATTTAGAATCAAACATCCATCCCATTTAGAATCAGAACATCCATCCCATTTAGAATCAGAACATCCATCCCATTTAGAATCAAAACATCCATCCCATTTAGAATCAAACAGGAACATCCATCCCATTTAGAATCAGAACAGAACATCCATCCCATTTAGAATCAGAACAGGACATCCATCCCATTTAGAATCAGAACAAGACATCCCATTTAGAATCAGAACACATCCCATTTAGAATCAAACAGGACATCCATCCCATTTAGAATCAAAACAGAACATCCATCCCATTTAGAATCAGAACAGGACATCCATCCCATTTAGAATCAGAACAGAACACCCATCCCATTTAGAATCAGAACATTTAGAATCAGAACATCCATCCCATTTAGAATCAGAACATCCATCCCATTTAGAATCAGAACAGGACATCCATCCCATTTAGAATCAGAACAGGACATCCATCCCATTTAGAATCAGAACATCCATCCCATTTAGAATCAGAACATCCATCCCATTTAGAATCAAAACAGGACATCCATCCCATTTAGAATCAAACAGGACATCCACCCCATTTAGAATCAAAGCAGAACATCCATCCCATTTAGAATCAGAACATCCATCCCATTTAGAATCAGAACATCCATCCCATTTAGAATCAGAACATCCATCCCATTTAGAATCAGAACATCCATCCCATTTAGAATCAAAACAGGACATCCATCCCATTTAGAATCAAAACATCCATCCCATTTAGAATCAAACATCCATCCCATTTAGAATCAAACATCCATCCCATTTAGAATCAAAACATCCATCCCATTTAGAATCAAAACATCCATCCCATTTAGAATCAAAACATCCATCCCATTTAGAATCAAAACATCCATCCCATTTAGAATCAAAACATCCATCCCATTTAGAATCGGAACAGGACATCCATCCCATTTAGAATCGGAACAGGACATCCATCCCATTTAGAATCGGAACAGGACATCCATCCCATTTAGAATCGGAACAGGACATCCATCCCATTTAGAATCAGAACAGGACATCCATCCCATTTAGAATCAGAACAGGACATCCATCCCATTTAGAATCAGAACAGGACATCCATCCCATTTAGAATCAGAACAGGACATCCCATTTAGAATCAGAACATCCATCCCATTTAGAATCAGAATCAGGACATCCATCCCATTTAGAATCAGAACAGGACATCCATCCCATTTAGAATCAAAACAGGACATCCATCCCATTTAGAATCAAAACATCCATCCCATTTAGAATCAGAACATCCATCCCATTTAGAATCAGAACATCCATCCCATTTAGAACCGGAACAGGACATCCATCCCATTTAGAATCAGAACATCCATCCCATTTAGAATCCAAACAGGACATCCATCCCATTTAGAATCAGAACAGGACATCCATCCCATTTAGCATCAGAACAGGACATCCATCCCATTTAGTATCAGAACATCCATCCCATTTAGAATCAGAACATCCATCCCATTTAGAATCAGAACATCCATCCCATTTAGAATCAGAACAGGACATCCCATTTAGAATCAAAACAGGACATCCATCCCATTTAGAATCAGAAGAGGACATCCATCCCATTTAGAATCAAACAGGACATCCATCCCATTTAGAATCAAACAGGACATCCATCCCATTTAGAATCAAACAGGACATCCATCCCATTTAGAATCAAAACAGGACATCCATCCCATTTAGAATCAAAATCCATCCCATTTAGAATCAGAACATCCATCCCATTTAGAATCAGAACATCCATCCCATTTAGAATCAAAACATCCATCCCATTTAGAATCAAAACATCCATCCCATTTAGAATCAAAACATCCATCCCATTTAGAATCAAACATCCATCCCATTTAGAATCAAACATCCATCCCATTTAGAATCAAAACATCCATCCCATTTAGAATCAAAACATCCATCCCATTTAGAATCAAACATCCATCCCATTTAGAATCAAAACATCCATCCCATTTAGAATCAGAACATCCATCCCATTTAGAATCAAAACAGGACATCCATCCCATTTAGAATCAAAAGGACATCCATCCCATTTAGAATCAAAACAGGACATCCATCCCATTTAGAATCAAAACATCCATCCCATTTAGAATCAGAATCAAAACATCCATCCCATTTAGAATCAAAACAGGACATCCATCCCATTTAGAATCAAAACAGGACATCCATCCCATTTAGAATCAAAACAGGACATCCATCCCATTTAGAATCAGAAACAGGACATCCATCCCATTTAGAATCAGAACAGGACATCCATCCCATTTAGAATCAGAACAAGACATCCATCCCATTTAGAATCAGAACATCCATCCCATTTAGAATCAGAACATCAATCCCATTTAGAATCAAAACAGGACATCCATCCCATTTAGAATCAAACAGGACATCCATCCCATTTAGAATCAGAACACATCCATCCCATTTAGAATCAAAAGAACATCCATCCCATTTAGAATCAGAATCAGAACATCCATCCCATTTAGAATCAGAACAGAACATCCATCCCATTTAGAGAACATCATCCCATTTAAATCAGAACATCCATCCCATTTAGAATCAGAACATCCATCCCATTTAGAATCAGAACATCTATCCCATTTAGAATCAAACAACATCCATCCCATTTAGAATCAGAACAGGACATCCATCCCATTTAGAATCAGAACAGGACATCCATCCCATTTAGAATCAGAACAAGACATCCATCCCATTTAGAATCAGAACATCCATCCCATTTAGAATCAGAACAGACACCCATCCCATTTAGAATCAGAACATCCATCCCATTTAGAATCAGAACATCCATCCCATTTAGAATCAGAACATAAACATCCCATTTAGAATCAAACAGGACATCCATCCCATTTAGAATCAAACAGGACATCCATCCCATTTAGAATCAAAACAGGACATCCATCCCATTTAGAATCAAACAGGACATCCATCCCATTTAGAATCAGAACAGGACATCCATCCCATTTAGAATCAGAACATCCATCCCATTTAGAATCAGAACAAGACATCCCATTTAGAATCAGAACAGGACATCCATCCCATTTAGAATCAGAACAGGACATCCATCCCATTTAGAATCAGAACAGGACATCCATCCCATTTAGAATCAGAACAGGACATCCATCCCATTTAGAATCAGAACAGGACATCCATCCCATTTAGAATCAAACAGAATCAGAACATCCATCCCATTTAGAATCAGAACATCCATCCCATTTAGAATCAGAACAGGACATCCATCCCATTTAGAATCGTAGAAATCGGAACAGAACATCCATCCATTTAGAATCAGAACATAAATCCCATTTAGAATCAAAACAGGACATCCATCCCATTTAGAATCAGAACATCATCCCATTTAGAATCAGAACATCCATCCCATTTAGAATGAAAACAGGACATCCATCCAATTTAGAATCAGAACATCCATCCCATTTAGAATCAGAACATCCATCCCATTTAGAATCAAAACAGGACATCCATCCCATTTAGAATCAAAACATCCATCCCATTTAGAATCAAAACATCCATCGCATTTAGAATCAAAACATCCATCCCATTTAGAATCAAAACATCCATCCCATTTAGAATCAGAACATCCATCCCATTTAGAATCAAACAGGACATCCATCCCATTTAGAATCAAACAGGACATCCATCCCATTTAGAATCAAACAGGACATCCACCCCATTTAGAATCAGAACAAGACACATCCATCCCATTTAGAATCAGAACAAGACACCCATCCCATTTAGAATCAGAACATCCATCCCAAGACACCCATCCCATTTAGAATCAGAACATCCATCCCATTTAGAATCAAACATCCATCCCATTTAGAATCAAAAACATCCATCCCATTTAGAATCAGAACATCCATCCCATTTAGAATCAAAACATTCCCATTTAGAATCAAAACATCCATCCCATTTAGAATCAGAACATCCATCCCATTTAGAATCAAAACATCCATCCCATTTAGAATCAAAACAGGACATAAATCCCATTTAGAATCAAAACAGGACATCCATCCCATTTAGAATCAAAACAGGACATCCATTTAGAATCAGAACATCCCATTTAGAATCAGAACAAGACACCCATCCCATTTAGAATCAGAACACCATCCATTTAGAATCAGAATAGAATCATCCATCCCATTTAGAATCAGAACAGAACATCCATCCCATTTAGAATCAGAACAGAACATCCATCCCATTGAGAAACAGAACAGAACACCCATCCCATTTAGAATCAGAACATCCATCCCATTTAGAATCAGAACATCCATCCCATTTAGAATCAGAACATCTATTCCATTTAGAATCAGAACATCCATCCCATTTAGAATCAGAACAGGACATCCATCCCATTTAGAATCAGAACATCATCCCATTTAGAATCAGAACATCCATCCCATTTAGAATCAAACACATCCATCCCATTTAGAATCAAACATCCATCCCATTTAGAATCAGAAGAGGACATCCATTTAGAATCAGAACAGGACATCCATCCCATTTAGAATCAGAAGAGGACATCCACCCCATTTAGAATCAAAACAGAATCAGAACATCCATCCCATTTAAATCAGAACATCCATCCCATTTAGAATCAAACAGGACATCCATCCCATTTAGAATCAGAACATCCATCCCATTTAGAATCAGAACATCCATCCCATTTAGAATCAGAACATCCATCCCATTTAGAATCAGAACATCCATCCCATTTAGAATCAGAACATCCATCCCATTTAGAATCAGAACATAAACCATTTAGAATCAGAACATAAATTTTAGAATCAAAACATCCATCCCATTTAGAATCAAAACATCCATCCCATTTAGAATCAGAACATCCATCCCATTTAGAATCAAACATCCATCCCATTTAGAATCAGAACATCCATCCCATTTAGAATCAGAACATCCATCCCATTTAGAATAAAAACAGGACATCCATCAGAACCATCCCATTTAGAATCAAAACAGGACATCCATCCAAATTTAGAATCAAACATCCATCCCATTTAGAATCAGAACAGGACATCCATCCCATTTAGAATCAGAACAGGACATCCATCCCATTTAGAATCAGAACAGGACATCCATCCCATTTAGAATCAGAAGGACATCCATCCCATTTAGAATCAGAACAGGACATCCATCCCATTTAGAATCAAAACAGGACATCCATCCCATTTAGAATCAGAACAGGACACATCCCATTTAGAATCAGAACAGGACACCCATCCCATTTAGAATCAGAACAGGACACCCATCCCATTTAGAATCAGAACAGAACACCCATCCCATTTAGAATCAGAACAGGACATCCATCCCATTTAGAATCAGAACAGGACATCCATCCCATTTAGAATCAAAACAGGACATCCATCCCATTTAGAATCAAAACAGGACATCCATCCCATTTAGAATCAAAACATCCATCCCATTTAGAATCAAAACATCCATCCCATTTAGAATCAAAACATCCATCCCATTTAGAATCAAAACATCCATCCCATTTAGAATCAAAACATCCATCCCATTTAGAATCAAAACATCCATCCCATTTAGAATCAAAACATCCATCCCATTTAGAATCAGAACATCCATCCCATTTAGAATCAGAACATCCATCCCATTTAGAATCAGAACATCCATCCCATTTAGAATCAGAACATCCCATTTAGAATCCAGGAATCATCCATCCCATTTAGAATCAAACAGGACATCCATCCCATTTAGAATCAGAACAGGAACATCCATCCCATTTAGAATCAGAACAGGACACCCATCCCATTTAGAATCAGAACCATCCCATTGAGGAACATCCATCCCATTTAGAATCAGAACATCTATCCCATTTAGAATCAGAACAGGACATCCATCCCATTTAGAATCAGAACAGGACATCCATCCCATTTAGAATCAGAACAGGACATCCATCCCATTTAGAATCAGAACAGGACACCCATCCCATTTAGAATCAGAACAGGACACCCATCCCATTTAGAATCAAAACATCCATCCCATTTAGAATCAGAACATCCATCCCATTTAGAATCAGAATCAAAACATCCATCCCATTTAGAATCAGAACATCCATCCCATTTAGAATCAAAACAGAACATCCATCCCATTTAGAATCAGAACATCCATCCCATTTAGAATCAAAACAGGACATCCATTTTAGAATCAAAACAGGACATCCACCCCATTTAGAATCAAACAGGACATCCATCCCATTTAGAATCAAAACATCCATCCCATTTAGAATCAGAACATCCATCCCATTTAGAATCAGAACATCCATCCCATTTAGAATCAAAACAGGACAACCACCCCATTTAGAATCAGAACATCCCTCCCATTTCGAATCAGAACAGAACATCCCTCCCATTTCGAATCAGAACAGAACATCCACCCCATTTAGAATCAGAACAGAACATCCACCCCATTTAGAATCAGAACATCCATCCCATTTAGAATCAGAACATCCATCCCATTTAGAATCAGAACATCCATCCCATTTAGAATCAAAACAGGACATCCATCCCATTTAGAATCAAAACAGGACATCCATCCCATTTAGAATCAAAACATCCATCCCATTTAGAATCAAAACATCCATCCCATTTAGAATCAAAACATCCATCCCATTTAGAATCAAAACATCCATCCCATTTAGAATCAAAACATCCATCCCATTTAGAATCAAAACATCCATCCCATTTAGAATCAAAACATCCATCCCATTTAGAATCAAAACATCCATCCCATTTAGAATCGGAACAGGACATCCATCCCATTTAGAATCGGAACAGGACATCCATCCCATTTAGAATCGGAACAGGACATCCATCCCATTTAGAATCGGAACAGGACATCCATCCCATTTAGAATCAGAACAGGACATCCATCCCATTTAGAATCAGAACAGGACATCCATCCCATTTAGAATCAGAACAAGACATCCATCCCATTTAGAATCAAAACAAGACACCCATCCCATTTAGAATCAGAACACCCATCCCATTTAGAATCAGAACATAAATCCCATTTAGAATCAAAACAGGACATCCATCCCATTTAGAATCAAAACATCCATCCCATTTAGAATCAAAACATCCATCCCATTTAGAATCAGAACATCCATCCCATTTAGAATCAAAACAAGACATCCATCCCATTTAGAATCAGAACACCCATCCCATTTAGAATCAGAACAAGACATCCATCCCATTTAGAATCAGAACAGGACATCCATCCATTTAGAATCAGAACAGGACATCCATCCCATTTAGAATCAGAACAGGACATCCACCCCTATTTAGAATCAGAACAAGACACCCATCCCATTTAGAATCAGAACATCCATCCCATTTAGAATCAGAACAGGGCACCCATCCCATTTAGAATCAGAACAGGACATCCATCCCATTTAGAATCAAACAGGACATCCATCCCATTTAGAATCAGAATAGAACATTCATCCCATTTAGAATCAGAACAGAACATCCATCCCATTTAGAATCAGAACAGAACATCCATCCCATTGAGAATCAGAACATCCATCCCATTTAGAATCAGAACATCCATCCCATTTAGAATCAAAACATCCATCCCATTTAGAATCAAAACATCCATCCCATTTAGAATCAGAACATCCATCCCATTTAGAATCAAACAGGACATCCACCCCATTTAGAATCAGAACATCCATCCCATTTAGAATCAGAACATCCATCCCATTTAGAATCAAACATAAATCCACCCCATTTAGAATCAAAACATCCATCCCATTTAGAATCAAAGGACATCCATCCCATTTAGAATCAGAACATCCATCCCATTTAGAATCAAACAGGACATCCATCCCATTTAGAATCAAACAGGACATCCACCCCATTTAGAATCAAAACAGGACATCCACCCCATTTAGAATCAAAACAGGACATCCACCCCATTTAGAATCAAAACAGGACATCCACCCCATTTAGAATCAAAACAGGACATCCATCCCATTTAGAATCAGAACATCCATCCCATTTAGAATCAGAACATCCATCCCATTTAGAATCAAAACAGGACATCCATCCCATTTAGAATCAAAACAGGACATCCATCCCATTTAGAATCAAAACATCCATCCCATTTAGAATCAAAACATCCATCCCATTTAGAATCAAAACATCCATCCCATTTAGAATCAAAACATCCATCCCATTTAGAATCAAAACATCCATCCCATTTAGAATCAAAACATCCATCCCATTTAGAATCAAAACATCCATCCCATTTAGAATCGGAACAGGCCATCCATCCCATTTAGAATCGGAACAGGACATCCATCCCATTTAGAATCGGAACAGGACATCCATCCCATTTAGAATCGGAACAGGACATCCACCCCATTTAGAATCAGAACAGGACATCCACCCCGTTTAGAATCAGAACAAGACACCCATCCCGTTTAGAATCAAAACAAGACACCCATCCCGTTTAGAATCAGAACACCCATGCCATTTAGAATCAGAACATAAATCCCATTTAGAATCAAAACAGGACATCCATCCCATTTAGAATCAAAACATCCATCCCATTTAGAATCAAAACATCCATCCCATTTAGAATCAAAACATCCATCCCATTTAGAATCAGAACATCCATCCCATTTAGAATCGGAACAGGACATCCATCCCATTTAGAATCGGAACAGGACATCCATCCCATTTAGAATCGGAACAGGACATCCATCCCATTTAGAATCGGAACAGGACATCCATCCCATTTAGAATCGGAACAGGACATCCATCCCATTTAGAATCGGAACAGGACATCCATCCCATTTAGAATCGGAACAGGACATCCATCCCATTTAGAATCGGAAAAGGACATCCATCCCATTTAGAAATCGGAACAGGACATCCATCCCATTTAGAATCAGAACAGGACATCCACCCCGTTTAGAATCAGACCAAGACACCCATCCCGTTTAGAATCAAAACAAGACACCCATCCCGTTTAGAATCAGAACACCCATCCCATTTAGAATCAGAACATAAATCCCATTTAGAATCAAAACAGGACATCCATCCCATTTAGAATCAAAACATCCATCCCATTTAGAATCAAAACATCCATCCCATTGAGAATCAAAACATCCATCCCATTTAGAATCAAAACATCCATCCCATTTAGAATCGGAACAGGACATCCATCCCATTTAGAATCGGAACAGGACATCCATCCCATTTAGAATCGGAACAGGACATCCATCCCATTTAGAATCGGAACAGGACATCCATCCCATTTAGAATCGGAACAGGACATCCACCCCGTTTAGAATCAGAACAGGACATCCAACCCGTTTAGAATCAGAACAAGACACCCATCCCGTTTAGAATCAAAACAAGACACCCATCCCGTTTAGAATCAAAACAAGACACCCATCCCGTTTAGAATCAGAACACCCATCCCATTTAGAATCAGAACAGGGCACCCATCCCATTTAGAATCAGAACACCCATCCCATTTAGAATCAGAACATCCATCCCATTTAGAATCAAACATCCATCCCATTTAGAATCAGAACATAAATCCCATTTAGAATCAAAACCATCCCATTTAGAATCAAACAGGACATCCATCCCATTTAGAATCAAAACATCCATCCCATTTAGAATCAAAACATCCATCCCATTTAGAATCAGAACATCCATCCCATTTAGAATCAAAACATCATCCCATTTAGAATCAAAACATCCATCCCATTTAGAATCAAAACATCCATCCCATTTAGAATCAGAACAGGACATCCATCCCATTTAGAATCAGAACAGGACATCCATCCCATTTAGAATCAGAACAGGACATCCATCCCATTTAGAATCAGAACAGGACATCCATCCCATTTAGAATCAGAACAAGACACCCATCCCATTTAGAATCAGAACACCCATCCCATTTAGAATCAGAACATCCCTCCCATTTAGAATCAAAACAGGACATCCATCCCATTTAGAATCAAAACATCATCCCATTTAGAATCAAAACATCCATCCCATTTAGAATCAAAACATCCATCCCATTTAGAATCAAAACATCCATCCCATTTAGAATCAGAACATCCATCCCATTTAGAACCAGAACAGGACATCCATCCCATTTAGAATCAGAACAGGACATCCATCCCATTTAGAATCAAAACAGGACATCCATCCCATTTAGAATCAGAACAGGACATCCATCCCATTTAGAATCAAAACAGGACATCCATCCCATTTAGAATCAGAACAGGACATCCATCCCATTTAGAATCAGAACAGGACATCCATCCCATTTAGAATCGGAACAGGACATCCATCCCATTTAGAATCAAACAGGACATCCATCCCATTTAGAATCAGAACAGGACATCCATCCCATTTAGAATCAGAACAGGACATCCACCCATTGAGAATCAGAACAGACACCCATCCCATCAAATCAAGACACCCATCCCATTTAGAATCAGAACATCTATCCCATTTAGAATCAGAACATAAATCCCATTTAGAATCAAAACAGGACATCCATCCCATTTAGAATCAAAACATCCATCCCATTTAGAATCAAAACATCCATCCCATTGAGAATCAAAACATCCATCCCATTTAGAATCAAAACATCCATCCCATTTAGAATCAGAACAGGACATCCATCCCATTTAGAATCAGAACAGGACATCCATCCCATTTAGAATCAGAACAGGACATCCATCCCATTTAGAATCAGAACAGGACATCCATCCCATTTAGAATCGGAACAGGACATCCATCCCATTTAGAATCAGAACAGGACATCCAACCCGTTTAGAATCAGAACAGGACATCCAACCCGTTTAGAATCAGAACAAGACACCCATCCCGTTTAGAATCAAAACAAGACACCCATCCCGTTTAGAATCAAAACAAGACACCCATCCCGTTTAGAATCAGAACACCCATCCCATTTAGAATCAGAACAGGGCACCCATCCCATTTAGAATCAGAACACCCATCCCATTTAGAATCAAAACATCCATCCCATTTAGAATCAGAATAGAACATCCATCCCATTTAGAATCAGAACAGAACACCCATCCCATTGAGAATCAGAACATCCATCCCATTGACAATCAGAACATCTATTCCATTTAGAATCAGAACATCCATCCCATTTAGAATCAGAACAGGACATCCATCCCATTTAGAATCAGAACAGGACATCCATCCCATTTAGAATCAGAACAAGACACCCATCCCGTTTAGAATCAGAACACCCATCCCATTTAGAATCAGAACAGGGCACCCATCCCATTTAGAATCAGAACATCCCTCCCATTTAGAATCAGAACATCCCTCCCATTTAGAATCAGAACAAGACATCCCATTTAGAATCAGAACAGGACACCCATCCCATTTAGAATCAGAACAGGACATCC
The DNA here is from genome assembly GCF_023373465.1 of Oncorhynchus keta. Classification (NCBI taxonomy): domain Eukaryota; kingdom Metazoa; phylum Chordata; class Actinopteri; order Salmoniformes; family Salmonidae; genus Oncorhynchus; species Oncorhynchus keta. Next base: position 465,126 of record NW_026277910.1, on the reverse strand, counting down.
ATCCCATTTAGAATCAGAACAGGACATCCACCCCATTTAGAATCAGAACAGGACATCCACCCCGTTTAGAATCAGAACAAGACACCCATCCCGTTTAGAATCAGAACACCCATCCCATTTAGAATCAGAACACCATCCCATTTAGAATCAGAACAGGGCACCCATCCCATTTAGAATCAGAACAGGGCACCCATCCCATTTAGAATCAAAACATCCATCCCATTTAGAATCAGAATAGAACATTCATCCCATTTAGAATCAGAACAGAACATCCATCCCATTGAGAAACAGAACAGAACATCCATCCCATTGAGAATCAGAACATCTATTCCATTTAGAATCAGAACATCCACCCCATTTAGAATCAAAACATCCATCCCATTTCAAATCAGAACATCCATCCCATTTAGAATCCAAACAGGACATCCACCCCATTTAGAATCAGAACATCCATCCCATTTAGAATCAGAACATCCATCCCATTTAGAATCAGAACATCCATCCCATTTAGAATCAGAACATAAACCATTTAGAATCAGAACATAAATCCCATTTAGAATCAAAACAGGACATCCATCCCATTTAGAATCAGAACATCCATCCCATTTAGAATCAGAACATCCATCCCATTTAGAATGAAAACAGGACATCCCTCCAATTTAGAATCAGAACATCCATCCCATTTAGAATCAGAACATCCATCCCATTTAGAATCAAAACAGGACATCCATCCCATTTAGAATCAAAACATCCATCCCATTTAGAATCAAAACATCCATCGCATTTAGAATCAAAACATCCATCCCATTTAGAATCAAAACATCCATCCCATTTAGAATCAAAACATACATCCCATTTAGAATCAAAACAGGACATAAATCCCATTTAGAATCAAAACAGGACATCCATCCCATTTAGAATCAAAACAGGACATACACCCCGTTTAGAATCAGAACAAGACACCCATCCCGTTTAGAATCAGAACAAGACACCCATCCCGTTTAGAATCAGAACACCCATCCCATTTAGAATCAGAATAGAACATCCATCCCATTTAGAATCAGAACAGAACATCCATCCCATTTAGAATCAGAACAGAACATCCATCCCATTGAGAAACAGAACAGAACACCCATCCCATTGAGAATCAGAACATCCATCCCATTGACAATCAGAACATCTATTCCATTTAGAATCAGAACATCTATTCCATTTAGAATCAGAACATCAATCCCATTTAGAATCAGAACAGGACATCCATCCCAATTAGAATCAGAACATGCATCCCATTTAGAATCAGAACATCCATCCCATTTAGAATCAAAACATCCATCCCATTTAGAATCAAAACATCCATCCCATTTAGAATCAGAAGAGGACATCCCATTTAGAATCAGAAGAGGACATCCACCCCATTTAGAATCAAAACATCCATCCCATTTAGAATCAGAACATCCATCCCATTTCAAATCAGAACATCCATCCCATTTAGAATCCAAACAGGACATTCACCCCATTTAGAATCAGAACATCCATCCCATTTAGAATCAGAACATCCATCCCATTTAGAATCAGAACATCCATCCCATTTAGAATCAGAACATCTATCCCATTTAGAATCAGAACATCTATCCCATTTAGAATCAGAACATAAATCCCATTTAGAATCAAAACATCCATCCCATTTAGAATCAAAACAGGACATCCACCCCATTTAGAATCAGAACATCCATCCCATTTAGAATCAGAACATCCATCCCATTTAGAATCAGAACATCCATCCCATTTAGAATCAGAACATCCACCCCATATAGAATAAAAAAACAGGACATCCACCCCATTTAGAATCAAAACAGGACATCCACCAAATTTAGAATCAGAACATCCATCCCATTTATAATCAGAACAGGACACCCTTCCCTATTTAGAATCAGAACAGGACACCCATCCCATTTAGAATCAGAACAGGACATCCATCCCGTTTAGAATCAGATCAGGACACCCATCCCGTTTAGAATCAGAACAGGACACCCATCCCGTTTAGAATCAGAACAGGACACCCATCCCGTTTAGAATCAGAACAGGACACCCATCCCGTTTAGAATCAGAACAGGACACCCATCCCGTTTAGAATCAGAACAGGACACCCATCCCGTTTAGAATCAGAACAGGACACCCATCCCGTTTAGAATCAGAACAGGACACCCATCCCATTTAGAATCAGAACAGGACACCCATCCCATTTAGAATCAAAACAGGACATCCATCCCATTTAGAATCAAAACAGGACATCCATCCCATTTAGAATCAAAACATCCATCCCATTTAGAATCAAAACATCCATCCCATTTAGAATCAAAACATCCATCCCATTTAGAATCAAAACATCCATCCCATTTAGAATCAAAACATCCATCCCATTTAGAATCAAAACATCCATCCCATTTAGAATCAGAACATCCATCCCATTTCGAATCAGAACATCCATCCCATTTCGAATCAGAACATCCATCCCATTTAGAATCAGAATATCCATCCCATATAGAATTAAAAAAACAGGACATCCACCCCATTTAGAATCAAAACAGGACATCCACCCAATTTAGAATCAGAACAGGACACCCTTCCCTATTTAGAATCAGAACAGGACACCCATCCCATTTAGAATCAGAACCGGACATCCATCCCATTTAGAATCAGAACACCCATCCCGTTTAGAATCAGAACAGGACACCCATCCCGTTTAGAATCAGAACAGGACACCCATCCCATTTAGAATCAGAACAGGACACCCATCCCATTTAGAATCAGAACAGGACACCCATCCCGTTTAGAATCAGAACAGGACACCCATCCCATTTAGAATCAGAACAGGACACCCATCCCATTTAGAATCAGAACATATATCCCATTTAGAATCAGAACAGGACATCTATCCCATTTAGAATGAAAACATCCATCCCATTTAGAATCAGAACAGGACATCCATCCCACCCTACCTGACACCCTAGACCCACTCCGATTTGCTTACCGCCCAAATAGGTCCACAGACGATGCAATCTCAACCACACTGCCCTAACCCATCTGGACAAGAGGAATACCTACGTGAGAATGCTGTTCATCGACTACAGCTCGGCATTTAACACCATAGTGCCCTCCAAGCTCGTCATCAAGCTCGAGACCCTGGGTCTCGACCCCGCCCTGTGCAACTGGGTACTGGACTTCCTGAAGGGCTGCCCCCAGGTGGTGAGGGTAGGCAACAACATCTCCACCCCGCTGATCCACCCCGCTGTCCTCCCTGTTCACCCACGACTGCGTGGCCACGCACGCCTCCAACTCAATCATCAAGTTTGCGGACGACACAACAGTGTAGGCTTGATTACCAACAACGACGAGTCGGCCTACAGGGAGGAGGTGAGGGCCCTCGGAGTGTGGTGTCAGGAAAATAACCTCACACTCAACGTCAACAAAACTAAGGAGATGATTGTGGACTTCAGGAAACAGCAGAGGGAACACCCCCCTATCCACATCGATGGAACAGTAGTGGAGAGGGTAGTAAGTTTTAAGTTCCTCGGCGTACACATCACAGACAAACTGAATTGGTCCACCCACACAGACAGCATCGTGAAGAAGGTGCAGCAGCGCCTCTTCAACCTCAGGAGGCTGAAGAAATTCAGCTTATCACCAAAAGCACTCACTAACTTCTACAGATGCACAATCGAGAGCATCCTGTTGGGCTGTATCACCGCCTGGTACGGCAACTGCTCCGCCCACAACCGCAAGGCTCTCTAGAGAGTAGTGAGGTCTGCACAACGCATCACCGGGGGCAAACTACCTGCCCTCCAGGACACCTACACCACCCGATGTCACAGGAAGGCCATAAAGACCATCAAGGACAACAACCACCCGAGCCACTGCCTGTTCACCCCGCTATCATCCAGAAGGCGAGGTCAGTACAGGTGCATCAAAGCTGGGACCGAGAGACTGAAAAACAGCTTCTATCTCAAGGTCATCAGACTGTTAAACAGCCACCACTAACATTGAGCTCATTGAACTCCAGTCACTTTAATAATGGGAATTGATGGGAAATGATGTAAATATATCACTAGCCACTTTAAACAATGCTACCTAATATAATGTTTACATACCCTACATCCATCCCATTTAGAATCAGAACATCCATCCCATTTAGAATCAGAACATCCATCTAATTTAGAATCAAAACATCCATCCCATTTCGAATCAGAACAGAACATCCATCCCTCGATCCTGACTAGTCTCCCAGTCCCTGCCGCTGAAAAACATCCCCACAGCATGATGCTGCCACTACCATGCTTCACCATAGGGATGGTGCCAGGTTTCCTCCAGAAGTGAAAATTGGCATTCAGGCCAATCTTGGTTCTTGGTTTCATCAGACCAGAGAATCTTGTTTCTCTTTAGGTGACTTTGGCAAACTCCAAGCGACTTCCGTCTGGCCACACTACTATAAAGGCCTGATTGGTGGAGAGATGATTGTCCTTCTGGAAGATTCTCTCATCTCCACAGAGGAACTCTCTCAGAGTGACTATTAGGTTCCTGATCAAGGCCCTTCTCCCCCGATTGCTCAGTTTGGCTGGGCCGCCAGCTCTAGGAAGAGTCTTGGTGGTTCCAAACTTCTTCCATTTAAGAATGATGGAGGCCACTGTGTTCTTGTGGACCTTCCAATGCTCCAGATATTTTTTGGTACTCTTCCCCAGATCTGTGCCTCAAGGTGACCAAGAACCCGATGGTCACTCTGACAGAGCTCCAGAATTCCTCTGTGGAGATGGGAGAACCTTCCAGAATCAAAACAAAGTTTATTTGTCACGTGCGCCGAATACAACAGGTGTAGTAGACCTTACAGTGAAATGCTTACTTACAGGCTCTAACCAATGGTGCGGAGAAAAAAGGTATGTGTGTGTAGGTAAGTAAAGAAATAAAACAAAAAAGACATTTGAAAAAAGAGTAGCAAGGTTATATACAGACACCTGTTAGTCAGGCTGATTAAGGTAATATGTACATGTAGGTATCGTTAAAATGTGACTATGGATATATGATGAACAGAGAGTAGCAGAAGCATAAAAAGAGGGGTTGGCGGGTGGTGGGACACAGTTCAGATTGCCCGGTTAGCCAATGTGCGGGAGCACAGGTTGGTCGGGGCACACAATGCAAATAGTCCGGGTAACCGTTTGGTTATCTGTTCAGGAGTCTTATGGCTTGGGGGTAAAAACTGTTGAGAAGCCTTTTTTCCTAGACTTGGCACTCCGGTACCACTTGCCATGCGGTAGTAGAGACAACAGTCCATGACTGGGGTGGCTGGGGTCTTTGACAATTTTTAGGGCCTTCCTCTGACACCGCCTGGTGTAGAGGTCCTGGATGGCAGGCAGCTTTGCCCCAGTGATGTACTGGGCCGTATGCACTATCCTCTGAAGTACCTTGCCGAGCAATTGCCGCACCAGGCAGTGATGCAACCTGTCAGGATGCTCCCGATGTTGCAGCTGTAGAACCTTTTGAGGATCTCAGGACCCATGCCAAATCTTTTTAGTTTCCTGAGGGGGAATAGGCTTTGTCGTGCCCTCCTCACAACTGTCTTCGTGTGTTTGGATCATTCTAGTTTGTTGGTGATGTGGACACCAAGGAATTTGAAGCTCTCAACCTGCTCCACTACAGCCCCGTCGATGAGAATGGGGACGTGCTCGGTGCTCCTTTTCCTGTAGTCCACAATCATCTCCTTAGTCTTGGTTACGTTGAGGGATAGATTGTTATTCTGGCACCACAATGCCAGGTCTCTGACCTCCTCCCTATAGGCTGTCTCAGCGTTGTCGGTGATCAGGCCTAACACTTGTGTCGTCAGCAAACTTAATGATGGTGTTGGAGTCGGGCCTGGCCATGCAGTCGTGGGTGAACAGGGAGTACAGGAGGGGACTGAGCACACACCCCTGGGGAGCTCCAGTGTTGAGGATCAGCGTGGCAGATGTGTTGCTACCCACCCTCACCACCTGGGGGTGGCCTGTCAGGAAGTCCAAGATCCAGTTGCAGAGGGAGGTGTTTACGCCGAGGATCCTTAGCTAAGTGATGAGCTTTGAGGGTACTATGGTGTTTAACGCTGAGCTGTAGTCAATGAATAGCATTCTCACATAGGTGTTCCTTTTGTCTAGGTGGGAAAGGGCAGTGTGGAGTGCAATAGAGATTGCATCATCTGTGGATCTGTTTGGGCGGTATCCAAATTGGAGTGGGTCTAGAGATTCTGGGATAATGGTGTTGATGTGAGCCATTACCAACCTTTCAAAGCACTTCATGGCTACAGACGTGAGTGCTACGGGTCTATAGTCATTTAGGCAGGTTGCCTTTGTGTTCTGGGCACAGGGACTATGGTGGTCTGCTTGAAGCATGCTGGCATTACAGACTCAATCATGGACATGTTGAAAATGTCAGTGAAGAGACCTGCCAATTGGTCAGCACATGCCCGGAGCACACGTCCTGGTAATCCATCTGGCCCCGCAGCCTTGTGAATGTTGACCTGTTTAAAGGTCGGCTACAGAGAGCGCGATCACACAATCGTCCGGAACAGCTGTTGCTCTCATGCACGCCTCAGTATTGCTTGCCTCGAAGCGAGCATGAAATTATTTAGCTCGTCTGGTAGACTCATGTCACTGGGCAGCTCGCGGCTGTGCTTCCCTTGTTTGCAAGTCCTGCCACATCCGACGAGTGTCGGAGCCGGTGTAGTATGATTCAATCTTAACCCTGTATTGACGCTTGCCTGTTTGATGGTTCGTCGCAGGGCATAGCAGGATTTCTTGTAATCTTCCGGGTTTGAGTCCTGCACCTTGAAAGAGGCAGCTCTACCCTTTAGCTAAGTGCGGATGTTGCCTGTAATCCATGGCTTCTGGTTGGGGTATGTACTAGAGGTCAACCGACTATGATTATTCAATGCCGATACCGATTATTGGAGGACCAAAAAAGCCGATACCGATTAAATCGGCCGATTTTTGTAATAATAACAATACTGAATTAACACTCATTTTAACTTAATATAAAACATCAATAAAATCAATTTTGCCTCAAATAAATAATGAAACATGTTCAATTTGGTTTAAATAATGCAAAAACAAAGTGTTCTAGAAGAAAGTAATATGTGCCATCTAAAAATGTGTCCCATGTAAAATATGTGCCATGTAAAAAACCTAACGTTTAAATTCCTTGCTCAGAACATATGAAAACTGGTGGTTCCTTTTAACATGAGACTTCAATATTCCAAGGTAAGAGGTTTTAGGTTGTAGTTAATATAGTATTTATAGGACTACTTCTCTCTATACCATTTGTATTTCATATACAGTGGGGCAAAAAAGTATTTAGTCAGCCACCAATTGTGCAAGTTCTCCCACTTAAAAAGATGAGAGGCCTGTAATTTTCATCATAGGTACACTTCAACTATGACAGACAAAATGAGAGAAAAAAAAATCCAGAAAATCACATTGTAGGATTTTTTAATGAATTTATTTGCAAATTATGGTGGAAAATAAGTATTTGGTCACCTACAAACAAGCAAGATTTCTGGCTCTCACAGACCTGTAACTTCTTTAAGAGGCTCCTCTGTTCTCCACTCATTACCTGTATTAATGGCACCTGTTTGAACTTGTTATCAGTATAAAAGACACCTGTCCACAACCTCAAACAGTCACACTCCAAACTTCACTATGGCCAAGACAAAAGAGCTGTCAAAGGACACCAGAAACAAAATTGTAGACCTGCACCAGGCTGGGAAGACTGAATCTGCAATAGGTAAGCAGCTTGGTTTGAAGAAATCAACTGTGGGAGCAATTATTAGGAAATGGAAGACATACAAGACCACTGATAATCTTCCTCGATCTGGGGCTCCACGCAAGATCTCACCCCGTGGGGTCACAATAATGGTGAGCAAAAATCCCAGAACCACACGGGGGGACCTAGTGAATGACCTGTAGAGAGCTGGGACCAAAGTAACAAAGCCTACCATCAGTAACACACTACGCCACCAGGGACTCAAATCCTGCAGTGCCAGACATGTCCCCCTGCTTAAGCCAGTACATGTCCAGGCCCGTCTGAAGTTTGCTAGAGAGCATTTGGATGATCCAGAAGAAGATTGGGAGAATGTCATATGGTCAGATGAAACCAAAATATAACTTTTTGGTAAAAACTCAACTCGTTGTGTTTGGACGACAAAAAATGCTGAGAATGGGGGTGGAAACATCATGCTTGGGGCTGTTTTTCTGCAAAGGGACCAGGACGACTTGCACAATTGGTGGCTGACTAAATACTTTTTTGCCCCACTGTACCTTTGACTATTGGATGTTCTTATAGGCACTATAGTATTGCCAGTGTAACAGTATAGCTTCCGTCCCCCTCCTCGCCCCTACCTGGGCTCGAACCAGGAACACATCGACAACAGCCACACTCGAAGCATCGTTACCCATGCAGAGCAAAAGCCGCGGCCCTTGCAGCGCAAGGGGAATAACTACTCCAAATCTAAAAGCGAGTGACGTTTGAAACAGTATTAGCGCACACCCAGCTAACTAGCTAGCCATTTCACATTGGTTACACCAGCCATTAGGCTGATAGGCTTGAAGTCATAAACAGCGCTGTGCTTGCGAAGAGCTGCTGACGAAAGTGCTGTTTGAATGAATGATTACGGGCCTGCTGCTGCTCAGTCAGACTGCTCTATCAAATCAGACTTAATTATAACATAATAACACACAGAAATACGAGCCTTTGGTCATTAATATGATCGAATCTGGAAACTATCATTTCGAAAACAAAATGTTTATTAATTCAGTGTAATACGGAACCTTTCGGTATTTTATCAAACGGGTGGCATCCCTAAGTCTAAATATTCTTGTTACATTGCACAACCTTCAATGTATGTCATAATTATGTAAAATTCTGGCAAATTAGTTAGCCAGGCAGCCCAAACTGTTGCATATACCCCGACTCTGGGTGCAATGAACGAGAGAAATGACCATTTCAAATGGTTAATATTGCCTGCTAAACTGAATTAGTAGTTATCACTAGTGATTATGATTGATTGTTTTTTTATAAGATAAGTTTAATGCTAGCTAGCAATTTACCTTGGCTTTTACTGCATTCGTGTAACAGGCAGGCTACTCGTGGAGAGCAATGGTTAGAGCGTTGGACTAGTTAACTGTGCGGTTGCAAGATTGACCATTTTTTTATCGACTGAGTCACTGGTGCTTCACAAATTATCATCACATTCCCAGTGGGAATTCGTTTTTGGTAGCACTGAATTAAATTGTTTAACTTGGGTCAAATGTTTCAGGTAGCCTTCCACAAGCTTCCCACAATAAATTGGGTGAATTTTGGCCCATTCCTCCTGACAGAGCTGGTGTAACTGAGTCAGGTTTGTAGGCCTCCTTGCTCATACATGTTTTTTTCAGTTCTGCCCACAAATGTTCTATTGAATTGAGGTCAGGGCTTTGTGATAGCCACTCCAATACCTTGACTTTGATGTCCTTAAGCCATTTTGCACAACTTTGGAAGTATGCTTGGGGTCATTGTCCATTTGGAAGACCCATTTGCGACCAAGCTTTAACTTCCTGACTGTCTTGAGATGTTGCTTCAATATGTCCACATAATTGTCCCTCCTCATGATGCCATCTATTTTGTGAAGTGCACCAGTCCTTCCTGCAGCAAAGCACCCTACAATATGATGCTGCCTCCCCCATGCTTCACGGTTGGGATGGTGTTCTTCGACTTGCAAGCCTCCCCCTTTTTACTCCAAACATAACGATGGTCATTATGGCCAAAGTGTTATATTTTTGTTTCATCAGACCAGAGGACATTTCTCCAAAAAGTACAATCTTGTCCCCATGTGCAGTTGCAAACCGTTGTCTGGCTTTTTTATGGCGGTTTTTGAGCAGTGGCTTCGTCCTTGCTGAGCGGCCTTTCAGGATATGTCGATATAGGACTTGATTCACTGTGGATATAGATACTTTTGTACCTGTTTCCTTCAGCATCTTCACAAGGTCCTTTGCTGCTGTTCTGGGATTGATTTGCACTTTTCGCACCAAAGTATGTTCATCTCTAGGAGACAGAACGTGTCTCCTTCCTGAGCGGTATGATGGCTGCGTAGTCCGATGGTGGTTATACTTGCGTACTATTGTTTGTACAGATGAACGTGGTACCTTCAGGCGTTTGGAAATTGCTCCCAAGGATGAATCAGACTTGTGGAGGTCTACAATTTTTTCCCTAACCACTTACGTACCAGCCTCATCCTAACCGCGACGTACCAGCCTCATCCTAGCCGCGACGTACCAGCCTCATCCTAGCCGCGACGTACCAGCCTCATCCTAGCCGCGACGTACCAGCCTCATCCTAGCCGCGACGTACCAGCCTCATCCTAGCCGCGACGTACCAGCCTCATCCTAGCCGCGACGTACCAGCCTCATCCTAGCCGCGACGTACCAGCCTCATCCTAGCCGCGACGTACCAGCCTCATCCTAGCCGCGACGTACCAGCCTAATCCTAGCCACGAAGTACCAGCCTAATCTTAACCACGACTACCAGCCTAATCCTAACCACGACGTACCAGCCTAATCCTAACCACGACGTACCAGCCTAATCCTAACCACGAAGTACCAGTCTAATCCTAACCACGAAGTACCACCCTAATCCTAACCACGACTACCAATCTAATCCTAACCACGACTACCAATCTAATCCTAACCACATCTACCAGTCTAATCCTAACAACGACTACCAGCCATTATAATCCTAACCACAAAGTACCAGCCTAATCCTAACCGTGACAACCAGCCTCATCCTACCCGTGACAACCAGCCTCATCCTACCCGTGACAACCAGCCTCATCCTACCCGTGACAACCAGCCTCATCCTACCCGTGACAACCAGCCTCATCCTACCCGTGACAACCAGCCTCATCCTACCCGTGACAACCAGCCTCATCCTACCCGTGACAACCAGCCTCATCCTACCCGTGACAACCAGCCTCATCCTACCCGTGACAACCAGCCTAATCCTACCCGTGACAACCAGCCTAATCCTACCCGTGACAACCAGCCTAATCCTACCCGTGACAACCAGCCTAATCCTACCCGTGACAACCAGCCTAATCCTACCCGTGACAACCAGCCTAATCCTAACCGTGACAACCAGCCTAATCCTACCCGTGACAACCAGCCTAATCCTACCCGTGACAACCAGCCTAATCCTACCCGTGACAACCAGCCTAATCCTACCCGTGACAACCAGCCTAATCCTACCCGTGACAACCAGCCTAATCCTACCCGTGACAACCAGCCTAATCCTACCCGTGACAACCAGCCTAATCCTACCCGTGACAACCAGCCTAATCCTACCCGTGACAACCAGCCTAATCCTACCCGTGACAACCAGCCTAATCCTACCCGTGACAACCAGCCTAATCCTACCCGTGACAACCAGCCTAATCCTACCCGTGACAACCAGCCTAATCCTACCCGTGACGTACCGTTGATGATTTCATGGTCCAGCAGCTCGGCCTGATGAGTGAAGATCTGTTCCTGGATCCTCCACAGAGTCCTCTTTATCTTCTCCCTCCGCGTCACCATGTAGGTCAGGTTACGCGCCTGCAACATAACCAGGTGACACGCAATTTACAGACTCAAACCTCCCACACATAACCCCACAATACAAACCTATTATATCTCATCTAGTCATACACAACTAAAACATGTGTAGGGTGACAATCTGGTCCTCTGTCACTCACTGTCTCCAGATGCTGTCAGTCTAGTAGAGTAGTACTGTCAGTCTGTCTAGTAGAGTAGTACTGTCAGTCTGTCTAGTAGAGTAGTACTGTCAGTCTGTCTAGTAGAGTAGTACTGTCAGTCTGTCTAGTAGAGTAGTACTGTCAGTCTGTCTAGTAGAGTAGTACTGTCAGTCTGTCTAGTAGAGTAGTACTGTCAGTCGAGTAGAGTAGTACTGTCAGTCGAGTCGAGTAGTACTGTCAGTCGAGTAGTACTGTCAGTCAGTCAGTCTAGTAGAGTAGTACTGTCAGTCAGTCTAGTAGAGTAGTACTGTCAGTCAGTCTAGTAGAGTAGTACTGTCAGTCAGTCTAGTAGAGTAGTACTGTCAGTCAGTCTAGTAGAGTAGTACTGTCAGTCAGTCTAGTAGAGTAGTACTGTCAGTCAGTCTAGTAGAGTAGTACTGTCAGTCAGTCTAGTAGAGTAGTACTGTCAGTCAGTCTAGTAGAGTAGTACTGTCAGTCTAGTAGAGTAGTACTGTCAGTCTAGTAGAGTAGTACTGTCAGTCTAGTAGAGTAGTACTGTCAGTCTAATAGAGTAGTACTGTCAGTCTAATAGAGTAGTACTGTCAGTCTAGTAGAGTAGTACTGTCAGTCTAGTAGAGTAGTACTGTCAGTCTAGTAGAGTAGTACTGTCAGTCTAGTAGAGTAGTACTGTCAGCCAGTCAGTCTAGTAGAGTAGTACTGTCAGTCAGGCAGGTCTAGCAGAGTAGTACTGTCAGTCAGTCAGTCTAGCAGAGTAGTACTGTCAGTCAGTCAGTCTAGTAGAGTAGTACTGTCAGTCAGTCAGTCTAGTAGAGTAGTACTGTCAGTCAGTCAGGTCTAGTAGAGTAGTACTGTCAGTCAGTCAGGTCTAGTAGAGTAGTACTGTCAGTCTAGTAGAGTAGTACTGTCAGTCTAGTAGAGTAGTACTGTCAGTCAGTCAGTCTAGTAGAGTAGTACTGTCAGCCAGTCAGTCTAGTAGAGTAGTACTGTCAGCCAGTCAGTCTAGTAGAGTAGTACTGTCAGCCAGTCAGTCTAGTAGAGTAGTACTGTCAGCCAGTCAGTCTAGTAGAGTAGTACTGTCAGTCAGCCAGTCAGTCTAGTAGAGTAGTACTGTCAGCCAGTCAGTCTAGTAGAGTAGTACTGTCAGTCAGTCAGTCAGTCTAGTAGAGTAGTACTGTCAGTTAGTCTAGTAGAGTAGTACTGTCAGTCTAGTAGAGTAGTACTGTCAGTCAGTCAGTCTAGTAGAGTAGTACTGTCAGTCAGTCAGTCAGTCTAGTAGAGTAGTACGGTCAGTCTAGTAGAGTTGTACTGTCAGTCTAGTAGAGTTGTACTGTCAGTCTAGTAGAGTTGTACTGTCAGTCTAGTAGAGTTGTACTGTCAGTCTAGTAGAGTTGTACTGTCAGTCTAGTAGAGTAGTACTGTCAGTCTAGTAGAGTAGTACTGTCAGTCGAGTAGAGTAGTACTGTCAGTCTAGTAGAGTAGTACTGTCAGCCAGTCAGTCTAGTAGAGTAGTACTGTCAGCCAGTCAGTCTAGTAGAGTAGTACTGTCAGCCAGTCAGTCTAGTAGAGTAGTACTGTCAGTCTAGTAGAGTAGTACTGTCAGTCTAATAGAGTAGTACTGTCAGTCTAGTAGAGTAGTACTGTCAGCCAGTCAGTCTAGTAGAGTAGTACTGTCAGCCAGTCAGTCTAGTAGAGTAGTACTGTCAGTCAGTCAGTCAGTCTAGTAGAGTAGTACTGTCAGTCAGTCAGTCAGTCTAGTAGAGTAGTACTGTCAGTCAGTCAGTCAGTCTAGTAGAGTAGTACTGTCAGTCAGTCAGTCTAGTAGTACTGTCAGTCAGTCAGTCTAGTAGAGTACTGTCAGTCAGTCAGTCAGTCTAGTAGAGTAGTACTGTCAGTCAGTCAGTCTAGTAGAGTAGTACGGTCAGTCTAGTAGAGTTGTACTGTCAGTCTAGTAGAGTTGTACTGTCAGTCTAGTAGAGTTGTACTGTCAGTCTAGTAGAGTTGTACTGTCAGTCTAGTAGAGTTGTACTGTCAGTCTAGTAGAGTAGTACTGTCAGTCTAGTAGAGTAGTACTGTCAGTCAGTCAGTCTAGTAGAGTAGTACTGTCAGCCAGTCAGTCTAGTAGAGTAGTACTGTCAGCCAGTCAGTCTAGTAGAGTAGTACTGTCAGTCTAGTAGAGTAGTACTGTCAGTCTAGTAGAGTAGTACTGTCAGTCTAGTAGAGTAGTACTGTCAGTCTAGTAGAGTAGTACTGTCAGTCTAGTAGAGTAGTACTGTCAGTCTAATAGAGTAGTACTGTCAGTCTAATAGAGTAGTACTGTCAGTCTAGTAGAGTAGTACTGTCAGCCAGTCAGTGTAGTAGAATAGTACTGTCAGTCTAGTAGAGTAGTACTGTCAGTCTAGTAGAGTAGTACTGTCAGTCTAGTAGAGTAGTACTGTCAGTCTAGTAGAGTAGTACTGTCAGTCTAGTAGAGTAGTACTGTCAGGTTGGTAGAGTAGTACTGTCAGCCAGTCAGTCTAGTAGAGTAGTACTGTCAGCCAGTCAGTCTAGTAGAGTAGTACTGTCAGTCTAGTAGAGTAGTACTGTCAGCCAGTCAGTCTAGTAGAGTAGTACTGTCAGTCTAGTAGAGTAGTACTGTCAGTCTAGTAGAGTAGTACTGTCAGTCTAGTAGAGTAGTACTGTCAGCCAGTCAGTCTAGTAGAGTAGTACTGTCAGTCAGTCAGGTCTAGTAGAGTAGTACTGTCAGCCAGTCAGTCTAGTAGAGTAGTACTGTCAGCCAGTCAGTCTAGTAGAGTAGTACTCTCAGCCAGTCAGGTCTAGTAGAGTAGTACTGTCAGTCAGTCAGTCTAGTAGAGTAGTACTGTCAGTCAGTCAGGTCTAGTAGAGTAGTACTGTCAGTCAGTCAGTCAGTCAGTCTAGCAGAGTAGTACTGTCAGTCAGTAAGTCTAGTAGAGTAGTACTGTCAGTCAGTCAGGTCTAGTAGAGTAGTACTGTCAGTCAGTCAGTCTAGCAGAGTAGTACTGTCAGTCAGTAAGTCTAGTAGAGTAGTACTGTAGAGTAGTACTGTCAGCCAGTCAGTCTAGTAGAGTAGTACTGTCAGTCAGTCAGGTCTAGTAGAGTAGTACTGTCAGTCAGTCAGTCTAGCAGAGTAGTACTGTCAGTCAGTCAGTCTAGTAGAGTAGTACTGTCAGTCAGTCAGTCTAGTAGAGTAGTACTGTCAGTCAGTCAGGTCTAGTAGAGTAGTACTGTCAGTCAGTCAGTCTAGCAGAGTAGTACTGTCAGTCAGTCAGTCTAGTAGAGTAGTACTGTCAGTCAGTCAGGTCTAGTAGAGTAGTACTGTCAGTCAGTCAGTCTAGCAGAGTAGTACTGTCAGTCAGTCAGTCTAGTAGAGTAGTACTGTAGAGTAGTACTGTCAGTCAGTCAGTCTAGTAGAGTAGTACTGTCCCTCAGTATGTCTAGTAGAGTAGTACTGTCAGTCAGTATGTCTAGTAGAGTAGTACTGTCAGTCAGTATGTCTAGTAGAGTAGTACTGTCCCTCTGTCTGTCCAGCTGAGAAGCCATCGCCGGCTGCCTGGGCGTGGCTGGCCCGGGAGGCATGGCTTGTGAACATATGGCACCTTGACCCCTCCCCTAGGGCAACGGGAAGTGGAAGTAGAACCTACCCTCTCCAGATCCTGGCGGAGGTGAGTGAACAGCTGTAAGCGGTGAAGGAGGACATCATGCTCTCTCCTAGCCAGACTCTCCTCCTCCTCCTTCTGGGGGGTCAGCAATGGCTGGCTGTGATTGGCTCGGCGCTTCAGCTTCCAGTACTGATACAGGAAGTCTACTGTTTCCCGGGGCAACTGCAGGTGATTGGCTACCTCCTTAACGTCAACAAACTGGTAGAACTGCTCCTCTAGCTGCTGCAGTTTGATCTGACGCAGGTTCACCGCCTGCTGGGTCACCCTGCTCTCCTCCAGGGGGGCTGGGACGGGGGCTGGAACTTCATCACGTCTGACTCTGTCACTCTTCCGCCACTTCTTGTCTCTGGTCCCCTCCTTTCCCTCCTCCCCCTCTCCGTCCTGTCCTCCCTTCAGACCAGAGTGTTTGGGGCAAAAGGATTTGAACTTGACCTCATCCTGCTCTGTCAGGATGGTGTTCATCTCCAGGCTGCTCTGTAAGGCACAGCTCACATGGAATGCTGTCCGACAGCTCTTTGCTGAACACTGAGGGAATACAGAGTTAAAGGTCTTAGTGAACACTGAGGGGATACAGAGAGTTAGAGCTCTTAGCTGAACCCTGAGGGGATACAGAGAGTTAGAGCTCTTAGCTGAACCCTGAGGGGATACAGAGAGTTAGAGCTCTTAGCTTAACACTGAGGGAATACAGAGAGTTAGAGCTCTTAGCTGAACACTGAGGGAATACAGAGAGTTAGAGCTCTTAGCTGAACCCTGAGGGGATACAGAGAGTTAGAGCTCTTAGCTGAACCCTGAGGGGATACAGAGAGTTAGAGCTCTTAACTGAACCCTGAGGGAATAGAGAGTTAGAGCTCTTAGCTGAACCCTGAGGGGATACAGAGAGTTAGAGCTCTTAGCTGAACCCTGAGGGGATACAGAGAGTTAGAGCTCTTAGCTGAACCCTGAGGGGATACAGAGAGTTAGAGCTCTTAGCTGAACCCTGAGGGGATACAGAGAGTTAGAGCTCTTAGCTGAACCCTGAGGGGATACAGAGAGTTAGAGCTCTTAGCTTAACACTGAGGGAATATTTATTTTATTTCACCTTTATTTAACCAGGTAGGCCAGTCTATATACATTGTGTGCAAAAGGCATGAGGAGGTAGGCAATAAATAGGCCGTAGGAGAGAATAGTTACAATTTAGCAGATTAACACTGGAGTGATAAATGAGCAGATGATGATGTGCAAGTCGAGATACTGGTGTGCAAAAGAGCAGAAAAGTAAATAAAATAAAAACAATATGGGGATGAGGTAGGTAGATTGGGTGGGCAATTTATCGATGGACTATGTACAGCTGCAGCGATCGGTTAGCTGCTCAGAATGCAGATGTTTAAAGTTGGTGAGGGAAATAAAAAAAAGTCTCAAACTTCAACGATTTTTGCAATTCGTTCCAGTCACTGGCAGCAGAGAACTGGAAGGAAAGACGGCCAAATGAGGTGTTGGCTTTAGAGATGAACAGTGAGATACACCTGCTGTAACGTGTGCTACGGGTGTGTGTTGTTATCGTGACCATTGAACTGAGATAAGGCGGAGCTTTACCTAGCATAGGTTTATAGATGACCTGGAGCCAGTGGGTCTGGCGACGAATATGTAGTGAGGGCCAGCCGACTAGAGCATACAGGTCGCAGTGGTGGGTAGTATAAGGTGATTTGGTGACAAAACGGATGGCACTGTGATAAACTGCATCCAGTTTGTTGAGTAGAGTGTTGGAGGCTATTTTATAGATGACATCGCCGAAGTCGAGGATCGGTAGGATAGTCAATTGTACTAGGGTGAGTTTGGCGGCATGAGTGAAGGAGGCTTTGTTGCGAAATAGAAAGCCGATTCTAGATTTAGTTTTGGATTGGAGATGCTTAATGTGAGTCTCGAAGGAGAGTTTAGTCGAACCAGACACCCATGAATACAGAGAAAAAGTTACAGCTCTCGGCTGAACACTGAGGGAATACAGAGAGAGAGGATTGTTGAGGTAACTACCAGGTAGAAAGCCTTGTCAATGCAGTAGCTACATAGCTCCAGTGTCCGTGTGTACCTGTATACAGGCTCCAGTCTGGTCTTTACAGAGACAGCAGGTCAGAGCCCATCTGTTACTAGGGATGTGGGACATGTTGGTGATCGGCTCCATCTTCTCTGGGTTCCCAATGCTCACCTACACACACATAATCATTAGACAATACACTCCTTGCCAAAATGTGAAAGTCCCCTTTATGCAACCATCATTGAAACACTAGGATACTATCACTTGATAACTTCAAGCCTCCTTGATGAGACCGCATACCAGGATAGGCTTGGACAAAGACATATGATTGGACAGACCATAGAGACTTAGAGACTTGGGGGTCAGAGGTTAGGGTTCATCACCTCGGGGATCCACAGGGCACAGCTGACGTGAACCCACTTGGTTCCGCTGCGAGTGGGTTTCATGGCCCCGCCCTTCTTGGGGCAGAGTTGGCATTTTGGCGAGATGCCGAGGTCACAGGTCCGACACAGCCAGCTTCCCTTTGGCACCTTCAGAATCCCATAACACGCCTGGAACACAGAACATACAGAACATAACCACTAGGTCAGAGCGTTGGGCCAGTCACCGAAAGGTTGCTGGTTCGAATCCCCGAGCTGACAAGGTAAAAATATGTCGTTCAACCCCAGTTAACCCACTGTTCCCCGAGAGCCGAAGAAGTGGGTGTCGATTAAGGCAGCACCCGCATTTCTCTGATTCAGATGGGTTGGGTTAAATGCATAAGACACATTTCAGTTGAAGGCATTCAGTTATATAACTGGTTAGGTTTCCCCCTTCCCCTTTTCTTAGAACAGTCACCTATACTCCCTCTCTGGCCTCTAGGTCATCAGGCTTCTGATTATCCCACACACCTGTCACCATCGTCTCACACACCTGCACCTCATGTCACTCACCTGGACTCCCATTACCTCCTTGATTATCTTCTCTATATCTGTCACTCACCTGGACTCCCATCACCTCCTTGATTATCTTCTCTATATCTGTCACTCACCTGGTCCGATTATCTTCTCTATATCTGTCTCTCCCCTTGGTTCTTTCCTCAGGTGTTATTGACTCGGTTTTCATGTCGGTGCGTTGCTTAAAACACTCACTCCCTGAACTTGCTTCCCGACTCTCATCGCACATCGTTACAGGAACACAGAGCATAATAACACACCTATAAGATACATGATTTATCAGCAGAATAAGTAAGGGATAAACGGTTCTGTACATTACCTTGGATATGGATGGTGGAGTTCGTAAAGATAGTTCTCAAATAAAATTATATGAAAGCACACATTTATCGGAAGATAATATTTTTTTTGGAGTGGGGGGGGGGGTTAAAATTTACATTTTTATAAGCAAATTCATACTCTGTCATCTTCTGGTTACTAGACCCAGTCGTTCGTTCCATTAGTATATTTACGGACGTGAACCAGTCATTAGTTTATGTTCTGTTGCTATGTTCAGTGGAACCGTTCCTGTCCCTTGCTCGCTGCTAGGTAGCCAACTAGCTATGGCTACACAGTCACTACCTCTTCTGCCAGAATAACAGAAACATTTATTCCGTTGCGTTTAAGCTGCTTATCCAGCTTATACCACAGTTGCCATAGAAACCATACTAAGCACACAAACATGAATGTGTGCATGAATGTGTGCATGAGGCAGATGGTCATGTTTATTGATTTCACCTTTATTTAACCAGGTAGGCTCGTTGAGAATAAGTTCTCATTTATAACTGCGACCTGGCCAAGATAAAGCAAAGCAGTGTGAAACAGAGTTACACGTGGAGTAAACAATCGTGCAGCCAATAACACAAGCAAATCAATGACACAGTAGAAAAAAGAAAGCAGTGCAACATAAACAACATAGTTACACTACAATAGGAAAATCTGTATACAGTGTTGAAGGAAGGAGGTAAGGAAATAAATAGGCCGTAGTGGCAAAGAAATGACAATTTAGCAATTAAACACTGGAGTGATAGATGTGCAGATGAGGATGTGCAAGTAGAAATACTGATGTGCAAAAGAGAAGAAAAACAAAAACAAATCTGGGATGAGGTAGGTAGTTGGTTGGATGGGCTGTGTACAGATGGGCTATGTACAGATGGGCTGTGTACAGATGGGCTATTTACAGATGGGCTGTGTACAGATGGTATATTTACAGATGGGCTGTGTACAGATGGGATATTTACAGATGGGCTATTTACAGATGGGCTGTGTACAGATGGGTTATTTACAGATGGGCTGTGTACAGATGGGCTGTGTACAGATGGTCTATTTACAGATGGGCTGTGTACAGATGGGCTATTTACAGATGGGCTGTGTACAGATGGGCTGTTTACAGATGGGCTATTTACAGATGGGCTGTGTACAGATGGGCTATTTACAGATGGGCTGTGTACAGATGGGCTGTGTACAGATGGGCTATTTACAGATGGGCTGTGTACAGATGGTCTATTTACAGATGGGCTGTGTACAGATGGGCTATTTACAGATGGGATGTGTACAGATGGGCTATTTACAGATGGGCTGTGTACAGATGGTCTATTTACAGATGGGCTATTTACAGATGGGCTATTTACAGATGGGCTGTGTACAGATGGGCTGTGTACAGATGGGCTGTGTACAGATGGGCTATTTACAGATGGGCTGTGTACAGATGGGCTGTGTACAGCTGGACTGTGTACAGATGGGCTGTGTACAGATGGGCTGTGTACAGATGGGATGTGTACAGATGGGCTGTGTACAGATGGGCTGTGTACAGATGGGCTGTGTACAGATGGGCTATTTACAGATGGGTTGTGTACAGACGGGCTATTTACAGACGGGTTGTGTACAGATGGGCTATTTACAGATGGGCTATTTACAGATGGGATATTTACAGATGGGCTTTTTACAGATGGGCTTTTACAGATGGGATATTTACAGATGGGCTGATGGGACTTTTACAGATGGGCTGTGTACAGATGGGCTGTGTACAGATGGGCTATTTACAGATGGGCTGTGTACAGATGGGCTATTTATAGATGGGCTGTGTACAGATGGGCTATTTACAGATGGGCTGTGTACAGATGGGCTATTTACAGATGGGCTGTGTACAGATGGGTTATTTACAGATGGGCTGTGTACAGATGGGTTATTTACAGATGGGCTGTGTACAGATGGGATATTTACAGATGGGCTGTGTACAGATGGGCTATTTACAGATGGGCTGTGTACAGATGGGCTATTGTACAGATGGGCTATTTACAGACGGGCTGTGTACAGATGGGCTATTTACAGACGGGCTGTGTACAGCTGCAGCGATCGGTAAGCTGCTCTGACAGCTGACGCTAAAAGTTAGAGAGGGAGATATAAGACTCCAAAAATTCAGTGATTTTTGCAATTCGTTCCAGTCATTGGCAGCAGAGAACTGGAAGGAAAGGTGGCGAATGGAGGTGTTGGCTTTGGGGATGACCACTGAAATATAACGTTGAAGTCGGAAGTTTACATACACCTTAGCCAAATACATTTAAACTCAGTTTTTCACAGTTCCTGACATTTAATCCTAGTAGAAATTCCCTGTCTTAGGTCAGTGAGGATCACCACTTTATTTTAAGAATGTGAAATGTCAGAATAATAGCAGAGAGAATTATTAATTTCAGCTATAATTGTTTTTCATCACATTCCCAGTGGGTCAGGAGTTTACATACACTCAATTAGTATTTGGTAGCATTGCCCTTAAATTGTTTAACTTGGGTCAAACGTTTCGGGTAGCCTTTCACAAGCTTCCCACAATAAATTGGGTGAATTTTGGCCCATTCCTCCTGACAGAGCTGGTGGAACTGAGTCAGGTTTGTAAGGCCACCTTGCTAGTACACGATTTTTCAGTTCTGTCCACAAATGTTCTATAGGATTGAGGTAAGGGCTTTGTGATGGCCACTCCAATACCTTGACTTTGATGTCCTTAAGCCATTTTGCCACAACTTTGGAAGTATGCTTGGGGTCATTGTCCACTTGGAAGACCCATATGCGACCAAGCTTTCACTTCCTGACTGACGTCTTGAGATGTTGCTTCAATATATCCACAATTTTCCTCCCTCGTGATGCCATTTATTTTGTGAAGTGCACCAGCCCTTCCTGCAGCAAAGCACCCCCACAACAGGATGCTGCCACCCCTGTGCTTCACAGTTGGGATGGTGTTCTTCGGCTTGCAAGCCTCCCCCTTTTCCTCCAAACATAACGATGGTCATTATGGCCAAAGTGTTTTATTTTTGTTTCATCAGACCAGAAGACATTTCTCCAAAAAGTACAATCTTTGTCCCCATGTGCAGTTGCAAACCGTAGTCTGGCTTTTTTATGGCGGTTATGGAGCAGTGGCTTCTTCCTTGCTGAGTGGCCTTTCAGGTTACGTCTATATAGGACTCGTTTTACTGTGGATATAGATACTTTTATACCTTTTTCCTCCAGCATCTTCACAAGGTCCTTTGCTGTTGTTCTGGGATTGATTTTCACTTTTCGCACCACATTCATCTCTAGGACACAGAACGAGTCTCTTTCCTGAGCGGTATGACGGCTGCGTGGTCCCATGGTGTTTATACTTGCGTACTATTGTTTGTACAGATGAACGTGGTACCTTCAGGCGTTTGGAAATTGCTAGGTACACCTCCAAATTGTACATAGGTACACCTCCAATTGACTCAAATTATATCAATTAGCCTATCAGAAGCTTCTAAAGCCATGACATAATTTTCTGGAATTTTCCAAGTTGTTTAACTTCTTGGTGACAGGGGGCAGTATTTTCACTTCCAGATGAAATGCATGCCCAAATTCAACTGCCTGCTACTCATCCCCAGAATATAAGATATGCATATTATTAGTAAATTTGGATAGAAAACACGTTTCTAAAACTGTTTGAATCATGTCTGTGAGTATAACAGAACTTATTTAGCAGGCGAAACCCAGAGGACAAACCATTCAGAATTATTTTAAATTAATCATTTAATCAAAGTTTGATATTTATAGTAATTTATTTGAATTTGGCGCTCTGCATTTTCCCTGGCTTGACGCCAGCATCCCCCCACATATCCCAGAGGTTAAAGGCACGGTCAACTTAGTGTATGTAAACTTCTGACCAACTGGAACTGTGATACAGTGAAATAATCTGTCTGTAAACAGTTGTTGGAAAAAATTACTTGTGTCATGCACACAGTAGATGTCCTAACTGACTTGCCAAAACAATCATTTGCAAACAAGATATTTGTGGAGTGGTTGAAAAACCAAGTTAATGACTCCAACTTAAGTGTAACTTAACTTCCGACTTCAACTGTACCTGCTGGAACACGTGCTGCGGGTGGGTGCTGCTATGGTGACCAGTGAGCTGAGATAAGGCGGGGCTTTACCTAGCAAAGACTTATAAATGACCTGGAGCCAGTGGGTTTGTCTATGAATATGAAGCGAGGGCCAGCCAACGAGGGCATACAGGTCGCAGTGGTGGGTAGTATATGGGGCTTTGGTGACAAAACAGATGGCAATGTGATAGACTACATCCAGTTTGCTGAGTAGAGTCTTGGAGACTGTTTTGTAAATGACATTGCCGAAGTCAAGGATCGGTAGGATAGTCTGTTTTACTAGGGTATGTTTGGCAGCATGAGTGAAGGAGGCTTTGTTGCGAAATAAGAAGCCGATTCTCGATATAACTTTGGATTGGAGATGCTTAATGTGAGTCTGGAAGGAGAGTTTACAGTCTAGCCAGACACCTAGGTATTTATAGTTGTCCACATATTCTATGTCGGAACCGTCCAGAGTAGTGATGCTAGTTGGGCGGGCGGGTGCGGGCAGCGAACGGTTGAAGAGCATGCAATTAGTTTTACTAGCATTTAAGAGCAGTTGGAAGCCATGGAAGGAGTGTTGTATGGCGTTGAAGCTTGCCTGGAGGGTTGTTAACAAAGAAGGGCAAGATGTATACAGAATGGTGTCGTCTGCGTAGAGGTGGATCAAAGAATCACACGCAATAAGAGCAACATCATTGATGTATACAGAGAAAAGAGTTGGCCCGCGAATTGAACCCTGTGGCACCCCCATAGAGACTGCCAGAGGTCCAGAAAACATGCCCTCCGATTTGACACACTGAACTCTATCAGAGAAGTAGTTGGTGAACCAAACGAGGCAGTCATTAGAGAAACCAAGGCTGTTGAGTCTGCTGATAAGAATACGGTGATTGACAGAGTCGAAAGCTTTGGCCAGGTCGATGAAGACGGCTGCACAGTACTGTCTTTTATCGATGGAGGTTATGATATCGTTTAGGACCTTGAGCGTGGCTGAGGTGCATCTGTGACCAGCTCGGAAGAGTTGCCACGGATGCTTGGCCGGGGTTTGGGTAGCCAGGTGGAAAGCCTGGCCAGCGTAGAGAAATGCTGATTGAAATTCTCAATTATTGTGGATTCATCAGTGGTGACACTGTTTTCCAGCCTCAGAGCTGTGGGCAGCTGGGAGGAGGTACTCTTATTCTCCATGGACTTTACTGCGTCCCAAAACGTTTTGGAATTAGGGCTGCAGGATACAAAAGTCTGTTTGAAATAGCTAGCCTTTGCTTTCCTAATTGACTGTGTGTATTGGTTCCCGACTTCCCTGAAAAGTTGCATATCGCGGGGACTAATTGAAGCTAGTGCAGTACGCCACAGGATGTTTTTGTTCTTGACTGCCCTTACAAGTCTGGAGTGAACCAAGGGCTGTTCTTAGATCTTCATTTTGTGAACGTGGCTTATTATTATATGACATTATATTACATGTTATTATATAACATGCTTATTTAAAATGGTGAGGAAGTTACTTTTAAAGAACAACCAGGCATCATCTACTGATGGGATGAGGTCAGTATCCTTCCAGGATACCCAGACCATGTCGATTAGAAAGGCCTGCTTGCAGAAGTGTTTTAGGGAGTGTTTGACAGTGATGAGGGGTGGTCGTTTGACCTTTGATCCATAGCGGATGCAGGCAATGAGGCAGTGATCGCTGAGATCCTGGTTGAAAACAGCAGAGGTGTATTTAGAGGGCAAGTTGGTCAGGATGATGTCTTTGAGGGTGCCCATGTTTACGGATTTGGGGTTGTAGCTGGTATATTTGTTGATAATTTGTGTGAGGTTGAGGGCATCTAGCTTATATTGTAGGACGGCCGGGGTGTTTAGCATATCCCAATTTAAGTCTCCTAGCAGTACGAACTCTGACAATAGATGGGGGGCAATCAATTCACATATGGTGTCCAGGGCACAGCTAGGAGCTGAGGGGGGGTCTATAACAAGCGGCAACAGTGAGAGACTTATTTCTGGAGAGATGGATTTTTAAAACTGTTTGGGCATAGACCTGGATAGTAAGACACAACTCTGCAGGCTATCTCTACAGTAGATTGCAATTCCGCCCCCTTAAGCAGTTCTGTCTTGATGGAAAATGTTGTAATTGGGGATGGAAATGCCAGAGTTTTTGGCGGCCTTCCTAAGCCAGGATTCAGACACGGCTAGGACATCAGGGTTGGCGGAGTGTGCTAAAGCAGTGAATAAAACAAACTTAGGGAGGAGGCTTCTGATGTTAACATGCATGAAACCAAGGCTATTACGGTTACAGAAGTCAACAAATGAGAGCACCTGGGGAATAGGAGGGGAGCTAGGCACTGCAGGGCCTGGATTAACCTCTACATCACCAGAGGAACAGAGGAGGAGTAGGATAAGGGTATGGCTATAAGAACTGGTCGTCTAGTGCGTTGGGAACAGAGAATAAAAGGAGCACATTTCTGGGCGTGGTAGGGTAGATTCAGGGCATAATGTACAGACAAGGGTAAGGTAGGGTGCAAGTACAGTGGGGGTAAACCTAGGCATTGAGTGACGATGAGAGAGGTTGCATCTCTGAAGGTACCAGTTAAGCAAGGTGAGGTCTCCGCATGTGTGGGGGGGTGGGACAAGGGGGCTATCTGAGGCATGTTGAGCAAGACTAGGGGCTCCGCTGTAAAATAAAACAATGAGAGCTGCCCTAAACAACAGTATACAAGGCATATTGACATTAGAGAAAAGCATAAGCAATCACAGGTGTTGATTGGGAGAGCGAAGACAACAATGAGTGAGATAATAACGGGTAGACAGCTAGGACAACAACAACGGGTATATGGCGATGAATGGGCAGAGAGGGTCAGTTGGCTTCACACAGTGCCTGAGTTTGAGGCTGGGGCAGACAGATAAACAAAATGAAGTACCGTGTTAATGGACAGTAACATGAATATGTGCATGAGGCAGATGGTCATAGGAACAAAATGAATTTGTCTACGAGACAGATGGTGAAACTCGAGTCGCACAGCATCAGATGGAAGGCGGAGGCCCCTCTCTCTGGTCAGTCTCACCGGAGGAAAGGAAGGAGAGAGCAGGAACGGTAAGAGTCAGACTCTCCATCCACTGAGTCTAATGCCGTATTCAAAAACATCTGGGAACTCTGGGGGAAAAAAACTAAATCCGATCGTGAAATAGTTTTGAACGCTCATCAAACTCAGAATTCCAAGTCGGAGAGGTGTGATCTTTCCAACCTGAAAATCACTGATGCCCCCCCCCCAGAGTTCCCAGTTGTCCTGAAAGCACCATGACCATCAGATGCAGGTACCATCAGTCATGTAAAAATAATATAAAAAAATATGCTGATCTATTTGCTCTAGTTTTGATACATAATATGGTCTGATAAGAACAATATTGGCAGGCCAGGCACATGGCCACTATGCTGTGATAATGTATTAGGCCAGGCACATGGCCACTATGCTGTGATAATGTATTAGGCCAGGCACATGGCCACTATGCTGTGATAATGTATTAGGCCAGGCACATGGCCACTATGCTGTGATAATGTATTAGGCCAGGCACATAGCCACTATGCTGTGATAATGTATTAGGCCAGGCACATAGCCACTATGCTGTGATAATGTATTAAGACAGGCATATAGCCATTATGCTGTGATAATGTATTAGGCCAGGCATATAGCCATTATGCTGTGATAATGTATTAGACCAGGCACATGCCCACTATGCTGTGATAATGTATTAGGCCAGGCATATAGCAAATATACTGTGATACTGTATTAGGCCAGGCATATAGCCACTATGCTGTGATAATGTATTTGGCCAGGCATATAGCCACTATGCTGTGATAATGTATTAGGCCAGGCATATAGCAAATATACTGTGATAATGTATTAGGCCAGGCATATAGCCACTATGCTGTGATAATGTATTAGGCCAGGCATATAGCCACTATGCTGTGATAATGTATTAGGCCAGGCATATAGCCATTATGCTGTGATAATGTATTAGGCCAGGCATATAGCCATAATGCTGTGATAATGTATTAGGCCAGGCATATAGCCGTTATGCTGTGATAATGTATTAGGCCAGGCATATAGCCACTATGCTGTGATAATGTATTAGGCCAGGCATATAGCCGCTATGCTGTGATAATGTATTAGACCAGGCACATAGCCACTATGCTGTGATAATGTATTAGGCCAGGCATATAGCCGCTATGCTGTGATAATGTATTAGACCATGCATATAGCCATTATGCTGTGATAATGTATTAGGCCAGGCATATAGCCGCTATGCTGTGATAATGTATTAGGCCAGGCATTACATTTACATTTAAGTCATTTAGCAGACGCTCTTATCCAGAGCGACTTACAAATTGGTGCATTCACCTTATGACATCCAGTGGAACAGCCACTTTACAATAGTGCATCTAAATCTTTTAGGGGGGAGAAGGATTACTTATCCTATCCTAGGTATTCCTTAAAGAGGTGGGGTTTCAGGTGTCTCCGGAAGGTGGTGATTGACTCCGCTGTCCTGGCGTCGTGAGGGTGTTTGTTCCACCATTGGGGGGCCAGAGCAGCGAACAGTTTTGACTGGGCTGAGCGGGAACTGTACTTCCTCAGTGCATATAGCCACTATGCTGTGATAATGTATTAGGCCAGGCATATAGCCGCTATTCTGTGATAATGTATTAGACCAGGCACATAGCCACTATGCTGTGATAATGTATTAGGCCAGGCATATAGCCGCTATGCTGTGATAATGTATTAGACCATGCATATAGCCGCTCTGCTGTGATAATGTATTAGGCCAGGCATATAGCCACTATGCTGTGATAATGTATTAGGCCAGGCATATAGCCATTATGCTGTGATAATGTATTAAACATACTGCACAAACCTCATTCCTACAGAACTGGTTTTATTAGGTTAATGTTACATTTTAAAGTCATGTTTCAAACAAAAAAGATCTGCGTGGTAGATCTCGCCTTACTTTTTGACTGTGAAAGTGATCTTTACTCAGAACAGGTTGGTGACCACAGCGCTAAGTGCTCTGTTGACATTTCACAGAGCTCCGCTTGTTTTGGGAGAAGAAAAATAATCATTTCAAATGAATATGAAAATACGTCATCTCTTACCTCTTTTGTTTCATGTCCTGAGGATTCGAGAAGACAGATGACAAGTTCAATGGGAAAGTGAGCCTGTCAGGTAGCCAGTTTTCTTGCAGAGAATCCTAGCTTACGAGATGCAATTTTCCAGATTTTTGAACACTCATTTTCTCTGGCTTCCATTGATTTTGTCAGCATAATTCTGGTCATCTTACAAAGGGTAAAAACTCCCAATAACTTTTGATCAGATTATGACAGGCATGAAGGTTGGACCAATGGTTTTCTTAGAGGAATATCTACATAATTTACATATTATTTTACCCATTGTTGAGGTTGTTAGGAGTGAGATAATGCTGAGGGGTTGTTAGGAGTGAGATAATGCGGAGGTTGTTAGGAGTGAGATAATGCCGAGGGGTTGTTAGGAGTGAGATAATGCCGAGGGGTTGTTAGGAGTGAGATAATGCTGAGGGGTTGTTAGGAGTGAGATAATGCGGAGGTTGTTTGGAGCGAGATAATGCGGAGGTTGTTTGGAGTGAGATAATGCCGAGGTTGTTAGGAGTGAGATATTGCAGAGGGGTTGTTAGGAGTGAGATAATGCGGGGGTTGTTTGGAGCGAGATAATGCCGAGGTTGTTAGGAGTGAGATAATGTGGAGGTTGTTTGGAGTGAGATAATGCGGAGGTTGTTTGGAGTGAGATAATGCAGAGGGGTTGTTAGGAGTGAGATAATGCAGAGGGGTTGTTAGGAGTGAGATAATGCTGAGGTTGTTAGGAGCGAGATAATGCTGAGGTTGTTAGGAGTGAGATAATGCTGAGGCTGTTAGGAGTGAGATAATGCTGAGGCTGTTAGGAGTGAGATAATGCCGAGGGTTGTTAGGAGTGGGATAATGCCGAGGGTTGTTAGGAATGAGATAATGCAGAGGGGTTGTTAGGAGTGAGATAATGCAGAGGGTTGTTAGGAGTGAGATAATGCAGAGGGGTTGTTCGGAGCGAGATAATGCGGAGGTTGTTTGGAGCGAGATAATGCAGATGTTGTTAGGAGTGAGATAATGCAGATGGGTTGTTATGAGTGGGATAATGCGGAGGTTGTTTGGGGCGAGATAATGCTGAGGTTGTTAGGAGTGAGATAATGCAGAGGGGTTGTTAGGAGTGAGATAACGCGGGGGTTGTTTGGAGCGAGATAATGCAGAGGTTGTTAGGAGTGAGATAATGCGGAGGTTGTTTGGGGTGAGATAATGCAGAGGTTGTTAGGAGTGAGATAATGCGGAGGTTGTTTGGAGTGAGATAATGCGTATGTTGTTTGGAGTGAGATAATGCGTATGTTGTTTGGAGTGAGATAATGTGAAGGTTGTTTGGAGTGAGATAATGCTGAGGCTGTTAGGAGTGAGATAATGCTGAGGCTGTTAGGAGTGAGATAATGCGGAGGCTGTTAGGAGTGAGATAATGCGGAGGCTGTTAGGAGTGAGATAATGCGGTGGCTGTTAGGAGTGAGATAATGCTGAGGCTGTTAGGAGTGAGATAATGCTGAGGCTGTTAGGAGTGAGATAATGCGGAGGCTGTTTGGAGTGTGAAGTGTGATGGATGTGACATCCATGCTGAGAAGAAGCCCTTTACATCAGAGTTGTTTGTCCCTGTTGAAATACAAGACTAAGTCTCCATTGAATAGACACTGATGCCAACATCTCTTGACATTTTTTAAAAAGTAGTAAAATAACGAGATGTATCCACCAATCCAAAAAGGGGAATAGGCGGGAGCTTGACAGGCCGCCGTTCTGCTCTGTGGACAACAAATCCCACTGTTAGGGAGGCGACTCATCTCATCTGCTCCTTCCATGGAGGGACTAGTGTCTGCTGGTTTTTGGTTTTTCTTTTCAATTAAGACCTAGACAACCAGGTGAGGGGAGATCCTTACTAATCAGTGACCTAGACAACCAGGTGAGGGGAGATCCTTACTAATCAGTGACCTAGACAACCAGGTGAGGGGAGATCCTTACTAATCAGTGACCTAGACAACCAGGTGAGGGGAGATCCTTACTAATCAGTGACCTAGACAACCAGGTGAGGGGAGATCCTTACTAATCAGTGACCTAGACAACCAGGTGAGGGGAGATCCTTACTAATCAGTGACCTTAATTTATCAATCAAGTACAAGGAAAGAGGAAACCCCACAGAGACTCAGTGCTCTGGGTTGAGTTGGACGCGTGCTAGGGCTGGATTACAGAACCGTACCTGGTGAACACAGATGTTGCACTTGTCACAGAAAACCATCTCGTTGTTGTCCTCGCTGTCAGGTGACCGACAGATGTCACACACAACATCCTCGTCGTACTCCATGCCAAGCCCCTCCTCCGTTGCCATGGCATGGCTCATTCTGTCATAGCAACGCCTCTCAAACTCCTCCATCACTCTCTCCATGGTCATCTCGTCCAGCAGCACCATGCCTGGAGAACAGATAACATTAAACACTACACAGCGCTGGACCACGACACAGTTGATACTACACAGCGCTGGACCACAACACAGTCGATACTACACAGCGCTGAACCACAACACAGTTGATACTACACAGCGCTGAACCAAGACAGTAGATACTACACAGCGCTGAACCACAACACAGTTGATACTACACAGCGCTGAACCACAACACAGTCCATACTACACAGCGCTGAACCACAACACAGTCCATACTACACAGCGCTGAACCACAACACAGTCCATACTACACAGCGCTGAACCACGACAATCGATACTACACAGCGCTGAACCACAACACAGTCCATACTACACAGCGCTGAACCACAACACAGTTGATACTACACAGCGCTGAACCACAACACAGTTGATACTACACAGCGCTGAACCAAGACAGTCGATACTACACAGCGCTGAACCACAACACAGTTGATACTACACAGCGCTGAACCACAACACAGTTGATACTACACAGCGCTGAACCACGACACAGTCGATACTACACAGCGCTGGATCACAACACAGTTGATACTACACAGCGCTGGACCACGACACAGTTGATACTACACAGCGCTGAACCACGACACAGTTGATACTACACAGCGCTGAACCACAACACAGTTGATACTACACAGCGCTGAACCACGACACAGTCAACACTACACAGCGCTGGACCACGACACAGTCCATACAACACAGCGCTGAACCACGACAGTCCATACTACACAGCGCTGGACCACGACACAGTCCATACGACACAGCGCTGAACCACAACACAGTTGATACTACACAGAGCTGAACCACGACACAGTTGATACTACACAGAGCTGAACCACGACACAGTCCATACTACACAGAGCTGAACCAAGACACAGTCCATACTACACAGCGCTGGACCACGACACAGTCCATACGACACAGCGCTGAACCACAACACAGTTGATACTACACAGCGCTGAACATTACATTACATTTACATTTAAGTCATTTAGCAGACGCTCTTATCCAGAGCGACTTACAAATTGGTGCATTCACCTTATGACATCCAGGAACCACGACAGTCGATACTACACAGCGCTGAACCACAACACAGTTGATACTACACAGCGCTGAACCACAACACAGTCCATACTACACAGCGCTGAACCAAGACAGTTGATACTACACAGCGCTGAACCACAACACAGTCCATACTACACAGCGCTGAACCAAGACAGTCCATACTACACAGCGCTGAACCAAGACAGTCCATACTACACAGCGCTGGACCAAGACACAGTCCATACTACACAGCGCTGAACCAAGACAGTCGATACAACACAGCGCTGAACCACAACACAGTCCATACAACACAGCGCTGAACCACAACACAGTCCATACTACACAGCGCTGAACCAAGACAGTCCATACTACACAGCGCTGGACCAAGACACAGTCCATACTACACAGCGCTGGACCAAGACACAGTCCATACTACACAGCGCTGAACCAAGACAGTTGATACTACACAGCGCTGAACCACAACACAGTCCATACTACACAGCGCTGAACCACAACACAGTTGACACTACACAGCGCTGAACCACAACACAGTCGATACTACACAGCGCTGAACCACAACACAGTTCATACTACACAGCGCTGAACCACAACACAGTCCATACTACACAGCGCTGAACCACAACACAGTCCATACTACACAGCGCTGAACCAAGACAGTCGATACTACACAGCGCTGAACCAAAACACAGTCCATACTACACAGCGCTGAACCAAGACAGTCCATACTACACAGCGCTGAACCAAGACAGTTGATACTACACAGCGCTGGACCACAACACAGTCCATACTACACAGAGCTGAACCACAACACAGTTCATACTACACAGCGCTGAACCACAACACAGTCCATACTACACAGCGCTGAACCAAGACAGTTGATACTACACAGCGCTGAACCACAACACAGTCCATACGACACAGCGCTGAACCACAACACAGTCCATACTACACAGCGCTGAACGAAGACAGTTGATACTACACAGCGCTGAACCAAGACAGTCGATACAACACAGCGCTGAACCACAACACAGTCCATACTACACAGCGCTGAACCAAGACAGTTGATACTACACAGCGCTGGACCACAACACAGTTGACACTACACAGAGCTGAACCACAACACAGTCCATACTACACAGAGCTGAACCACAACACAGTCCATACTACACAGCGCTGAACCGAGACAGTTGATAATACACAGCGCTGAATCAAAACACAGTCCATACTACACAGTGCTGAACCAAGACAGTCGATACTACACAGCGCTGAACCACAACACAGTTGATACTACACAGCGCTGAACCACAACACAGTTGATACTACACAGCGCTGAACCACAACACAGTTGATACTACACAGCGCTGAACCACAACACAGTTGATACTACACAGCGCTGAACCAAGACAGTTGATACTACACAGCGCTGAACCAAGACAGTCGATACAACACAACGCTGAACCAAGACAGTCCATACTACACAGCGCTGAACCAAGACAGTTGATACTACACAGCGCTGGACCACAACACAGTTGACACTACACAGAGCTGAACCACAACACAGTCCATACTACACAGAGCTGAACCACAACACAGTTGATACTACACAGCGCTGAACCACAACACAGTCCATACTACACAGCACTGAACCACAACACAGTCCATACTACACAGCACTGAACCACAACACAGCGCTGAACCAAGACAGTCGATACTACACAGCGCTGAACCAAGACAGTCGATACTACACAGCGCTCAACCAAAACACAGTCCATACTACACAGCCCTGAACCAAAACACAGTCCATACTACACAGCGCTGAACCAAGACCGTTGATACTACACAGCGCTGAACCAAGACAGTCGATACTACACAGCGCTGAACCAAGACAGTCGATACTACACAGCGCTGAACCAAGACAGTCCATACTACACAGCGCTGAACCAAGACAGTCCATACTACACAGCGCTGAACCAAGACAGTTGATACTACACAGCGCTGGACCACAACACAGTTGACACTACACAGAGCTGAACCACAACACAGTCCATACTACACAGAGCTGAACCACAACACAGTTGACACTACACAGCGCTGAACCAAGACACAGTCGATCCTACACAGCGCTGAACCACAACACAGTCGATACTACACAGCACTGAACCACAATACAGTTGATACTACACAGCGCTGAACCACAACACAGTTGATACTACACAGCGCTGAACCAAGACACAGTCGATACTACACAGCGCTGAACCCCAACACAGTTGATACTACACAGCGCTGAACCAAGACAGTTGATACTACACGGAGCTGAACCACAACACAGTCCATACTACACAGCGCTGAACCACAACACAGTCCATACTACACATCGCTGAACCAAGACAGTTGATACTACACAGCGCTGAACCAAGACAGTCAATACAACACAGCGCTGAACCACAACACAGTCCATACTACACAGCACTGAACCAAGACAGTCCATACTACACAGCGCTGAACCACGACAGTCCATACTACACAGAGCTGAACCACAACACAGTCCATACTACACAGCGCTGAACCACAACACAGTCCATACTACACAGCGCTGAACCACAACACAGTCCATACTACACAGCGCTGAACCACAACACAGTCCATACTACACAGCACTGAACCAAGACAGTCGATACTACACAGCGCTGAACCAAGACAGTCGATACTACAAAGCGCTGAACCAAGACAGTCGATACTACACAGCGCTGAACCAAGACAGTCGATACTACACAGCGCTGAACCAAAACACAGTCCATACTACACAGCGCTGAACCAAGACAGTCGATACTACACAGTGCTGAACCACAACACAGTCCATGCTACACAGCGCTGAACCAAGACAGTTGATACTACACAGCGCTGGACCACAACACAGTCCATACTACACAGAGCTGAACCACAACACAGTTGACACTACACAGCGCTGAACCAAGACACTGTCGATACTACACAGCGCTGAACCACAACGCAGTCGATACTACACAGCGCTGAACCACAACACAGTTGATACTACACAGCGCTGAACCAAGACAGTTGATACTACACAGCGCTGAACCACAACACAGTCCATACTACACAGCGCTGAACCACAACACAGTCGATACTACACAGCGCTGAACCACAACACAGTCGATACTACACAGCGCTGAACCACAACACAGTCGATACTACACAGCGCTGAACCACAACACAGTCGATACTACACAGCGCTGAACCACAACACAGTCGATACTACACAGCGCTGAACCAACACAGTCGATACTACACAGCGCTGAACCAAGACAGTTGATACTACACAGCGCTGAACCACAACACAGTTGACACTACACAGCGCTGAACCACAACACAGTTGATACTACACAGCGCTGGACCACAACACAGTTGACACTACACAGAGCTGAACCACAACACAGTCGATACTACACAGCGCTGAACCACAACACAGTCGATACTACACAGCGCTGAACCACAACACAGTCGATACTACACAGCGCTGGACCACGACACAGTCCATACTACACAGCGCTGAACCACAAAACAGTCGATACTACACAGCGCTGGACCACGACACAGTCAATAGTACACAGTAAGCTGTACAACCGTAGATGAGGGGGTAAATCTACTGACCCATCAGCTGCTGGTTGAACCACAACACAGTCAGTGTCGTTGAGCGCTGAACGTCCCACAACACAGGGTCTGGATGTCCACGTACACAGCGCCCCTGAACCACAACACACTTCTTAGAGAACATCACTACATCCCCGCTGAACCACTCCCCTACAGAGCAGAGATATGATTACAGAGTTAGATATGACGAGAGAACAGAGATGGTTAGATATGACTAGAGAACAGAGATGATCAGATATGACTAGAGAACAGAGATGATCAGATATGACTAGAGACCAGAGATGATCAGATATGACTAGAGACCAGAGATATGACTAGAGAACAGAGATGGTTAGATATGACTAGAGAGCAGAGATGGTTAGATAATAATATAATAATAATATATGCCATTTAGCAGACGCTTTTATCCAAAGCGACTTACAGTCATGTGTGCATACATTCACAGGGTGGTCCACAACACTACCCTGTTACAAGCGCCATGCTACAACTGAGCTGAACCACAACTAGAGACAGTGGTTAGATATGACTAGACAGAGATGGTTAGATATGACTAGAGAACAGAGATAGTTATACATAAACAGCAAAAAAGAAATGTCCCTCATTGTCAACTCGATTTTCAGCTAACAATGTGTAAATGTATGACCAGAACAAGATTCAACATACAGACATAAACTGAACCACAAAGACATGTGACTAAAATAAATGGAGTAATGTGTCCCTGAACAAGGAGGGGGGTCAAAATCAAAGTAACAGTCAGTATCTGTACAACCAGCTGATGAGGGGTGCATCTCCTGGACCCATCAGAGTGAACTGCTGGATGTTACCCCACTCTTCCACCAAGGGACCTGAGTTCCCAGCCAGGCCAGCCCACACCCTCCAATGGTCTAGTGAGGTCCTGCCGTACAACAAGCCCTCAGTCCCCTCAGCCTAGGGACAGTCTGAGCACTGATGGAGGGATTGTGCGTTCCTGGTGTAACCGGGCAGTTGCCATCCTGTACCTGTCCCGAGGTGCGATGTTCTGATGTAGCAATCCTGTGCAGGTGTTGTTACACGTGGTCTGCCACTGCGAGGACATCAGCTGTCCGTCCCCTCCCTGAAGCTGTCTAAGGCATCTCACCTACAGAGCTAGATTGATATCTGAGTTACCTCCTTGCAGATGCCTAGACCTATGACGCAGAGAGCAGAGATGGTTTATTTTGATATGACTAGAGAACAGAGATGATCAGATATGACTAGAGACCAGAGATGATCAGATATGACTAGAGACCAGAGATGTTCAGAATTGTTTATGACTGAACAAGATTAGAAACAGTGTTTCAACCTTTACAATGAAGATCAGAGATTTGGTTTTTAGAATCATCTTTGAAAGAGGGTCAAAGACGGTTAGCTGACTTTATATATCAATGAATTGGTAGGCACATTCTGCAGCACCCAGCCTCACCCTACTAGAATCTGACAGTCATGTCTACATGTTTGCTGATGATCTGGTGGTCCCGGGGAAGGAGGGCCTACAGCAGCACCTAGATCTTCTGTACAGATTCTGTCAGACCTGGGCCCTGACAGTAAATCTCAGTAAGACCAGGACCACAAATACAAAGTCCATCTAGACACCGTTGCCCTAGAGTATACAAAAAAAACTATACATACCTCGGCCTAAACATCAGTGCCACAGGTAACTTCCACAAAGCTGTGAACGAACTGAGAGACAAGGGAAGAAGGGCCTCTCTGCCATCAAAAGGAACATAAAATTCGACATATTAGGATCAGGCTAAAAATACTTGAATCAGTTATAAAACACACTGCCCTTCATGGTTGTGAGGTCTGGGGTCCGCTCACCAACCAAGACTTCACAAAATGGGACAAACATCAAATTGAGACTGCATGCAGAATTCTGCAAAAATATCCTCTGTGTACAACATAAAACACCAAATGATGCAGAGCAGAATTAGGCCGATACCCACTAATTGTCAAAATCCAGAAAAGAGCTGTTAAATTCTACAACCACCTAAAAGGAAGCGATGCCCAAACCTTCCATAACAAAGCCATCAACTACAGAGAGATGAACCTGGAGAAGAGTCCCCTAAGCAAACTGGTCCTGGGGCTCTGTTCACAAACACACCCCACAGAGCCCCAGGACAGCAACACAATTAGACCCAACTAAATCATGAGAAAACAAAAAGATAATTACTTGACACATTGGAAAGAATTAACAAAAAAAATTAGAACTAGAATACCTGACCACTGTGACTGACCCAAACTTAAGGAAAGCTTTGACTATGTACAGAATCAGTGAGCATAGCCTTAGCCTGTCTTCTCTTGAGAGCCAGGTCTGCCTTACTTACCTATTGGTTAAATTGCCCTGCTTGTAAGCATTTCACTGTAAGGTCCACCTGTTGTATTCGGCACACGTGACAAATAAACTTTGATTTGGTCAGGCCCCAGAACTACAACCACTACTGTTAGCTGTGTAACCTGGTCAGGCCCCAACCACTACTGTTAGCTGTGTAACCTGGTCAGGCCCCAACCACTACTGTTAGCTGTGTAACCTGGTCAGGCCCCAACCACTACTGTTAGCTGTGTAACCTGGTCAGGCCCCAACCACTACTGTTAGCTGTGTAACCTGGTCAGGCCCCAACCACTACTGTTAGCTGTGTAACCTGGTCAGGTCCCAACCACTACTGTTAGCTGTGTAACCTGGTCAGGTCCCAGAACTACAACCACTACTGTTAGCTGTGTAACCTGGTCAGGCCCCAGAACTACAACCACTACTGTTAGCTGTGTAACCTGGTCAGGTCCCAGAACTACAACCACTACTGTTAGCTGTGTAACCTGGTCAGGTCCCAGAACTACAACCACTACTGTTAGCTGTGTAACCTGGTCAGGTCCCAGAACTACAACCACTACTGTTAGCTGTGTAACCTGGTCAGGTCCCAGAACTACAACCACTACTGTTAGCTGTGTAACCTGGTCAGGTCCCAGAACTACAACCACTACTGTTAGCTGTGTAACCTGGTCAGGTCCCAGAACTACAACCACTACTGTTAGCTGTGTAACCTGGTCAGGTCCCAGAACTACAACCACTACTGTTAGCTGTGTAACCTGGTCAGGTCCCAGAACTACAACCACGACTGTTAGCTGTGTAACCTGGTCAGGTCCCAGAACTACAACCACTACTGTTAGCTGTGTAACCTGGTCAGGTCCCAGAACTACAACCACTACTGTTAGCTGTGTAACCTGGTCAGGTCCCAGAACTACAACCACTACTGTTAGCGGTGTAACCTGGTCAGGCCCCAACCACTACTGTTAGCTGTGTAACCTGGT
The DNA here is from genome assembly GCF_023373465.1 of Oncorhynchus keta. Classification (NCBI taxonomy): domain Eukaryota; kingdom Metazoa; phylum Chordata; class Actinopteri; order Salmoniformes; family Salmonidae; genus Oncorhynchus; species Oncorhynchus keta. The sequence continues at coordinate 426,680 of NW_026277910.1, read as the reverse complement.
CAGGCCCCAGAACTACAACCACTACTGTTAGCTGTGTAACCTGGTCAGGTCCCAGAACTACAACCACTACTGTTAGCTGTGTAACCTGGTCAGGTCCCAGAACTACAACCACTACTGGCTACTATTTCTCCTCTTCCTGTTTGGACACGCTCATGTCCTGTAACCTCAAAGACTTGGAATCAACCTTGTCCACATAGTTTCAGTGGGTAAAAGAGGGAAATGTTAGAGCTGTACATATCCACGACGAGAGTAGCTGACTGTAGTAATACAGGAACCTGGTTACACTACTATGTGCTTGTGTTGTAAAAAAAACACTGACAAGCTAATTGTCCTCAGCTATTCAAACAAAACAGAGGCATGGCAGTGCCACTCATAGTCTAGTTATACCAAGAGCCTTAGGAAACCCCTTAAAACACAATAAAACAAGACTAAATAAACCAGGGCAATTTATCTGCAGGTTGTTGTGGAAATAATCAGAATTGGTTGGTAACATAGATTAAGATGTTTTATATTCATCATATGTTTATAAGTTACTTCTCATCAGAATGTTATTTTTGTATAATACTGTGGCGAGGTTGCAGTTATCTGTTCTATGTCAAGACTAAGTTGTTTGGGCCGCAGAGAGGGGAGAGGTCAAAGTGTCATCATGTGTAAACATATCTTTTGCTCCACTGTGTCTGTGAGGAGTCACTCCCTACTTTTCCCATCGGGGAGAGGAGGATGGCAGTGTCTGGAATCATTCTATGCTCCCTCTAATGTTGTCCCTATCTTAACCTATAGCAATCATTCTCCTCTCCGTGAGTTTGTCCAGGATTGGTTGTATCTAAATGACAATTTGATATATGCCTGTTGATATGGAGGATTGGTTTATGGTTCTGGGGTTTGAGTAAGGAGACAAAGCTGAACGATATATTATGTCTATGCTATCTGACTATGTGTGTTCTTTGCTATTAAAGGATCTCAGTTGCAATGCAGAGGGGGCTCTCAGAGAATTCACTGAGAGACACTGAATTACCTGAGAGTCACAGGGTTGTGATAGAGCTCATATAATTAAAGATGGACTTTGATAACTAACTCTGACTTGTGTGTGTGGTTTGCTCCCATTATTTGGTAAATAGAGGAAATTTCCACGACAAGGTGAAGGTGTTTATGTTGGCCATAATGGATACAGAATAAAATGGATTTACACCACAACTCAGAAAAGAATGCCTCATCTACAAAAATCATATTTACATGAGATTTGTCCTCCATCAAATGGTAGTATGGCAGCCATATTGGATTTTGGACCCCAAAGATAAACCTGTGGTGGCCCCCTGACTAAATTGCAAGAGTAGTAGCTAAAGATACAAAACTCTTTAAGGAACCTTGGACCCCAAAATGTCATTTTGAAGTCTGAGCCCACTTGTTTTCCTTAGTGACGATTACAATAGCCACAGCATAGAAAAAACATGTTTACTGTGTGTATTCTTGTCAGACAGGCCCATAAACCACTGAATGAGAGAACATTTGACTTGGAAAGTCGTCTATTAATCAGCTAACACAAAGTAAAGCTTATATTCATTATAAATATTCATAGTTGATATATTCCCCTGTTGTATCTGTTTCCAGGTCTATGTTTCCTAGATGCATTAAGATATTATAATGCTGTTTGTTTGTTGTATGTAGTGCAGACAACTGACAACTTCTATTCCACATTTTAGCAATATCACAGCATGTAATATGGTGTTTAGGCTACATGTCCTACTGGGCTACCGGCTATATGTCCTACCGGGCTACAGGCTGGGGGATGGTGTGAGGGCTACATGTCCTACTGGGCTACATGTCCTACCGGGCTACAGGCTGGGGGATGGTCTGAGGGCTACATGTCCTACAGGCTACATGTCCTACCGGGCTACAGGCTGAGGGATGGTGTGAGGGCTACATGTCCTACAGGCTATATGTCCTACCGGGCTACAAGCTGGGGGATAGTGTGAGGGCTACATGTCCTACAGGCTACATGTCCTACCGGGCTACAGGCTGAGGGATGGTGTGAGGGCTGACAGGGACCTGGACTCCCTTCTCCCACTCCTGTCTCCAGGGGTCGGCCAGGACGTAGTAATCCTCAGGGTTCAGTTGGTACGTGTCATGGAGCTTCATGGCCGTGATGAAGTCTGTCCTGAACACCTGCACGACACAGGGACACAGACCAGACACTCACTTAATACCTGGGACACAGACAGATCACTCACTAAATGGGACATAGACAGATCACTCACTAACTGGGACATAGAGACACAAACAGATCACTCACTAACTGGGACATAGAGACACAAACAGATCACTCACTAACTGGGACATAGAGACACAAACAGATCACTCACTAACTGGGACAGAGACACAAACAGATCACTCACTAAATGGGACATAGAGACACAAACAGATCACTCACTCACTAACTGGGACATAGAGACACAAACAGATCACTCACAAACTGGGACATAGAGACACAGAGAGATCACTCACTAACTGGGACATAGAGACAGACAGATCACTCACTAACTGGGACAGAGACACAGACAGATCACTCGAGTCATGTTCTTTCGACCAAATGATTGAAGCATTTTTAAACAAGTATTTCTTCATATATTGACACACCCTGTGTTTTAATAAACTGTACGCACTGAGCTTGTCTGATTCTTTAAGCGCACTGTTTGATTAAATAATTAACACACACAAATTACTCTAGAATGAGTACGAGATTGATTTGATTGTGTAGGGCCGGGCTCAGACATGCTGCGCTGTGTTAAAAAAAGAAAGACTGACTGTAACTAGCACCTGCTGTCAGTCTCCTCCCTGCCGCGGCGACCACCACAGAACATCAGAGTTTATCGCGCTCGCCCTCTCAGGCTTGTTGCTGAAGCTGCAATATAATCACAGCCATTTCTGATTGAAAAGTTGTTACCGAAATCCCTCATTTGTTTAGGAATAACATTCCCTATTCCCTCAACCCTTTGCTCTCTCCATGTGAAACATGTATGTGTCACATGCACGTGATCAATTGCCTATCATAATCAAATCAATCCATTGGTTATAACCAACTCTGAACACCGTAACAGCAAAATGGACTCAACAGGCAAATGTTTACTGGTTGCTCAGGAGGGAAAGAGAAAGTCAGATGTGTGGAAGACATTTGACTTAGTTGTGGAAACTACTGGAGATCCAGACAAAGGAGGGTGAAGGAGCAGGCCTCCAGCTCCATGGTGGTTCTACAAGGCTGCTATAAGGAGGAGATCCAGACAAAGGAGGGTGAAGGAGCAGGCCTCCAGCTCCATGGTGGTTCTACAAGGCTGCTATAAGGAGGAGATCCAGGCAAAGGAGGGTGAAGGAGCAGGCCTCCAGCTCCATGGTGGTTCTACAAGGCTGCTAAAAGGAGGAGATCCAGACAAAGGAGGGTGAAGGAGCAGGCCTCCAGCTCCATGGTGGTTCTACAAGGCTGCTATAAGGAGGAGATCCAGACAAAGGAGGGTGAAGGAGCAGGCCTCCAGCTCCATGGTGGTTCTACAAGGCTGCTATAAGGAGGAGATCCAGGCAAAGGAGGGTGAAGGAGCAGGCCTCCAGCTCCATGGTGGTTCTACAAGGCTGCTATAAGGAGGAGATCCAGACAAAGGAGGGTGAAGGAGCAAGCCTCCAGCTCCATGGTGGTTCTACAAGGCTGCTATAAGGAGGAGATCCAGACAAAGGAGGGTGAAGGAGCAGGGCTGTGAGAGTATTGTGTGTGCCAAACAGGTGCTGTCAGATTACAATATTATTTCTGACCATTTGGAACAGTGGAAAAACTATAGTGATGCACCGATATGCCATTTTTGGATGATACCGATATCCGTTATTTTCCTAGCCAAAAACACTGATTTAAAATGGAGCAGCCATTTACACAATGGGTTAAATAGATAACACAAACACATGGACACAGTGGTCCAAGGCACTGCATCTTAATGCAAGAGGCGTCACTACAGTCCCTGGTTCAAATCCAGGCTGTATCACATCCAGCCGTGATTGAGAGTCCCATAGGGCGGAGCACAATTGGCCCAGCGTCGTCTGGGTTTGGTTGGGGTAGGCCGTCATTGTAAATAAGAATTTGTTCTCAACTGACTTGCCTAGTTAAATAAAGGTTAAACACACACTGACCCAAAAGTTATTTTGTTGGCATTTACGTATGTCCACATTACCAGTAAAACATAATCAAAAACTATTTATTTCACTTACTTGCTGTGCTGTTTCGTTGTTCAGTCGTTTCATTCTCAATCAGGATGTCTATGAAAAGGAGTTTGGGTCTTTGCGTGTCAAAAAAGATATATTACTATTTGACGTGGCTTGTTGACCAACCAGGACCTGAATACGGCTGCACGTCACATCATTTAACGCGTTCATCATTTTATCAACTGTGAATTTAGCCACATTTATTGTCAACATGTGTGTATTAAACACTATTTCAGAATTGGATCCCTCTCTTTCTACAGAATTGGTATATCGCCTACCCTACGATGGACACTATAGACTCACCGTCTCCCGCATTGGCCCGTTGTACAAACAAACAATTGACTGTCTCAACTGTTTTTGGGGAACAAGCGCCATAATGTAAAATGATGTAACAGGTGAAACTCAGAAATGGCAACCTGCTTCATCTCCCTAACATATTGTACAAGATGACTGTCGTTTTGAGCCTAAAATAGGGACAAACAGATCATTAAATAACTGGGACAGACGACATTCATCAGCACACAGCAACAAGCAGACAGAAGCTGGGTGAGGGGGTTAGGTGACTTACTTCTGAGGGCTTCTTCCAATTGGCTCTCCTGGGTTGAGAATGTTGGGACCAGGAAGTGGAGTTACCTTAAAGATGACAGAGAAAAGACATCAGACATCTCAATTATCTGACATTTCCTTACTTGTAGGCCAGTGGCAAGGCCCTACATTAGAGATACGCCTACCCGAGGTAGAACAAAACACAACTATGTTTTTTCACATCCCTAATGTCTCCCATTTGATGGTTGTGTAAAAGTGTTTTACTGTAAAAGAGATGAAATTGATCAATATTGTGACACACCCCTTTAACTGAAAAAGTGCAGAATATGCCTGGCAGGAAGGAGGATGGGCCACAAACTCATGTAACCCAATATTACATGCTGTGATATTGCTAAAATGTGGAATAGAAGTTGTCAGTTGTCTGCACTACATACAACAAACAAACAGCATTATAATATCTTAATGCATCTAGGAAACAGATACAACAGGGGAATATATCAACTATGAATATTTATGAAGTAGGGATGTAAACCTGAAAAACATTTGACCGGTCATGTTTAAAAGTAAAAATGTGCATCATTTTGTGGAATTAAATTGGCACGTGTATTTTCATTAGTCGTCATGCATTTTATTAAATCTCACACACACACACACACACACACACACACACACACACACACACACACACACTAGTTAGAGAGGAATAGTCTACCACCTGTCAGACAGCACCAGAGAATCTCCTCAAAGTCTGTAGACGACTGGAGTGAAACCTGTTTTTGTAAGGCCAGTCATTGGTCAGCCCAGCGTAACAAATAACAATTCTAAATGCAACTGCGTGTTAACTTGTGGCCACGATTTAAAAATAAGCTATTTTAATTTCTCAATCTCAACTGGTAAAGTGTGCCACCCTATTGCCATTCAGCTGCATAGGGTATAGTTAGCCTATAATACAATGTGAGCTGGAGACAGTACAATGTAACGTGGAGGCAGTATAATGTAATGTAGAGGCAGTATAATGTAATGTAGAGGCAGTATAATGTAATGTGGAGGCAGTATAATGTAATGTAGAGGCAGTATAATGTAATGTAGAGGCAGTATAATGTAATGTGGAGGCAGTATAATGTAACGTGTAATGAGGCAGTATAATGTAATGTAGAGGCAGTATAATGTAATGTAGAGGCAGTATAATGTAATGTGGAGGCAGTATAATGTAACGTGGAGGCAGTATAATGTAATGTAGAGGCAGTATAATGTAATGTAGAGGCAGTATAATGTAATGTAGAGGCAGTATAATGTAATGTGGAGGCAGTATAATGTAATGTGGAGGCAGTATAATGTAATGTGGAGGCAGTATAATGTAACGTGGAGGCAGTATAATGTAACGTGGAGGCAGTATAATGTAACGTGGAGGCAGTATAATGTAATGTAGAGGCAGTATAATGTAATGTAGAGGCAGTATAATGTAATGTGGAGGCAGTATAATGTAATGTGGAGGCAGTACAATGTAATGTAATGTGGAGGCAGTATAATATAATGTAGAGGCAGTATAATATAATGTTGAGGCAGTATAATGTAATGTAGAGGCAGTATAATGTAATGTGGAGACAGTATAATGTAATGTAATGTAGAGGCAGTATAATGTAATGTAGAGGCAGTATAATGTAATGTGGAGACAATATAATGTAATGTGGAGGCAGTATAATGTAATGTGGAGACAGTATAATGTAATGTGGAGACAGTATAATGTAATGTGGAGGCAGTATGATGTAATGGAGAGGCAGTATAATGTAATGTGGAGGCAGTATAATGTAATGTAATGTGGAGGCAGTATAATGTAATGTGGAGACAGTATAATGTAATGTAGAGGCAGTATAATGTAATGGAGAGGCAGTATAATGTAATGTGGAGGCAGTATAATGTAATGTGGAGGCAGTATAATGTAATGTGGAGGCAGTATAATGTAATGTAGAGGCAGTATAATGTAATGGAGAGGCAGTATAATGTAATGTGGAGGCAGTATAATGTAATGTAATGTGGAGGCAGTATAATGTAATGTGGAGACAGTATAATGTAATGTGGAGGCAGTATAATGTAACGTGAGCTGGAGACAGTATATTGTAACGTGAGCTGGAGACAGTATATTGTAACGTGGAGACAGTATATTGTAACGTGGAGACAGTATATTGTAACGTGGAGACAGTATAATGTAACGTGAGCTGGAGACAGTATAATGTAATGTGGAGGCAGTATATTGTAACGTGGAGACAGTATATTGTAACGTGAGCTGGAGACAGTATATTGTAACGTGGAGACAGTATATTGTAACGTGAGCTGGAGACAGTAAATTGTAACGTGAGCTGGAGACAGTATATTGTAACGTGGAGACAGTATATTGTAACGTGAGCTGGAGACAGTATATTGTAACGTGGAGACAGTATATTGTAACGTGAGCTGGAGACAGTATATTGTAACGTGAGCTGGAGACAGTATATTGTAACGTGGAGACAGTATAATGTAACGTGGAGACAGTATATTGTAACGTGGAGACAGTATATTGTAACGTGGAGACAGTATATTGTAACGTGAGCTGGAGACAGTATATTGTAACGTGGAGACAGTATATTGTAACGTGGAGACAGTATAATGTAACCAGTATATTGTAACGTGATATAACACTATTTGACGAGTTAAATACGTTTTTAATTTGACACGTTTCATCACACAGTTCTATCATAGAATGCCGTGTATTCTGAATTTGCACATGCAAGCCAAGCGCCACCACTACTATCAGTAGCACTGTCAAAGCTGTACAAAAAGTCTGCAAACAAGCAAACACCCACTCAAAACAATCCTATGTTGCACATTTTGTAGTGTGCATTCGGTTCAGGCCAGGAAGATACGACCATATTCTCTAGAATACCATAGCACCTAGCCATGGCCTACAGACAATGCCACAAACTCCCGGCACACACAACCAACATTGGAATGATATTCTAATAAGCTAAATAATTCCATATGTGATGCCTAGCGACCCATATCATTGCGATGCCTAGCGACCCATATCATTGTGATTTGTGTGTTGTGACTTCCTGGACCTACCATTTAACCAACACCCATCTATTGTTGTGACTTCCTGGACCTACCATTTAACCAACACCCATCTATTGTTGTGACTTCCTGGACCTACCATTTAACCAACACCCATCTATTGTTGTGACTTCCTGGACCTACCATTTAACCAACACCCACCCATTGTTGTGACTTCCTGGACCTACCATTTAACCAACACCCACCCATCTATTGTTGTGACTTCCTGGACCTACCATTTAACCAACACCCATCTATTGTTGTGACTTCCTGGACCTACCATTTAACCAACACCCCATCTATTGTTGTAACTTCCTGGACCTACCATTTAACCAACACCCATCTATTGTTGTGACTTCCTGGACCTACCATTTAACCAACACCCATCTATTGTTGTGACTTCCTGGACCTACCATTTAACCAACACCCATCTATTGTTGTGACTTCCTGGACCTACCATTTAACCAACTCCCATCTATTGTTGTGACTTCCTGGACCTACCATTTAACCAACACCCATCTATTGTTGTGACTTCCTGGACCTACCATTTAACCAACACCCATCTATTGTTGTGACTTCCTGGACCTACCATTTAACCAACACCCACCCATTGTTGTGACTTCCTGGACCTACCATTTAACCAACACCCACCCATCTATTGTTGTGACTTCCTGGACCTATCATTTGGTTGTTATGCATTGAAACAAAACCATATGATTTAAACGAAAAGTATTTTCATAAGCTACATGAAAAGGCGACTGTAAAAAGCACTCATTTCAAATAGGCAACATGTCGTAAAAACACTGAATAGGTCAGGAGCCAGACAGGAAGTTAATTATTTAGGCTAGATTAATAGCCTATTATTTCAGTTATTTCAAAGCTATAGCCTACAAATAAGTAAAGCATTTGCGAGTGACAAACTAGGCTGGCTCCGCATTTAAACATTTTGTTCTATTGAATCATCATAGTCTATAAATTCCAACATATAGGCTGTGACTTACTTAGAAATGAAATACAAATGAAAAGTGCCTTTGAATTAATTTTTTGAAATACGAGTTTGGCCAGAGTCTGTGGCTTCAGGCTCATACGATGGGGATGCTAAACACCCTTCGGGACATTCTTGCCAGTCTGGGCAGGGATGCCGATTTAAAAATATATATATATTTTTTAATTAGTTAGGCCTAAAGGGTTTTTATGCTAAATAACCAGATAAAAATGGAAACTTCCTTGAAAGAGGTAATATGTCTGGCCTATTGGGACACAAATCAATGACATCTATACAATAGGCTAATTTATTTATTTATTTTACCTTTATTTAACCAGGCAAGTCAGTTAAGAACATATTCTTATTTTCAATGACGGCCTGGGAACAGTGGGTTAACTGCCTGTTCAGGGGCAGAACGACAGATTTGTACCTTGTCAGCTCGGGGGTTTGAACTCGCAAACTTCCGGTTACTAGTCCAACGCTCTAACCACTAGGCTACCCTGCCGCCTCTACACTCTAACCACTAGGCTTCGCTGCCGCCCCTAATAGAATGAAATCAAACAACTTAAGAGATCAGATTTTTTGGTTCAGAAATACATTGCTACAATAACACACTTAGCTAGCTACCCACCTCAATCCTTTCTTTTAGCATGTGCACCTACTTAGTACACCATCATGCTTTCAGGATACACGTCTTTTCAGATTTCACAGTGATTCTTTAGTTGTGGACACAACATCACCACACTCCCTTTCTTGCTCTTCGTCCTCATCTTGGTAAGTCACCTTGATTTTGCATCTGTGTGTTTTATCAGTTTCTTCATGAAAATATTTAGCGAACTCCATGACAGTAAATAAAGCAAGGGGCTATAGCAGCACACAGTCATGTTTGACAAATATGATGAAAGAACTAATATTAACGTATAAAGGCTTGATTTTGTTGCTATACTCGAGGCACGGTTCAGATCAACTGGTCAGAAGACCAGAGTGAAGGACAGTGCCAGTTGAGCCCTGCCCATCAGCCATCTTGAATCCGAGCGGATGCAGTCAGCATTTTGAAACTATTTAACCATAAATGTAATTGTTTAAAATCTGAAATTGTCATTTTATGAAGCATGTCTTACCTTGTTTCAAAGTAGCCTTTTAAAAATACAATCTTAGGAATGTTGAGGGAATTATTTTATAAACACTTCATATGCCATGAAACCATGCTCTATTGGTTATCAAAACAACATTATGTTATTGTCCAGCAGCCAAACACACAATCCCATCCATATTAATAATCCATGCTAGTTGATGCATCTTTAGATCCCCCTCTTCATTTCTAACATATATTTGCATCTCTGTCATTTGAAACCACTTGTGCATGCAGTTTCCCGCTAATTACAGCACTTTGAGATATCAGCTGATGTACGAAGGGCTACATAAATACATTTGATTTAGATTTAATTGTGTTTCGGAACATTTGCACGTAGCCTACAGCTTATAATATGAAGAAATACAACTTGATCAACATTTTAAGAGAAGCGGTCTGATCCGTTGCATCATCCTCATTGCTATTTAACTTTTTTTGATATTGCAATGTAGCAATATCTTAGGCTACCAAGGGTACCTTGAAACAGGCTTGAATATGCAAAGAAGCTGATGGGCAGAGAGTAGCCTACTGTCAGATTCTCTATGGGGAAAGATAATACAGCAATGCATTTCATAAAAGGGGTTCCTTGCATTATACAAGTTGTATTTTTGGACAAGTGGCCCTAACCCTAATGTCAAGCCCTAGGGTTAGTCGGGTACAGAGGTTAGTCTGGGGTATGGGGTTAGTGTTATGCCATGTTCAAATCAACTGGGAACTCGGGAAAATCTCTGACTTCCGACTTCAGTGCGTTCAAAACAACTGGGAACTCTGAAGGGAAAAAAAAATTTGCTCCAACTGGGAAAAATCGATTTCAACGGTCACCCAACTCGGTATTCCAACTCTGGCCTTTTTCTAGAGACGACCTGAAAATCAATGGCGTCATGATTTGACCTCATATTTTTCCAGAGTTTCCAGTTGTTTTGAACGCAGTATTAGTCTAGACTAGAGAGAATGCTTACTTCCATTATCAGAGTCTTCTTCACTGCTGCTTGGATGCCGACTTCTCTTCATGGTCAGTCTTGGCGAGGTCAAGGTGTAATCTGAAAAGAGGAGATTCATAACCAACTGCCCAGTACAGACAGATTCCTTTGCCTCCATGTACAGAACTCTGTCACCAGACACTAAACATGGCTGTCATCAGCCTAACTGATGATCAATAATGTTATTGGACAGAGTTGATATATAATGGTAAATTATTTGTTTGCAATTATGAAGAAACAAAATATTAATCTTACTGGTCAGTTATAAAATGGTCACCGCCCCCACAAAAACATCACACAGAAGTACTAGTCACTCTTCATGCATTTGTTTCAAGCCTCCTAACTAGGAACAAGCGAAACACACCTGTGCTACTGACAGTGTTTATTCCCATACAATATATCAAGCAAAAAACACTTAACTACATCACAATGACCTCACGGCTGTGTCTGAACAATCAACAATTGCACTAGAGTTGTTTATTTTGTATTTATTTTTTCAGTATTTTTTCGTTAATGTATGATGTATGTAAGAATGTAAATTGTTGATCTGTATTTAGAATTTTTTTTTAATAAATAAAAATGCTGAACCCATGATGATCAAAGCCACGTTCCAAACAACTGGGAACTCGGGGAAAAAAACTCCGAATGGGATGTAGTTTTTGGAGCTGTCATCCAACTCGGGCCTCTTTCTAGAGCTCCGACTTCCCGACCTGAAGAGACGGCATGATTTTGACCTCGTATTTTGCGAGTTCCCAGTTGTCGTGAACGCATATGAACGCGCCCCGGGTAAAAACCGTGTCAGGTTAGAATGTGTTTTAGCTATAATAAAACCACCTCAATGTTCAAACAAATAGTTAGGCAGGAACAGACTCATATTAGACAACACTTTACGAATCTATTACCTCATGTTGTGACCAAGCACAACCTGCGACAACGTGTCAAAACAAACAAGCATTCGCAGCTAGTTTGAGTAGCTATACGAACAAGTAAATAAGAAAACATGTTTGTCACTGAAAGATAGCATGCCCTGACGTGCCAACTTGGCAGAGGCTGCTTGTCGCCGCAGCACCCCCCTAACTAGTAAAACACTGTAGTTAGTTAACTAGCTAAGCTATCTAGTAGCTATCCGCTTTAAGCCACGTAACGTTAGCTAGCCGAGCTAATGCTAAAAGTTCCCACTCAACGAATGTATAGCCGAAATGTAATAGTATCGCTTTGACCCCAGTATTGTGCCTCCACTCTGCATGTGGACGCGTTACAGAGTGTGGATATAATGAGTGTTTATATTGAAACATTATGCCAGATTCGATGGCTCGCGGAACTTTAATATTGGCGCCATTTTAAATGACGTAGAGACTGTGTGCTAACGGGTTGGGAATATGGCAGCGCAACCCGACCTGCCAAACACTCGTTCACATGGGCTGAAAAACATAGTTTTACATTAAAAATTCCCGTGTTAAAACCAGAGGAAGATTTTTTTTATTTATTTTTTTAAATTAAAAAAAAAAAATGGGACAATTACCTACAGCACGTCTGGCCGATGCGGTGGTGTATAAATACAGCTCGTGTAGCAGCGAGTACCACTCACCCCGCATTCCTCAAACACAAACAGTGGCGTATGCTCAACTACTGCCTGCTGTCGCAAGATGGGGTACTTTCATTGGGCAAACGCGTTTTTGCGTGATTAATCGAAATGGTGACCTAAAACCGCCTGGGGGAAAAAAAAAGGTTCACAATCGCCAATGCTCCTCGTTTACAACCTTCAACCGAATAACCATAGGTCGATTTATTTTTGGACCGCAAACCTGTACCTTGGCCTTTTCTCAATCACATTCCCCTCGTCTCCTTCTCAAAACCCATTGGAGCAGAAGGTCAGGGCGGAGGGACTTCTCTCTTTCTCATCCAATGGGTTTTGAGTTGTGGGTCTTGATTGTTGAAAAATGACCAGTCATCAGCTACTGGGCTGTCACTAGTTACCACAGCCACAATGTATATCAGAAAAATCCCTCATAACGAAAAAGTGTTTTTCAGTGTTCATTTAAGGTTAGCTTTAAAATCTCAAAATACTTAAGATACATTTTTTTTATTTTAAATACGCGGGGTTTAAGACTTTGTTGCTGTGGTAACTAGTGACGACCCCAGCAGTGGCGCAGCATTGTAACGACAAAAAATGTATAAAACAATACAAATCAAGGGAATTATGGTGCTATAAAGACTACTGGGAACTCGGTCTTTTCACAGTCGGGGCTCGTTTTTTTCGAGTTTCCAGTTGTTTTTAACGCACTGAAGTCCCCAATCTGAGTTCTCAGTTGTGTAGTGTGGCATTATACTGCACTTTTCAGTGGTGGGCCAACGCCGAAAACAGTGATTTGATCGATCTACGCCGAGGGAGGAGCTGAGTTTTTGTATCTGACAATTAAATATTCTTGATTACTGTAAAAATGTGTTTCACACTCAATTCTTGCAGTTTGTCAGTAAAAAAATATTTCAACACTGCCCAGGCATATTTGCAAACTGCTAAACTTGGAACCAATCAGAACTCCTGTACGTACCCCTTGTGATGAAGGCAGCCAATGGCCTACATCTATATACGATTTGTACTATACTAACAAGATACTTGTCTCTCCGTCCTAATGGTGCTTTCAAGACACATGGGAACCACTACGGTATAATGAGACTGCATCCAAGATAACCTTAAAAACAACGGGCGGACATCTACTCACATCAGAGAGGAAAATGAAGAGAGAGGCCCAACTCGGTTAAAAAAATATGTATCCCTCCAGAAGGTGGCATTATTTCATCCAACAAGCACTGAGGTCAATGAGAGTGTAGAATTTGGTCAACAACAAAAAATGAATGGCTTATTTGCTACATAAGGTTTATTTGTTCGAATATAAGTTTCATCATGCTTAAGTTGTTACGAGTGTATTGATATAAGTAGGGCACGCCACACGGCAACTTTGAGAAAAAAACATTATCGGAGTTGTTTCGAGATGGCTATGCATGTTCATGGCATGAGGCTAGTAGTGTGATATTATTTAAAATGCATTAATAATAACGAAATTATACAGAATCATAATGTGTACCAGTAAGTCATATTCTATTAATTTATCTAAATGTTGATAATACGATCTGTGTACTCTATTGATGTCTGATCTGAGTTTGATTGGTTAACCCTGTGAATTCCTATAGGGGCGCACTTGGCAGAACTACGGTTCTGGTTCAGGAAAAAGATAGCGGAAGTGAATGCTGAGTTCAAAATCAAGCCGTGCATCGAACAGTTGGTGAAGACAAAACGTTCTGAATGGACGACAGCAGTAACGAAAACTGCAACAAAAAGGACATTGTCTAAATTTGAATTGGAGAATACGTGTATGAATGATAATGAATCGCTTCTTGTTGGAATGCGTTTGTTGAGTAAGGATGCATATGTAGGAAGCCCGTGTGAGGTGTTAAAGGGTGAAGTATGCGCTGGGGAAAGTGTATTTAAATAGTGGAGTAGGGTGGTCGGTTGTTAAATACCCTACCGTCTACCCCTACACTAAAACTCCCCCACCCTACTCCACTATTTAAATACCCTACCATCTAACCCTACACTAAAACTCCCCCACCCTACTCCACTATTTAAATACCCTACCATCTAACCCTACACTAACTACAAACCCCCCACCCTACTCTACTATTTAAATACCCTACCATCTACCCCTACACTAAAACTCCCCCATCCTACTCCACTATTTAAATACCCTACCATCTAACCCTACACTAACTACAAACCCCCACACTAAAATACCCCATGACCCTACTCCAAACTCCCCCATCCTATTTAAATACCCTACCATCTACCCCTACACTAAAACCCCTGACGCTACTCCACTATTTAAATACCCTACCATCTAAACCCCTACACTAACTACCATCTAAACCCCCTCCACCCTACTCCACTATTTAAATACCCTACCATCTAACCCTACACTAAAACTCCCCCACCCTACTCCACTATTTAAATACCCTACCATCTAACCCTACACTAACTACAACCCCCCCACCCTACTCCACTATTTAAATACCCTACCATCTACCCCTACACTAAAACCCCCCCACCCTACTCCACTATTTAAATACCCTACCATCTAACCCTACACTAAAACTCCCCCACTCTACTCCACTATTTAAATACCCTACCATCTAACCCTACACTAAAACCCCCTACACTACTCCACTATTTAAATACCCTACCATCTAACCCTACACTAAAACTCCCCTACCCTACTCCACTATTTAAATACCCTACCATCTAAACCTACACTCACTACAACCCCCTCCACCCTACTCCACTATTTAAATACCCTACCATCTAACCCTACACTAAACCCCCCCCACCCTACTCCACTATTTAAATACCCTACCATCTAACCCTGCACTAAAAACCCTGACCCTACTCCACTATTTAAATACCCTACCATCTACCCCTACACTAAAACCCCCACCCTACTCCACTATTTAAATACCCTACCATCTACCCCTACACTAAAACTCCCCCACCCTACTCCACTATTTAAATACCCTACCATCTACCCCTACACTAAAACCCCTGACCCTACTCCACTATTTAAATACCCTACCATCTACCCCTACACTAAAACCCCCTACGCTACTCCACTATTTAAATACCCTACCATCTAACCCTACACTAAACCCCCCCACCCTACTCCACTATTTAAATACCCTACCATCTAACCCTGCACTAAAACCCCTGACCCTACTCCACTATTTAAATACCCTACCATCTAACCCTACACTAAAACCCCTGACCCTACTCCACTATTTAAATACCCTACCATCTAACCCTACACTAAAACTCCCCCACCCTACTCCACTATTTAAATACCCTACCATCTAACCCTACACTAACTACAAACCCCCACCCTACTCCACTATTTAAATACCCTACCATCTACCCCTACACTAAAACTCCCCCACCCTACTCCACTATTTAAATACCCTACCATCTAACCCTACACTAAAACCCCCCCACCCTACTCCACTATTTAAATATCCTACCATCTAACCCTACACTAAAAACCCCCCACCCTACTCCACTATTTAAATACCCTACCATCTAACCCTACACTAACTACAACCCCCTCCACCCTACTCCACTATTTAAATACCCTACCATCTAACCCTACACTAAAACCCTCCACCCTACTCCACTATTTAAATACCCTACCATCTAACCCTACACTAAAACCCCCCTACGCTACTCCACTATTTAAATACCCTACCATCTAACCCTACACTAAACCCCCACCCTACTCCACTATTTAAATACCCTACCATCTAACCCTACACTAAAACCCCCACCCTACTCCACTATTTAAATACCCTACCATCTAACCCTACACTAAAACTCCCCCACCCTACTCCACTATTTAAATACCCTACCATCTAACCCTACACTACAAACCCCCCACCCTACTCCACTATTTAAATACCCTACCATCTAACCATACACTAAAACCCCCCCACCCTACTCCACTATTTAAATACCCTACCATCTACACTAAACCCCCCCCCACCCTACTCCACTTCACCATCTGGCAGTTTGACGGACAAATCTGGGTTTGACGGATGCCGGGAGAACGCTACCTGCCCCAATGCCAACTGTAAAGTTTGGTGGGGGGGAATAACGGTCTGGGGCTGTTTTTCATGGTATGGGCTAGGCCCCTTAGTTCCAGTGAAGGGACATATTAATGCTACAGTAGTCAATTACATTCTAGACAATTCTCTGCTTCCAACTTTGTCGTAACAGTTTGGGGAAGACCCTTTCCTGTTTCAGCATGACAATTCCCCCGTGCACAAAGAGGTCTATACACAAATGGTTTGTCGAGATCAGTGTGGAAGAACTTCACTGGCCTGCACAGAGCCCTGACCTCAACCCCATCGAACACATTTGGGATGAATTGGAACACCGACTGCAAGCAAGGCCTGAAAGCTCAACATCAGTGCCAGACCTCACTAATAATATTTTTGTTGAATGGAAGCAAGTCCTCACAGCAATGTTCCAACATCTAGTGGAAAGCCTTCCCAGAAGAGTGGAGGCTGTTATAGCAGCAATGTTCCAACATCTAGTGGAAAGCCTTCCCAGAAGAGTGGAGGCTGTTATAGCAGCAATGTTCCAACATCTAGTGGAAAGCCTTCCCAGAAGAGTGGGGGCTGTTATAGCAGCAATGTTCCAACATCTAGTGGAAAGCCTTCCCAGAAGAGTGGGGGCTGTTATAGCAGCAATGTTCCTACATCTAGTGGAAAGCCTTCCCAGAAGAGTGGAGGCTGTTATAGCAGCAATGTTCCAACATCTAGTGGAAAGCCTTCCCAGAAGAGTGGAGGCTGTTATAGCAGCAATGTTCCAACCTCTAGTGGAAAGCCTTCCCAGAAGAGTGGAGGCTGTTATAGCAGCAATGTTCCAACATCTAGTGGAAAGCCTTCCCAGAAGAGTGGGGGCTGTTATAGCATAGAGGCTGTTATAACTCCATATTAATGGCCATGATTTTGGAGTGAGATGTTAGACAAGCAGGTGTCCACATACAGTGCCTTGCGAATGTATTCGGCCCCCTTGAACTTTGCGACCTTTTGCCACATTTCAGGCTTCAAACATAAAGATATAAAACTGTATTTTTTTGTGAAGAATCAACAACAAGTGGGACACAATCATGAAGTGGAACGACATTTATTGGATATTTCAAACTTTGTTAACAAATCAAAAACTGAAAAATTGGGCGTGCAAAATTATTCAGCCCCTTTACTTTCAGTGCAGCAAACTCTCTCCAGAAGTTCAGTGAGGATCTCTGAATGATCCAATGTTGACCTAAATGACTAATGATGATAAATACAATCCACCTGTGTGTAATCAAGTCTCCGTATAAATGCACCTGCACTGTGATAGTCTCAGAGGTCCGTTAAAAGCGCAGAGAGCATCATGAACAACAAGGAACACACCAGGCAGGTCCGAGATACTGTTGTGAAGAAGTTTAAAGCCGGATTTGGATACAAAAAGATTTCCCAAGCTTTAAACATCCCAAGGAGCACTGTGCAGGCGATAATATTGAAATGGAAGGAGTATCAGACCACTGCAAATCTACCAAGACCTGGCCGCCCCTCTAAACTTTCAGCTCATACAAGGAGAAGACTGATCAGAGATGCAGCCAAGTGTAACGTCGTTCGTCAGTTGAAGGAGAAGCGGACCAAAATGCAGCATGGTGGTTACTCATGTTCTTTAATGAAGAATCGACGATACATGAAATAACTATAATATACAAAAACAACAAACGAAACGCGAAACCTATTACAGCCTATCTGGTGAACACTAACACAGAGACAGGAACAATCACCCACAAAATACACAGTGAAACCCAGGCTACCTAAATATGGTTCCCAATCAGAGACAACGAGAATCACCTGACTCTGATTGAGAACCGCCTCAGGCAGCCAAGCCTATGCTAGACACACCCCTAATCAGCCACAATCCCAATGCCTACAAAAAAAAAATAGACGACAACACAATAAACCCATGTCACACCCTGGCCTGAACAAATAATTAAAGAAAACACAAAATACTAAGACCGAGGCGTGACACCAAGAGGCCCATGATCACTCTGGATGAACTGCAGAGATCTACAGCTGAGGTGGGAGACTCTGTCCATAGGACAACAAAATCAGTCGTATATTGCACAAATCTGGCCTTTATGGAAGAGTGGCAAGAAGAAAGCCATTTATTAAAGATATCCATAAAAAATGTAGTTTAAAGTTTGCCACAAGCCACCTGGGAGACACACCAAACATGTGGAAGAAGTTGCTCTGGTCAGATGAAACCCAAATTGAACTTTTTGGCAACAATGCAAAACGTTATGTTTGGCGTAAAAGCAACACAGCTCATCACCCTCAACACACCATCCCCACTGTCAAACATGGTTTGGGCCTGCTTTTCTTCAGCAGGGACAGGGAAGATGGTTAAAATTGATGGGAAGATGGATGGAGCCAAATACAGGACCATTCTGGAAGAAAACCTGTTGGAGTCTGCAAAAGACCTGAGACTGGGACGGAGATTTGTCTTCCAACAAGACAATGATCCAAAACATAAAGCAAAATCTACAATGGAATAGTTCAAAAATAAACATATCCAGGTGTTAGAATGGCCAAGTCAAAGTCCAGACCTGAATCCAATCGAGAATCTGTGGAAAGAACTGAAAACTGCTGTTCACAAATGCTCTCCATCCAACCTCACTGAGCTTGAGCTGTTTTGCAAGGAGGAATGGGAAAACATTTCAGTCTCTCGATGTGCAAAACTGATAGAGACATACCCCAAGTGACTTACAGCTGTAATCGCTACAAAGTATTAACTTAAGGGGGCTGAATAATTTTGCACGCCCAATTTTTCAGTTTTTGATTTGTTAAAAAAGTTTGAAATATCCAATAAATGTCGTTCCACTTCATGATTGTGTCCCACTTGTTGTTGATTCTTCACAAAAAAATACAGTTTTATATCTTTATGTTTGAAGCCTGAAATGTGGCAAAAGGTCGCAAAGTTCAAGGGGGCCGAATACTTTCGCATGGCACTGTACTTTTGGTCTTGTAGAGTTGCAAAAAAGTCTAAATTATTGAGTGACAGTTTGGCACAAAATCTATATCTCCGCGGCACTGTGTCAGCAGAATGGACAGAGCACGCTGCGGTGGATGTATGGGGGCTATGGAAAGCCACTGGTGTGGTTAGGTACAGTATGGCTCCCTTGAGTTTCCATAGAAAGCGTGAGGAAACGCTTCTCATCTGTGGTAGGCTAAGTGAATAGCGTGATAAGCCTTCACCTGTAATATCTGAGTTTGATTTATAAGGGTGGAGTCAAGTTTACCATTGAAGCTGCTTCACTCAACTCTGCCTCACGCCCCACCACTACCGAGTTTAGTTAGCTTCTTAGCTAGCTGTAAAAAAAAACGTTGTGTTATTAGCCTTAGCCTATTTAACTAGCTCAAACCAGCTAATCTGCCACTGCCATGATGGATGTCAGAAATTGGCTTCGCCAAAGTACCCAAACAAAGCCAAAGGAGGAGAGCGTTGAGCAGCTGCAGCAGCATCAAACCACCGATGACGCCGCCAAGCCCAGCAGCCATGATGGCCTACCCACCCTTCCACAAGCTGGGGCGGCAGGGTAGCCTAGTGGTTAGAGCGTTGGACTAGTAACCGAAAGGTTGCAAGTTCAAACCCCCGAGCTGCCCCTGAACAGGCAGTTAACCCACTGTTCCCAGGCCGTCATTGAAAATAAGAATTTGTTCTTAATGACTTACCTGGTTAAATAAAGGTTAACATTTTTTTTTTTTTTAAATAAGCTCTGCCAGGATATTGGCTTCACAGCCACCTTCACCTCTGACTGTTCCTAACAATCTTGAAACAGAGGAGCCAGCCCAGGTTAGCCTAGAAGACAAGAGTGGCTGTAATACTCTGTTATTCTGCAAAATCCAATATAATTCCAATGCAAGAACTGACCGCTGTCGGTATGTTCCATCATAGAAATAAATACATTATATTATGGTTTTCTTGGTAGCCTGTTGGTCTTCCTGGTTGGAAATGGAACTGTACGTATTGGAAATGTGTTTATGGTAGGGCTGGCATTGCTTAAATTATTAGGTGGGTTGAATTTGATCCACAGAAGTGTATTGTGCCATAAGACAACGTGTTGCTGTACTCATGAGCGGTTTCCATTCCGTTTGCTTTTTGTTTACAGCGTTTTAACTAGCCTAAATATAGATTGTGTCGATAAAGGCATGACACAATCTTCGCAGCTTTCCTAGTAGCCCGGTGATTTTAATGCAGGGAAAGTGAAATCCGTTTTTACCCCATTTTTAACCAGCATGTCACCTGTGCAACTAGAGGCGAAAAAACTCTGTATACCCTTACTCCACACACAGAGACACATACAAAACACTAGATCACCCTTACTCCACACACAGAGACGCATACAGAACTCAAAATCACCCTTACTCCACACACAGAGACACATACAAAACACTAGATCACCCTTACTCCACACACAGAGACACATACAAAACACTAGATCACCCTTACTCCACACACAGAGACACATACAAAACACTAGATCACCCTTACTCCACACACAGAGACACATACAAAACACTAGATCACCCTTACTCCACACACAGAGACGCATACAGAACTCAAAATCACCCTTACTCCACACACAGAGACACATACAAAACACTAGATCACCCTTACTCCACACACAGAGACGCATACAAAACTCTAGATCACCCTTACAACAACACATACAAAACACTAGATCACCCTTACTCCACACACAGAGACACATACAAAACACTAGATCACCCTTACTCCACACACAGAGACACATACAAAACACTAGATCACCCTTACTCCACACACAGAGACGCATACAAAACTCTAGATCACCCTTACTCCACACACAGAGACACATACAAAACACTAGATCACCCTTACTCCACACACAGAGACACATACAAAACACTAGATCACCCTTACTCCACACACAGAGACACATACAAAACACTAGATCACCCTTACTCCACACATAGAGACACATACAAAACACCAGATCACCCTCCATTTGGCAAATCTGACCATAACTCAAACAGGAAGTACCAGTGACACGCTCAACACGGAAGTGGTCCGATGAAGCGGATGCTAAACTACAGAACTGTTTCACTAGCACAGACTGGAATATGTTCTGGGAATCATCCAATAATATCTGATATCAGTCACCGGCTTCATTAATAGGTGCATTTATAACGTCATCCCCACAGAGACCGTACATACTGTACATATCCCAACCAGAAGCCATGGATTACAGGTAACATCCAAACTGAGCTAACGGCTACAGCTGCCGCTTTCAAGGCACAGGACACTAATCCGGACGCTTATAAGAAATCCCGCTACGACCTCCAACGAGCCATCAAACAGTCAAAACAGGACTAAGATCGAATCCTACTATGCCAGCTCTGACGCTCATTGGATGTGGCAGGACTTGCAAACTATCACAGATTATAAAGGGAAACCCAGCCGGGAGCTGCCCAGTGACGCGAGCCTACCAGACGAGCAAAATTCCTTCTATGCTTGCTTTGAGGCAAGCAACACTGAACCATGCATGAGAGCAACAGCTGTTGGACAACTGGGTGATCTCGCTCTCCATATCCAAAGTAAGAGCTTTAAACAGGTTAACATTCACAAGGCCGCATGGCCAGACGGATTACCAGGAAGTGTACTCGGCGCATGTGCTGACCAGCTGGCTAGTGTCTTCACTGACATTTTCAACCTCTCCCTGACCCAGTCTCTAATACCTGCATGTTTCAAGAACACTACCATAGTCCCTATGCCCAATAACGCCAAGGTAATCTGTCTAAATGACTATCGCCCTGTAGTACTCACATCTGTAGCCATGAAATGCTTTGAAAGGCTGGTCATGGCTCACATCAACATCATCATTCCAGACACCCTGGACCCACTCCAATTTGCATACTGCCCTAACAGATCCACAGATGACGCAATCTCTATTGCACACCATACTGCCCTTTCCCACCTGGCCAAGAGGTACACCTACTTGAGAATACTGTTCATTGACTACAACTCAGCGTTCAACACCATAGTGCCCTCAAAGCACTAAGCTAAGGACCCTGGGACTAAACACCTCCCTCGGCAACTGGATCCTGGACTTTCTGATGGGCCACCCCAGGTGGTGAGGGTAGGTAACAACAATTTTAATTTTAATTTTAATTTATTTCACCTTTATTTACCTTTACATCCGCCACGCTGACCCTCAACATGGGGACCCTCAGGGATGCGTGCTTAGTCCCTTCCTGTACTCTCTGTTTACCCACGACTGCGTGGCTGTGCACGACTCCAACACCATCAAGTGTGCTGACAACACAACGGTGGTTGGCCTGATCACTGAAGATTATGAGACAGCCTATAGGGAGGAGGTCAGAGACCTGGCAGTTGTTGTCCTGGCAGGACAACAACCTCTCCCTCAACGTCAGCAAGACAAAGGAGCTGATTGTGGACTACAGGACACAGGGGGCCGAACACGACCCCCATCCACATAGACAGGGCTGTAGTGGGTCAACAAGTTCTTAGTTGTCCAACATCACAAGGGAATTATCATGGTCCAAACACGCCAACACAGTCATGAAGAAGTCCCTACAACGCCTCTTCCCCCTCAGGAGACTGATAAGATTTGACGTGGGCCCTCAGATCTTCAGAATGTTCTACAGCTCCGTCATTGAGAGCATCCTGACTGGTTGCATCTCCGCTTGGTACAGCAACTACTTGGCATCCGACTGCAAGGTTCTACAGAGGGTAATGCGTACGGCCCAGTACATCACTGGTGCCGAGCTCCCTGCCATCCAGGACCTATATACCAAGTGGTGTCAGAGGAAGGCGCTTTAAAGTCAAGCCAGGCTGTTCTCTCTGCTACCACACAGCAAGCGATACCGATGCACCAAGCATGAAACCAACAGGACCCTGAACAGCTTCTACCTCCAAGCCATGACTGCTAAATAGCTACCCACATTGACCCTTCTGTCACTAACTCTTTTGACTCATCACATACACTGCTGCTGTTTTATCTATCCTGTTGCCGTCACTTTACCCCTACCTATTGTCTATGTATGTATTACCTCGTACCCCCTGCACATCGACTCAGTGCTGGTAGTCCTTGTATATAGCTATGTTATTACCTTGTACCCCCTGCACATCGACTCAGTGCTGGTAGTCTTTGTATATAGCTATGTTATTACCTGTACCCCCTGCACATCGACTCAGTGCTGGTAGTCCTTGTATATAGCTATGTTATTACCTTGTACCCCCTGCACATCGACTCAGTGCTGGTAGTCTTTGTATATAGCTATGTTATTACCCCGTACCCCTGCACATCGACTCAGTGCTGGTAGTCCTTGTATATAGCTATGTTATTACCTCGTACCCCCTGCACATCGACTCAGTGCTGGTAGTCTTTGTATATAGCTATGTTATTACCTTGTACCCCCTGCACATCGACTCAGTGCTGGTAGTCTTTGTATATAGCTATGTTATTACCTCGTACCCCCTGCACATAGACTCAGTGCTGGTAGTCCTTGTATATAGCTATGTTATTACCTTGTACCCCTGCACATCGACTCAGTGCTGGTAGTCTTTGTATATAGCTATGTTATTACCTTGTACCCCCTGCACATCGACTCAGTGCTGGTAGTCTTTGTATATAGCTATGTTATTACCTCGTACCCCCTGCACATCGACTCAGTGCTGGTAGTCCTTGTATATAGCTATGTTATTACCTTGTACCCCCTGCACATCGACTCAGTGCTGGTAGTCTTTGTATATAGCTATGTTATTACCTCGTACCCCCTGCACATAGACTCAGTGCTGGTAGTCCTTGTATATAGCTATGTTATTACCTTGTACCCCTGCACATCGACTCAGTGCTGGTAGTCTTTGTATATAGCTATGTTATTACCTTGTACCCCTGCACATCGACTCTGGTACTTCCTGTATATAGCCGTTACTCATTGTGTTTGTTTTTCAACATGACAATGACCCAAAACACACCTCCAGGCTGTGTAAGGGCTATTTACCAAGGAGGCTGATGGAGTGCTGCATCAGATGATCTGGCCTCCACAATCCCCTGACCTCAACCCAATTGAGATGGTTTGGGATGAGTGAAAGAAAAGCAGCCAACCAGTGCTCAGCATATGTGGGAACTCTTTCAAGACCGTTGGAAAAGCTTTCCAGGTGAATCTGGTTGAGAGAATGACAAGTGTGCAAAGCTATCAAGGCAAAGGGTGGCTATTTGAAGAATCTTAAATATATATTGATTCATTTAAGCCTTTTTTGGTTACATGATTCCATGTATTATTCCGTAGTTGTTTTCAATATTCTACAATGTAGAAAATAGTTTTTTTAAATAAATAAACTCGAATGAGTAGGTGTGTGAACTTTTGACCAGTAGTGTATATACTTCTGTCTGGAATGAAATAACTCAAGACATGAATTATTAACCAAATCACTTTATTATGCATGCCTGTCTCTCTCTGCAGACACATACCCAACATTTAAATACATGACATGGTGGGAATTCAGCATTGCTCAACATTGAAGCACATGCTTTAATAAAATGATAGATATATTTACAAGATAAGCAACTTCTCTCCCAAATGTGAACATTCCCTGATCCCGTCCCACACCGCAGTCCTTTCAACATTCACTCACGTTTAAAAAGAACTTCAGCAAAAAAAAACTAAAGAAAAACACAAACCAGCAATATATGGAGTTCATTACCTACATCAATATGGCAGTAACAGAGGTCTATATACAAGGTTGTGATGCGTGGAGTCTCTGACAGCATGCCTTAGACTGATGGCTTTAAAAAGGAAACCAGTCTATAGAGCACCTTCCCAAGAAGGTGAACCGCTTTTTACAGCACCTCGAAGACAACTAATAAACATCATGGGCAGAATAGTTTCCACCACCCCCCCTTTTTTTGACAGGATTTTAGAAGTATAAAAAAAACAAAATAAGGCACAATTAACACTGACCATTTCATGTCCTGGGGATTGTACCAACATCCAGTAGTGTAGCTTGGAAACAGTCGATTGATTAGAACTGTCAGCTGACCTTCCCTTTGTATTCCCAATCAATCAATCTGAGTGATTCTAAATATGTTGTGACCTTTCTGGTTTCAGCATGACAATGCCACCATGCACAAAGCAAGGTCCATACAGAAATGGTTTGTCGAGACCTTTATGCCTCTGTTCACATTTACACAACAGGGACATCGTAAGGAAAATTCTATAAAAATGTTTTGTGTTTTAACTATTTCAAATAGACTAACAGCACAAAGACAAGATCATGTCATTCAAAAACCCCTGAAACAGTTTCATCACTGGTTTCTGTTAGTGCTGATCTGTATGCTGAGGAGTCAGGCCAGGGCCCGCCCATCCAGGACTGGGCTATCCAACCAGAGGAAAATTAGGGTTTGAGAGGGAAGAAGAAGGAGGGAGTGCTTGAGAGGGAAGAAGAGGAGGAGGGGGGTGCTTGAGAGGGAGGAGGGGGGGCTTGAGAGGGAGGGAGGAGGGGGAGGGGGGAGGAGGAGGAGGGGCTTGAGAGGGAGGAGGAGGAGGGCTTGAGAGGGAGGAGGAGGAGGGGGGGGCTTGAGGGGGGGAAGGGGGGGCTTGAGAGGAGGAGGAGGGGGGGCTTGAGAGGGAGGGAGGGGGTCTTGAGAGGGAAGAGGAGGAGGAGGGGGGGCTTGAGAGGGAGGAGGAGGGGGGGGGTCTTGAGAGGGAGGAGGAGGAGGGGGCTTGAGAGGGAGGAGGAGGAGGGGGGCTTGAGAGGGAGGAGGAGGAGGGGGGCTTCAGAGGGAGGAGGAGGGAGGGGGGGGCTTCAGAGGCAGGAGGGGGGCTTGAGGGGGAGGAGGAGGAGGGGCTTGAGAGGGAAGAAGAGGAGGGAGGGGGCTTGAGAGGGAAGAGGAGGGGAGGCTTGAGAGGGAAGCGGAGGAGGAGGGGGCTTGAGAGGGAAGAGGAGGAGGAGGGGGGCTTGAGAGGGAAGAGGAGGAGGAGGGGGTTTGAGAGGGAAGAGGAGGAGGAGGGGGTTTGAGAGGGAAGAGGAGGAGGGGAGGCTTGAGAGGGAAGAGGGGGTGCTTGAGAGGGAGGAGGAGGAGGGGCTTGAGGGAAGAAGAAGGAGGGGGGGCTTGAGAGGGAAGAAGAAGAAGGAGGGGGTGCTTGAGAGGGAAGAAGAAGAGGAGGGGGGCTCGAGAGGGAAGAAGAGGAGGGGGGCTCGAGAGGGAAGAGGAAGGGTGTGGGGGGGACAGGTGCTATCAGCTGTTTGGGGCTTTGGTTGGTGGTGTGAACAGAACAACAGTTCAGTCATGTTTCAGGTGGTCCTTGATGTCCTCTTCATCTGTGTATTCTGAAGGCTCATCCCCAGGCTTTAACAGTCGACCAACATAATCATATTTTTCTGAAATGAGAGATCACAAGGGTCAAATCAAACCATATTGCACCCTAATCAAGCACCAACATATATCCTACCAGGGCCTAAAACAAAGTAATGTGCTATATTGCTCAATTTAATGTCATACTCTGACCTGAGTCGTTTAATCAAAATATCAGCCAAAAACATTCAGCTGGCCCTTTAAGGTTACCTTGGTAACGTGGAAATTTCTGTCACGTGTGCCTGTGAGAATCTCACTAGAGGCAGATGTCTCTTTGCTAGCAATAGATGCAAACCAACATTGAAAAGCAACCAAGCTTGTGAACAAAACAATGTTTAAATAGCCAAAACACACAAGGACTAAGTCTCACTTTGGTAGACATTCGAGTAATTTAGACAAACTTTTATGCCTGTGCACATTCCTTCTAAAATCTTTCAGCAGCACTTTCTTCAGTGCACACAGCCCCCCAGCTTTGTAGCGCGAGGTGGGATAGCTATAATGTTAGGATTCAGATTTCTGTCCATTACCAGCATGAAACAAAATGACAGAAATACTTTGAAAACAGCCACTGCAGCATTTATTCTACTAGAACTCACAACTGGCACACGTGCCCATACTTTTATTTTTTTATAAAATGCTCACACTGTAAAGACCTGAGTGTGACTACCTGCCATGGCTGGTGAAGACAGACATTCTTAGCCGCCAACGTGGCTGGTGAATTAGACATTCTTAGCCGCCAACGTGGCTGGTGAATTAGACATTCTTAGCCGCCAACGTGGCCGGTGAATTAGACATTCTTAGCCGCCAACGTGGCTGGTGAATTAGACATTCTTAGCCGCCAACGTGGCCGGTGAATTAGACATTCTTAGCCGCCAACGTGGCTGGTGAATTAGACATTCTTAGCCGCCAACGTGGCTGGTGAATTAGACATTCTTAGCCGCCAACGTGGCTGGTGAAGACAGACATTCTTAGCCGCCAACGTGGCCGGTGAATTAGACATTCTTAGCCGCCAACGTGGCTGGTGAAGACAGACATTCTTAGCCGCCAACGTGGCTGGTGAATTAGACATTCTTAGCCGCCAACAACAAAATCTACCCGCATCTGGCAGGTGTTTTAGGCCCTGTATCCTACATATTGTTACAACTTACCCATGAACTGCCTCTCCCACTCTCTGACTGACTCCATCTGAACAGCGTTGAGGTCTGACAGGTCATCATAGTCCTCCCTCAAGGCATCTTTCTCCAAACAGAACGTGGCCAGACCCCTCGATGCATCCCGGCCCGCAAAGATACCATAAGGACCGTCTGTAGGGAGAGACAGTATATTAAACAGAATATATACCTACTGAATTTAACTACGGATCAGTTATAAGGACTGTCTGTAGGGAGAGAGACGGTTCAGTAAACAGAATCTACACCTAACTGTATGGTTCAGTTCTAGCAGGGATCCTCAACTACCGGGACCGTCCGTGGCAGGGATCCTCAACTACCGGGACCGTCCGTGGCAGGGATCCTCAACTACCGGGACCGTCCGTGGCAGGGATCCTCAACTACCGGGACCGTCCGTGGCAGGGATCCTCAACTACCGGGACCGTCCGTGGCAGGGATCATCAACTACCGGGACCGTCCGTGGCAGGGATCATCAACTACCGGGACCGTCCGTGGCAGGGATCCTCAACTACCGGGACCGTCCGTGGCAGGGATCCTCAACTACCGGGACCGTCCGTGGCAGGGATCCTCAACTACCGGGACCGTCCGTGGCAGGGATCCTCAACTACCGGGACCGTCCGTGGCAGGGATCCTCAACTACCGGGACCGTCCGTGGCAGGGATCCTCAACTAGATCCAGACGCGGAATGATTTCTTGCGCAGAAGGTCGGGGGGGACCGAACATAATTCCAAATACTTTGTAGACTGCAAATAGATCGCAAGAAGCCCAAACAGATATTTGATTGTTTTCATATCAAACCTTACTAACATTTGCATACGATCACATGGAAATGCTTGGTTACAGAGTTCCAAAATAAAAATCACTTGGAGCTGATTTCCTGGTCCATCTTATATCTAACAAAGAAAATACAAAATAAATTAATATACAGATTAATATACAGTGCATTGGGAAAGTATTCAGACCCCTTTCCCTTTTTCCATATTGTTACATTACAGCCTTAATCTGAAACGAATGAACCCCCCCTGCTGAATCTACACACACTACCTAATAAATCAGACAGCAAAAAACCTGTCTGATTAAGTATTCAGACCCTTTACGCAATACTTTGATGCACTTTCGGCAGCGATTACAGCCTTGAGTCTTCTTGGGTGTGACGCTATAAGCCCGTCACACCTGTATTTGGGTAGTTTCTCCCATGCTTCTCTGCAGATCCTCTCAAGCGCTGTCAGGTTAGATGGGTAGTGTTGCTGCACAGCTATTTTCAGGTCTCTCCAGAGATGTTCGAGTGGGTTCAAGTCTGGGCTCTGACTGGGCCACTCAAGGACATTGAAACTTGTCCAGAAGCCACTCCTGCGTGGTCTTGGCTGTGTTGTCCTGTTGGAAGGTGAACCTTCGCCCTAGTCTAAGGTCCTATGCAGGTTATCATCAAGGATCTCTGTACTTTTCTCTGTTCATCTTTCCCTCAATCCTGATGAGTCTCCCAGTCCGTGCAGCTGAAAAAATCCTGGCAGGCATGATACTGCCACCACCATGCTTCACCGAATCTTGAATCTCATGGTCTGAGTCCTTCAGGTGCCTTTTGGCAAACTCCAAGCGGGCTGT
The DNA here is from genome assembly GCF_023373465.1 of Oncorhynchus keta. Classification (NCBI taxonomy): domain Eukaryota; kingdom Metazoa; phylum Chordata; class Actinopteri; order Salmoniformes; family Salmonidae; genus Oncorhynchus; species Oncorhynchus keta. The sequence goes on along the minus strand of NW_026277910.1, from coordinate 396,915 downwards.
CATATGCCTTTAACTGAGGAGTGGCTTCCACCTGGCCACTCTACCATAAAGGCCTGATTGGTGGAGTGCTGCAGAGATGGGAGAACCTTCCAGAAGGACAACCATCTCCACAGAGGAACTCTGGAGCTCTGTCAGAGTGACCATCGGGTTCTTGGTCACCTCTCTGACCAAGGCCTTTCTCCCCTGATTGCTCAGTTTGGCAGGACGGCCAGCTCTAGGAAGAGTCTTGGTGGTTCCAAACTTCTTCCACTGGGAGGCCACTGGGGACCGTCAATGCTGCACGATCCTGTCTCTGAGCTCTATGGAGAATGAACTTCTACGCTGCAGAAATGTATTGGTACCCTTCCCCAGATCTGTGCCTCGACACAGTCCTGTCTCAGACCTCTACAGACAATTCCTTCAACCTCATTGTTTGGTTTTTGATCTGACATGCATTGTCAACTGTGAGCACACAACACCTTATATAGATCTGACATGCACTGTCAACTGTCAACACAACACCTTATATAGACAGGTGTGTGCCTTTCCAAATCATGTCCAATCAAATGAATTTACCACAGGTGGACGCCAATCAAGTTGTAGAAACATCTCAAGGATGATCAATGGAAACAGGATGCACTGGAGCTCAATTTAGAGTCTCATAGCAAAGTGAGTCTTAAGAAGACGTGAGTAATTGCAACGAGCCCAACAATTTACATATACAGGAATCTTGTATAGGAGTATATAGTGTTAGGTTGGAACGGGAGTCTGGTACGAGAGTCTATAGTGTTTCTCCTGTTGGAAACAGTTTTATACAAAATATGTTGGTTGGGTGATTAAACTACATAACGTGTTATCGTGTGTAATGGGTGAATAGAGTCTGCAGACACATACAGTAGCAGAACGTGTTGTGTAATGGGTGAATAGAGTCTGCAGACACATACAGTAGCAGAACGTGCTGTGTAATGGGTGAATAGAGTCTGCAGACACATACAGTAGCAGAACGTGCTGTGTAATGGGTGAATAGAGTCTGCAGACACATACAGTAGCAGAACGTGTTGTGTAATGGGTGAATAGAGTCTGCAGACACATACAGTAGCAGAACGTGTTGTGTAATGGGTGAATAGAGTCTGCAGACACACGACACATACAGTAGCAGAACGTGTTGTGTAATGGGTGAATAGAGTCTGCAGACACATACAGTAGCAGAACGTGTTGTGTAATGGGTGAATAGAGTCTGCAGACACACGACACATACAGTAGCAGAACGTGTTGTGTAATGGGTGAATAGAGTCTGCAGACACATACAGTAGCAGAACGTGTTGTGTAATGGGCGAATAGAGTCTGCAGACACATACAGTAGCAGAACGTGGTGTGTAATGGGTGAATAGAGTCTGCAGACACACGACACATACAGTAGCAGAACGTGTTGTGTAATGGGTGAATAGAGTCTGCAGACACATACAGTAGCAGAACGTGTTGTGTAATGGGTGAATAGAGTCTGCAGACACATACAGTAGCAGAACCTGTTGTGTAATGGGTGAATAGAGTCTGCAGACACATACAGTAGCAGAACGTGTTGTGTAATGGGTGAATAGAGACTGCAGACACATACAGTAGCAGAACGTGTTGTGTAATGGGTGAATAGAGTCTGCAGACACATACAGTAGCAGAACGTGGTGTGTAATGGGTGAATAGAGTCTGCAGACACATACAGTAGCAGAACCTGTTGTGTAATGGGTGAATAGAGACTGCAGACACATACAGTAGCAGAACCTGTTGTGTAATGGGTGAATAGAGTCTGCAGAAACATACAGTAGCAGAACGTGTTGTGTAATGGGTGAATAGAGTCTGCAGACACATACAGTAGCAGAACCTGTTGTGTAATGGGTGAATAGAGACTGCAGACACACGACACATACAGTAGCAGAACGTGTTGTGTAATGGGTGAATAGAGTCTGCAGACACATACAGTAGCAGAACGTGTTGTGTAATGGGTGAATAGAGTCTGCAGACACATACAGTAGCAGAACCTGTTGTGTAATGGGTGAATAGAGTCTGCAGACACATACAGTAGCAGAACGTGTTGTGTAATGGGTGAATAGAGTCTGCAGACACATACAGTAGCAGAACGTGGTGTGTAATGGGTGAATAGAGTCTGCAGACACATACAGTAGCAGAACGTGCTGTGTAATGGGTGAATAGAGTCTGCAGACACATACAGTAGCAGAACGTGTTGTGTAATGGGTGAATAGAGTCTGCAGACACATACAGTAGCAGAACGTGCTGTGTAATGGGTGAATAGAGTCTGCAGACACATGACACATACAGTAGCAGAACGTGTTGTGTAATGGGTGAATAGAGTCTGCAGACACATACAGTAGCAGAACCTGTTGTGTTTTTACAAGACTGGGTTCCACTGAAAGCTTCAGTTTACATTGACAAGCTATTAGTAAGTTAGACAGACAAACCATGACATTTTCCCCCATTCCGAAGTCCCCACATCATGCATTGAGCTAAAAATGAACTTACCTTGCATTCGCTATAAAGTAGTGGATGATGGTCACAAAAATGACTCAAGAGATTTGAAGTGTTTCCCCCTTTCGCAGAGATTTTTTTTTTTTACAAGCACCCTTGTAAAAACCCAAAATACAATCACACATCAGATGTAGTCCTCTTAGAAGGCTGATAAATGTCCCGAGCGCTGTCACTGCCTTCCTCCATGTTTTCACACAAAACAAAAGCCACGTTGCGCCTGCGTCAGACTGTTGCTAACGGTGGTTGATGCTGGACGGTATTTACCGGGAGTTTTTCAAACACGGTTTTAATGATAATTAACATTTGAAACAGTAACACTAACCGCTGGGAATTTTACCGGGGTTTATCGTGAAACCGGTAACCGTTTCATCCCTAATACAGTACTAGTAAAACATTGACATCTCATTAAATGAGGACCGCCACAGGAAAGGAAGACCCAGAGTTACCTCTGCTGCAGAGGATAAGTTCATTAACGGCACCTCAGATTGCAGCCCAAATAAATGCTTCAGAGTTCAAGTAGCAAACATCCCAACATCAACTGTTCAGATGAGACTGTGTGAATCAGGCCTTCGTGGTCAAATTGCTGCAAAGAAACCACTACTAAAAGATACCAATAAGAAGAAGAATTTCTTGGGCCAAGAAACACAAGCAATGGACATTAGACCGGTGGAAATCTGTCCTTTGGTCCAATGTGTGTCTTCGTGAGACACAGAGTAGGTGAACAAATTATCTCCGCATGTGTGGTTCCCACCGTGACACATTGAGGTGTGATGGTGCTTTGCTGGTGACATAGTCAGTGATTTATTTATAATTAAAAAGGTACATTTAACCAGCATGGCTACCACAGCATTCTGCAGCGATACGCCATCCCATCTGGTTTGCCCTTAGTGGGACTATCATTTGTTTTTCAACAAGTTAATGACCCAAAACACACCTCCAGTCAGTGTAAGGGCCATTTTACCAAGAAGGAGAGTGATGGAGTGCTGCATCAGATGACCTGGCCTCCACAATCACCCGACCTCAACCCAATTGAAATGGTTTGGGATGAGTTGGACCTCAGAGTGAAGGAAAAGCAGCCAACAAGTGCTCAGCATATGTGGGAACTCCTTCAAAACTGTTGGAAAAGCATTCCAGGTGAAGCTGGTTGAGAGAATGCTAAGCGTGTGCAAAGCTGTCAACAAGGCAAAGGGTGGCTACTTTGAAGAATCTAAAATAACTTTTTGGGTTACTACACGATGCAATGTGTTATTGTCTTCTCTATTATCATATGATGTATGAAATAGTAAAAATAAAGAAAAACCCTTGAATGAGTAGGTATCCAAACTTTTACGGAACATTTGCAATAAAAATAAGTACCTGTTTTTGCTTCATCATTATGGGGTATTGTGATGTCATTATGGGGTATTGTGTGTAAATTGAGGATTCTGTTTTTATTTGATCAATTTTAGAATAAGGCTGTAACGTAACAAAATATGGAAAGAGTCAAGAGGTCTGAAAACTTTCCGAAAGCACTGCAAGTACTGAAATTTAGGCCCAAGTAAGTTACAGTATTAAGACTAAACAGGATACGCTCTTAGCCCTAAAGCTTGGTGGTGGTTATACAAGTCTGCTATACTAAGCCTACCAATGATAACAATAAGGAGCTGTACAAAAAAGTCAGCAAACACCAGACACGTACGATGTGTTTACAATACCGCGTGGGTAATAAAGCATCATTTGTTTGACCGCAACTTCTGGGTTAGCTAGCGTTGGCTAGGTACCTAGCTAGCACCAATACACCCAGCCTGAAAACAATGACCAGTAAGAACTGCAGTCATTTTCATTCTTAGCAATGATTTAGGAATCCTTGTAAGTATTAGCTAGGTTGCCACTTGTTGTTCACCTATTCAAATTGAACTTCAGTTCATGAAAATAAATAGCTACTTGCCAATAGCATTATAAAGTCAAGAGAAGAAAATGCCTGGAAGGAGGAGAGATGACTATTATTATTATTATTATTATTATTATTATTATACGACCATGCTGGTCATTTATGAACATTTGAACATCTTGGCCATGTTCTGTTATAATCTCCACCCGGCACAGCCAGAGGAGGACTGGCCACCCCACATAGCCTGGTTCCTCTCTAGGTTTCTTCCTTGGTTCTGGCCTTTCTAGGGAGTTTTTCCTAGCCACCGTGCTTCTACACCTGCATTGCTTGCTGTTTGGGGTTTTAGGCTGAGTTTCTGTACATCACTTTTAGATATCAGCTGGTGTACGAAGGGCTATATAAATACATTTAATTTGATGACTAGAAATGATTCGGTTGATTGTTTTATGTGTGGATTAATTGTCTGAGTAGAGGACCTTGTGCATTTCAGGTAAAATAACAACTCAATGTTTATATCCCAGGACATATTAGCTAGCTAAATTGCCAAACACATTTAATGCTTTTCGACCTGTCCCCAAATTAATATAATTGGTTCAGAGTTTTTAAAAATATTTTAACCTGCGTGTTGTGATCGCGTTTGGTGTGGGGAGACAAAATACATTTATGCACGCGCTCAGCCGGTTTGAGTTCCGTGTTAGACCTCTGCGTCCATGTGTGTGTGTCAACTATTTAACAGTACTAGGGTGCTTAAAAGGCCGCAAAACATTTTTATATCGGTATCTGTTTTTTTTTTGGCAAGGAAAATATTGGATATCGGCCAAAAATGTCACATCGGTGCATCACTAATGTGAACAATAAATGATAAATAATACCAGAGGCTGGTCTAAAGAAGAAAGTGTAAAGCCTTTATTACAGCAAAGATTAAAAACAGACTCATTTGTGAATTTGTTGCATGAGAATTGGTGCTCACAGAATCAGTAGACTATCAACCAAACAGGCAACAGAAGCAGGATCTGTCTCATTTCTGTACATATACAGCATATGGATGAGTCGTAAAGCCCGGCACATTAACAGTTAGGATATTGATTATAGACATAATTAAGTTGGAGTTTCCTCTCTCCTCACTTTTCTTAGAAAATAAGTCAAGGGCTGTTTCCTTAATACCTCCCTCTGCTGCTGCCTCCATTGTTCTCAACGCCATTATGCCAATCGCAACTTGGTCTAGGAAAAGGCGCCAATTTAAAACCACACTGATGTGTTTCAGAACCACGGACAGCGACCACTATCCAACGCAGGAGAACGCGGAGTCCTACCTCATTACTACGGAGTCCTACCTCATTACTACGGAGTCCTACCTCATTACTACGGAGTCCTACCTCATTACTACGGAGTCCTACTAGGAAGACAACATCTGCATTTTAAAGGACTGACATGAGAATGATACTGTCCATCTGCCTATGAGAGGGCTATTTTGTTTGAATATAGAAGGTGACGTGTAGGAACTAGAATATTTCAGTGATATTTCTGCTGTGTGCAGCCGTGACAGATCCCATGGGATGATGCAGCACCCTACACTGATAAGCCTATTCTTTGCCATGTTACAGCCCTGTTCAGACAGGTATTACTTGACGTTGGTTTTGTAATTATTATACAAGCATGTGCGTTATTCCAGAGGACGATTCATACATGATCAGAAAAACTAAACTGCCCTCTGTAATTAAATGGACTTGTGACAGAAGCCTGGATGTTTTTATTTTATACCTCATGTCTAGAAAATAATACGCTACACTGACAACTCGTGCTTGGCTGCCAAATGTACTGTATAGGTCTCCCCATAATATTTTTAAAAAGTGTGATCATAATCATAATTTTAGCGATCCATCCATAGATGTCCTTCCTAATAACAATGCCCCTCAATCTACTTGAGCAGCTGAACAGTATTTGCACTTGACTGTTTATAGATGAGAACGTGAACTTGCCATTTCCCAAAAGTTTAGCGGTATGCTGCTTTGTGATCTATTGCCTAGGACAGGGCTCTCCAACCCTGTTTTTGTAGCGTCACCATCCTGTAGGTTCTCACTCCAACACTAAATAATTACCTGGTTGATAAACTGAATCAGGTTAGTTTACAACGGGGGTTGTAGTGAAAACCTACAGGAAGGTAGCTTTCCAGGAACTGGGTTGGAGAGCCTTGACCTAGGACACCAACAGACAGCCAGGGTTTCATTAAATAAGCTTTATGCAATACTTTATTGCAGCATTTAGGCCCAATTAAACTGATGTATTTGGTGACGATCAACTTCAACTCACTGGCACTATGAAGAATCGCTTAACCACCCTCATTACCAAGATATAGCTTATACGCACGGTTCTGACTGTCTCTCCCCCACCTGCACGGTTCTGACTGTCTCTCCCTCACCTGCACGGTTCTGTCTGTCTCTCCCTCACCTGCACGGTTCTGACTGTCTCTCCCTCACCTGCACGGTTCTGACTGTCTCTCCCTCACCTGCACGGTTCTGACTGTCTCTCCCTCACCTGCACGGTTCTGACTGTCTCTCCCTCACCTGCACGGTTCTGACTGTCTCTCCCCCACCTGCACGGTTCTGACTGTCTCTCCCTCACCTGCACGGTTCTGACTGTCTGTCTCTCCCTCACCTGCACGGTTCTGACTGTCTGTCTCTCCCTCACCTGCACGGTTCTGACTGTCTGTCTCCCCTCACCTGCACGGTTCTGACTGTCTCTCCCTCACCTGCACGGTTCTGACTGTCTCTCCCTCACCTGCACGGTTCTGACTGTCTCTCCCTCACCTGCACGGTTCTGACTGTCTGTCTCTCCCTCACCTGCACGGTTCTGTCTGTCTCTCCCTCACCTGCACGGTTCTGACTGTCTCTCCCCACCTGCACGGTTCTGTCTGTCTCTCCCTCACCTGCACGGTTCTGACTGTCTCTCCCCCACCTGCACGGTTCTGACTGTCTCTCCCCCTGACTGTCTCTCCCTCACCTGCACGGTTCTGACTGTCTCTCCCTCACCTGCACGGTTCTGACTGTCTCTCCCTCACCTGCACGGTTCTGACTGTCTGTCTCTCCCTCACCTGCACGGTTCTGACTGTCTGACTCTCCCTCACCTGCACGGTTCTGTCTGTCTCTCCCTCACCTGCACGGTTCTGACTGTCTCTCCCTCACCTGCACGGTTCTGACTGTCTCTCCCTCACCTGCACGGTTCTGTCTGTCTCTCCCCTCACCTGCACGGTTCTGGCTGTCTCTCCCCCACCTGCACGGTTCTGACTGTCTCTCCCCCACCTGCACGGTTCTGACTGTCTCTCCCCACCTGCACGGTTCTGACTGTCTGTCTCTCCCTCACCTGCACGGTTCTGACTGTCTCTCCCTCACCTGCACGGTTCTGACTGTCTCTCCCTCACCTGCACGGTTCTGACCTGCACGGTTCTGACTGTCTCTCCCTCACCTGCACGGTTCTGTCTGTCTGACTCCTCCCTCACCTGCACGGTTCTGTCTGTCTCTCCCTCACCTGCACGGTTCTGTCTGTCTCTCCCTCACCTGCACGGTTCTGTCTGTCTCTCCCTCACCTGCACCTGCTGTCTCTCCCTCACCTGCACGGTTCTGACTGTCTCCCCCCTCACCTGCTGACTGTCTCTCCCTCACGGTTCTGACTGTCTCTCCCTCACCTGCACGGTTCTGACTGTCTCTCCCTCACCTGCACGGTTCTGACTGTCTCTCCCTCACCTGCACGGTTCTGTCTGTCTCTCCCTCACCTGCACGGTTCTGTCTGTCTCTCCCTCACCTGCACGGTTCTGACTGTCTCTCCCTCACCTGCACGGTTCTGACTGTCTCTCCCTCACCTGCACGGTTCTGACTGTCTCTCCCTCACCTGCACGGTTCTGACTGTCTCTCCCTCACCTGCACGGTTCTGACTGTCTGTCTCTCCCTCACCTGCACGGTTCTGACTGTCTGTCTCTCCCTCACCTGCACGGTTCTGACTGTCTCTCCCTCACCTGCACGGTTCTGACTGTCTCTCCCTCACCTGCACGGTTCTGACTGTCTCTCCCTCACCTGCACGGTTCTGACTGTCTCTCCCTCACCTGCACGGTTCTGACTGTCTCTCCCTCACCTGCACGGTTCTGACTGTCTCTCCCTCACCTGCACGGTTCTGACTGTCTCTCCCTCACCTGCACGGTTCTGACTGTCTCTCCCTCACCTGCACGGTTCTGACTGTCTGTCTCTCCCTCACCTGCACGGTTCTGACTGTCTCTCCCTCACCTGCACGGTTCTGACTGTCTCTCCCTCACCTGCACGGTTCTGACTGTCTCTCCCTCACCTGCACGGTTCTGACTGTCTCTCCCTCACCTGCACGGTTCTGACTGTCTCTCCCTCACCTGCACGGTTCTGACTGTCTCTCCCCCACCTGCACGGTTCTGACTGTCTGTCTGCTCCCTCACCTGCACGGTTCTGACTGTCTGTCTGCTCCCTCACCTGCACGGTTCTGACTGTCTCTCCCTCACCTGCACGGTTCTGACTGTCTCTCCCTCACCTGCACGGTTCTGACTGTCTCTCTCCCTCACCTGCACGGTTCTGACTGTCTCTCCCTCACCTGCACGGTTCTGACTGTCTGACTGTCTCTCCCTCACCTGCACGGTTCTGACTGTCTCTCCCTGCACCTGCACCTGGTTCTGACTGTCTCTCCCCCACCTGCACGGTTCTGACTGTCTCTCCCTCACCTGCACGGTTCTGACTGTCTCTCCCCCACCTGCACGGTTCTGACTGTCTCTCCCTCACCTGCACGGTTCTGACTGTCTCTCCCTCACCTGCACGGTTCTGACTGTCTCTCCCTCACCTGCACGGTTCTGACTGTCTCTCCCCCACCTGCACGGTTCTGACTGTCTCTCCCTCACCTGCACGGTTCTGACTGTCTCTCCCCACCTGCACGGTTCTGACTGTCTCTCCCTCACCTGCACGGTTCTGACTGTCTGTCTCTCCCTCACCTGCACGGTTCTGACTGTCTCTCCCCCACCTGCACGGTTCTGACTGTCTCTCCCTCACCTGCACGGTTCTGACTGTCTCTCCCCCACCTGCACGGTTCTGACTGTCTCTCCCCCACCTGCACGGTTCTGACTGTCTCTCCCTCACCTGCACGGTTCTGACTGTCTCTCCCCCACCTGCACGGTTCTGACTGTCTCTCCCCCACCTGCACGGTTCTGACTGTCTCTCCCTCACCTGCACGGTTCTGACTGTCTGTCTCTCCCCCACCTGCACGGTTCTGACTGTCTCTCCCTCACCTGCACGGTTCTGACTGTCTCTCCCTCACCTGCACGGTTCTGACTGTCTCTCCCTCACCTGCACGGTTCTGACTGTCTCTCCCTCACCTGCACGGTTCTGACTGTCTCTCCCTCACCTGCACGGTTCTGACTGTCTCTCCCTCACCTGCACGGTTCTGACTGTCTCTCCCTCACCTGCACGGTTCTGACTGTCTCTCCCTCACCTGCACGGTTCTGGCTGTCTCTCCCTCACCTGCACGGTTCTGACTGTCTCTCCCTCACCTGCACGGTTCTGACTGTCTCTCCCTCACCTGCACGGTTCTGACTGTCTCTCCCTCACCTGCACGGTTCTGACTGTCTGACTCCTCACCTGCACGGTTCTGACTGTCTCTCCCTCACCTGCACGGTTCTGGCTGTCTCTCCCTCACCTGCACGGTTCTGTCTGTCTCTCCCTCACCTGCACGGTTCTGACTGTCTCTCCCCACCTGCACGGTTCTGACTGTCTCTCCCTCACCTGCACGGTTCTGACTGTCTCTCCCTCACCTGCACGGTTCTGACTGTCTCTCCCTCACCTGCACGGTTCTGACTGTCTCTCCCTCACCTGCACGGTTCTGACTGTCTCTCCCTCACCTGCACGGTTCTGACTGTCTCTCCCCACCTGCACGGTTCTGACTGTCTCTCCCCACCTGCACGGTTCTGACGTTTCTGACTGTCTCTCCCTCACCTGCACGGTTCTGACTGTCTCCCTCCCTGCACTGTCTGCACGGTTCTGACTGTCTCTCCCTCACCTGCACGGTTCTGGCTGTCTCTCCCTCACCTGCACGGTTCTGACTGTCTCTCCCTCACCTGCACGGTTCTGACTGTCTCTCCCTCACCTGCACGGTTCTGACTGTCTCTCCCTCACCTGCACGGTTCTGACTGTCTCTCCCTCACCTGCACCTGCACGGTTCTGACTGTCTCTCCCTCACCTGCACGGTTCTGACTGTCTCTCCCTCACCTGCACGGTTCTGACTGTCTGTCTCTCCCTCACCTGCACGGTTCTGACTGTCTCTCCCCACCTGCACGGTTCTGACTGTCTCTCCCTCACCTGCACGGTTCTGTCTGTCTCTCCCTCACCTGCACGGTTCTGACTGTCTCTCCCTCACCTGCACGGTTCTGTCTGTCTCTCCCTCACCTGCACGGTTCTGTCTGTCTCTCCTCTCCCTCACCTGCACGGTTCTGACTGTCTCTCCCTCACCTGCACGGTTCTGACTGTCTCTCCCTCACCTGCACGGTTCTGACTGTCTCTCCCCACCTGCACGGTTCTGACTGTCTCTCCCCCACCTGCACGGTTCTGACTGTCTCTCCCCCACCTGCACGGTTCTGACTGTCTCTCCCTCACCTGCACGGTTCTGTCTGTCTCTCCCTCACCTGCACGGTTCTGACTGTCTCTCCCTCACCTGCACGGTTCTGACTGTCTCTCCCTCACCTGCACGGTTCTGACTGTCTGTCTCTCCCTCACCTGCACGGTTCTGTCTGTCTCTCCCTCACCTGCACGGTTCTGACTGTCTCTCCCTCACCTGCACGGTTCTGACTGTCTCTCCCTCACCTGCACGGTTCTGACTGTCTCTCCCTCACCTGCACGGTTCTGTCTGTCTCTCCCTCACCTGCACGGTTCTGACTGTCTCTCCCTCACCTGCACGGTTCTGTCTGTCTCTCCCTCACCTGCACGGTTCTGACTGTCTCTCCCTCACCTGCACGGTTCTGACTGTCTCTCCCTCACCTGCACGGTTCTGACTGTCTCTCCCTCACCTGCACGGTTCTGACTGTCTCTCCCCCACCTGCACGGTTCTGACTGTCTCTCCCTCACCTGCTCCGCTCTCTCTTCACCATGGCAAGCACTAGTTTGGTCGTCCGACTGTTGCGTGTAGAATAGCTCAGCCTACTCATTGATAGCCCGTACTTTAGTGAACTTGCACAAGTCGTTGCAAGCCAAGAAATTGCAAAATACAGCATTGCGATACCCTATATCTGTTTTGTTTAAAAAGGCAAGTCAGTTAAGAACAAATTCTTAATTACAATGACGGCCTAACAGCCCCCCCCCCCCTAACCCGGACAACGCTGGACCAATTGTACGCCGCCCTATAGGACTCCCGATCACGGCCGGTTGTGATACAGCCCGGGATCGAACCAGGGTCTACAGTGAGGCCTCTAGCACTGAGATGCAGTGCCTTTAGACCGCTGCGCCAAACGGGAGCCACTTTTGATGACCGGTTATGACAGTCTGCCTTGTGGCCGACATGCCCCTCCCGTCTCTCTCGCTGAAAGATGGGTGTTTTCGAAGTAGACTACGGTTTCCTCTTTTGCAAAAATACTGAATCTTAGGAGTCGATTCCAAGCTTTGACACCCACAATTGGGAGTCGATTAACAACTCACACAGGGGCTCGGTTTCGACACGCTTTTGGTAATAACTAGCTAGATAGTTCACGTTAATTAACTAACGTTGCTCTTGGTCCCTGCTTAAGCAAAAGCTAATCAGTCTGTTTAGCTAGCGAGTTAATCTGCATTTGTACGTTACCTATGTAACAACAAGTTACGCAAATGTTAACGTTAAATTATCTAGTTTACTTGGGCTAACTAGTTACATTAAATCACCAGCTAGCTAACGTTAGCTAGTGGGCAGGTCTATAGTTTTTTTTTTAAACAACCTGATGCCGGTTTTTTTGTGGACATTTCAGTAGTACTTTGAGTGATTTAACGTTACCTAGTTAACATGCGCTGTTTTTGTAGCCAACCTACGTAAATTAGTACAGTAAACATGCACACGTGTCTAACTACAACCTATAATAAACTAAACGTTAGCATTGCAAAGTGCCAGACTAACTAGCTAAGTTAGTTGGCTAAACGTGCTCAATGAAAACACTAAAATAACTGCTCGTGTGGAGTTAGTTTATCCGGATAACTTTACCAAGCTAGTCGAGGCTAACTATTGCGCACAAAAACAACCGATATCATCCAGTGTGTTTATTTCCCATTAACGGGTCCTTACCTCGGCCATAAAACGTTTTTCCGGTGGTAACATCGAACACTTTCATATTGACTGCCATCATGATCCGGGGGTTTTGCAGTCCATCGTATTCCCCAAGTTGCTCCAAAGTGAAATCACGTCTTCTCATCTTCGGCAGAGACGAGGCCTCGCTTCCCTGGGCCTCGTCAGCACCAATCCGTTTACCCCATCGCCGATAAATAACATAGCAGATGGTAACCACTACAACTAAAATAGTTAAATTTAACAACATCCCGCCAAGACTGAACCCGTCGGACTCCTCTGAAGTCCCCGGTCCGCCACTAGTATCAACAGCTCCAGTCGACCTGTCTCCGTCGTCCGCCATATTGTCGACAGCGCCGAACACACAAAGACCCGCCCACCTGGGGCTCCTCGTCAGATATGATTGGTCCTGCGCCGACCACACAAAGACCCGCCCACCTGGGGCTCCTCGTCAGATATGATTGGTCCTGCGCCGACCACACAAAGACCCGCTCACCTGGGGCTCCTCGTCAGATATGATTGGTCCTGCGTCAATCATTCCGGGAGCTCACGCTCCACTGCGGACAAACACAAGCGACAGATGCACTATTTGTTGAAGTGATTATGACAACTTGTGTGTTTTTAGGCAAGGGGAATTGCAATTAGCAGTTTCTTAAGCTCACTAAACACAGTTAGCCATTTAGAGTAACGATTAAAGGACAGGTCTTTCTTGTGAAATAAATAATCGTTTGTAGGCATTTTTAACAACGCTTTTTTTTCCTGATGCAAATCAATTTATTGCATTCGCTATGGAGTCCAGTTTCATAATATTACCTTCTGTCCTAGTTGTTTTCCGTAATTTTGAAGTAAAATCGGAAAACAAGACTTATTTTAGGGCATTTTTCACCCTGGCAGTTCTTGAGCGCGGTGCACTAACTCGAGTTCTGAACAGTCTTTTCCCAACCCATTGAATGCTAGCTTCGCTGTTTGTAGCAATGACATTTACTAGGGTAAACCTTGTGGGTTAACCTTAAGTAACTTGACATTAACACAGCCACTTGGTGAAACCACAGATATAACAATGAGAGATATTTCACCAGATGTTTAAATGTGAAGCGTCCGGTTAGCGTTTTCCGCTCTCTAACAAATATGGTAGTGAGAGGAAGCCCAGTGGCCGGCCGTGAGAGAAGATGGAACGAGATGGATTTTGGCCAACATTCTGCTAATTTTCTCATCGGTGAAACATTTGATCTCAATATAGTTTTTTGTTTCCAAAACTAGAATCTGTTAGGAACAGAGTGGACTACGTAGACATTACCCTTTGCCAAAGGTGTACACAAAGGTGCGTTGTTTAAAAGGAGTAAAAAAGGCCGATGGAGTTATTGACCAGGTGTCTAATTCCTTGCATGTTCTGCCCTATCCGTCAAATGTTAAACATTTTCTGGTCATGGTTAACAATACTATTTTCAGAAAAAGGAATACAATCTTATCGACACACAAGTCCTTGTCTCCTTTTTAAGATGTGGCCAATTTAAACCGCAATAATATATATATTTTTGCAAATAAACTACCTTTATTTTTAAACAAGTTTTTGGTTTCTACATGGCTGCGGTGTAATTTGATATGCATAGACATCTCTTCCTTCATAGACATCGAGTTGAGAGTATGCTGCTGCAGTTCACTGAGTGGGTCTATCTAGCGCATTGCTAGGCAGTTTATGGTGATTTGGAGATCTGAAGCAGTTGCTACCTCGGATTATGAGCCCAGCGAGTGTAGCGACAGAGGTATGTAGTACTCACAGATGGCCACAGCGAGGCGCAAGAGACCCATACTGTTTTTTTGCAGAAAAAAACCCTAAACCGAACCATTCCTGAGGCCTTTCTTACCCTAAACCTCCTTTGTTCCCATTCCTAATCCTAACCCTTAGGGAGAGCCAGTTGCTTTTACCTAAAAATAGGGCTGTGGAGGTCATGAAACTTTGTCAGCCGGTGATTGTCAACCAAATAATTGCCAGTCTCATGGTAATTGACCGTTAATTAACATAAACATATTGTGCATCTCCTGGCTTCCATGCACAGCCTACAAGACACTGACATTTGGAACATCTATATTTAAAAAAGTCTAATTAAACCATTGTTTATTTTAGACAGGTCTAAAGAAACACGATATGAAGAAAATGTAGTCTTTTTCAGAAGAACAGAATAGAATGAGTTGTCCTTATCTTAGGCCGTGCTCTAGCTATGCCATATGTCTGTGGGCTACACTAGTTCATTTAGCAGGCAAGATTTGCTTGGAATTCCGTGGCATTATTTTATATTATTTTATAGTTTGAAGAATACAATTGAACATAGCAGAATAAAATGGAACAGTTATTTTCTCCAAATGATTTGGGGAAGTGTGCAAAAGCGGCTATTCTGTGTTGAGTGGTTAATAAACAAAGAAATAGGTCCTCCTCTGTGCTTAATTTAGAGTTATTTATGTTGTTTTTGTTGTTCTACAAATGTTGGACTATATGTTTTGATTTTTAATACATTCTTAGGCTTCATGATGCGACTCTAATGATGATTTGAAAAAGTTACATGAAAGGCTTGAGCTCTGCTGTACACACTTCATCAGTATCTCATTTGCAATTTGACTGGCACTTGATAATGCCTTGAATTTCCCGGCAGCATCCCCTTTGTTTGGCCATAATGCCCCCTAAAAAAATCCATGCCTTTTGCCTGTCTGGGTTGGCGCCTTCCTTCCTGTTTGGTCCTGTCCGGGGGTGTCCTCGGATGGGGCCACAGTGTCTCCTGACCCCTCCCGTCTCAGCCTCCAGTATTTATGCTGCAGTAGTTTATGTGTCGGGGGCTAGGGTCAGTTTGTTATATCTGGAGTACTTCTCCTGTCCTATTCGGTGTCCTGTGTGAATTTAAGTGTGCTCTCTCTAATTCTCTCATTCTCTCTTTCTTTCTCTCTCTCAGAGGACCTGAGCCCTAGGAACATGCCTCAGGACTACCTGACATGATGACTCCTTGCTGTCCCCAGTCCACCTGGCTGTGCTGCTGCTCCAGTTTCAACTGTTCTGCCTTATTATTATTCGACCATGCTGGTCATTTATGAACATTTGAACATCTTGGCCATGTTCTGTTATAATCTCCACCCGGCACAGCCAGAAGAGGAGTGGCCACCCCACATAGCCTGGTTCCTCTCTAGGTTTCTTCCTAGGTTTTGGCCTTTCTAGGGAGTTTTTCCTAGCCACCGTGCTTCTACACCTGCATTGCTTGCTGTTTGGGGTTTTAGGCTTGGTTTCTGTACAGCACTTTGAGATATCAGCTGATGTAACTCCCAGCATAACATCTATGACGAAGGGCTATATAAATACATTTGATTTGATTTAAATTTTGCACGCCCAATTTTTCTTTTCTTTCTTTTTGCCTTCAACAAGCCTTTTGAAGTGAACATATGTTTTATGGGTAGCCAGGCCCTACTGAAACAATTTGTGTTCTAGAAGAGGTTTGAGTCCTCAAAAGGGGCTATATATATTATTTGGGGGGGGGGTTAAATAAATATATACTGTAAATATAGAGATATATATTCTACAACTTTTGATGATAATGTAATGTCATTGTTATGTAAGATAACCACTCTGGAAAAGGGCGGAACAGCTCTTCTGGATGTGAACATGAAGGAGATTTTACAGTCTAGTATCACTGTCTAGTGATTTTACTGTCTAGTATCACTGTCTAGTGATTTTACTGTCTAGTGATTTTACTGTCTAGTGATTTTACTGTCTAGTATCACTGTCTAGTAATTTTACTGTCTGATTTTACTGTCTAGTATCACTGTCTAGTGATTTTACTGTCTAGTATCACTGTCTAGTGATTTTACTGTCTAGTAATTTTACTGTCTAGTATCACTGTCACTGTCTAGTGATATATAGAATCATTTCAAAGTAGAGGAGGAAACGTGACCCCCACCTGTGGCCTCTCTGTTCTCCAATCTATCGATCCTCACACTGAGTTGTGCAAGGCAGATCAGGTTTCAAGCATCTGGTCGACACTGTCTGGCTTTGAGTCAACAGATTCTGACAGCAGTGACGAACGATGTCTTAGGCCGACCAGAACACAGGCTGTAAAAGGAAGTAAAAGACAAAACCTTTAGAGACGGTGATCACACATACATCAGCATCTCCAAAACAGTTGGATGAATGTGGTCGAAAACCTTTAAGACGTGGTTATCAGAGTTGGGCAGGTTCCGAGTGAAACCAACAACATTATTCGTTCAGTAGAAGAGAAACCTGGTGCATGTCATTATTGCAGGATTTCTGGTCACTGGCAACGAGAACGTGGGAAAAGACAACGTGATTTAATGAGAAGTGGCCAGGATAAGAAGGGTCCGTCTAAAGTAAAATGGAAACAGGACAACAGCCCTAATGACACAACGTTGGTGCTGAAATGTAAGAAGCTCTCTCTGGCTCAGCAGCAGAGTTTGCTGGATGCTGTGGAGGTAAACTAACAGACTCGCTCTCATCTCAGCTGGTGTACATATGAAATCGGATGGAATATATGTGAACATGATGGTTAATAACTTTGCAGCAGGTTTGTTTTACTAGATACAGGTGCTGAAGTCACTGTATTTCCCATATCTTATGCAAAACACATATGTCCCCAGTACACAGGCAAGAAGATGAGAGCAACAGGAGTGGGGGGGGGGACAGATATGAAACCAACCAAACCATTATCAACTTATATTGGTCCAATGAAGATTGATGCAGGAATCTACAGTTCAGAACCATGCTATTTGGACTATGAAGAAAAATGAGGGTGGAACTCTGGATTTGGAACCAGTGTGATTGACAGGTGTTGCCCCACCTTGCACAAAACAATATCCCATTAGCAAGGAAGCTATGGACGCTACTAAAGTAGTGATTAAAGATCTATGGGACATGGGTATAGTTGAACAGGAAGCTATGGACGCTACTAAAGTAGTGAGTAAAGATCTATGGGACATGGGTATAGTTGAACAGGAAGCTATGGACGCTACTAAAGTAGTGAGTAAAGATCTATGGGACATGGGTATAGTTGAACAGGAAGCAGGAAGCTATGGACGCTACTAAAGTAGTGAACAGGAAGCTAAAGATCTATGGGACATGGGTATAGTTGAACAGGAAGCTATGGACGCTACTAAAGTAGTGATTAAAGATCTATGGGACATGGGTATAGTTGAACAGGAAGCTATGGACGCTACTAAAGTAGTGAGTAAAGATCTATGGGACATGGGTATAGTTGAACAGGAAGCTATGGACGCTACTAAAGTAGTGAGTAAAGATCTATGGGACATGGGTATAGTTGAACAGGAAGCTATGGACGCTACTAAAGTAGTGAGTAAAGATCTATGGGACATGGGTATAGTTGAACAGGAAGCTATGGACGCTACTAAAGTAGTGAGTAAAGATCTATGGGACATGGGTATAGTTGAACAGGAAGCTATGGACGCTACTAAAGTAGTGACTAGTAAAGATCTATGGGACATGGGTATAGTTGAACAGGAAGCTATGGACGCTACTAAAGTAGTGAGTAAAGATCTATGGGACATGGGTATAGTTGAACAGGAAGCTATGGACGCTACTAAAGTAGTGAGTAAAGATCTATGGGACATGGGTATAGTTGAACAGGAAGCTATGGACGCTACTAAAGTAGTGAGTAAAGATCTACTAAAGTAGTGAGCAAAGATCTATGGACATGGGTATAGTTGAACAGGAAGCTATGGACTAAAGCTACTAAAGTAGTGAGTAAAGATCTATGGGACATGGGTATAGTTGAACAGGAAGCTATGGACGCTACTAAAGTAGTGAGTAAAGATCTATGGGACATGGGTATAGTTGAACAGGAAGCTATGGACGCTACTAAAGTAGTGAGTAAAGATCTATGGGACATGGGTATAGTTGAACAGGAAGCTATGGACGCTACTAAAGTAGTGAGTAAAGATCTATGGGACATGGGTATAGTTGAACAGGAAGCTATGGACGCTACTAAAGTAGTGAGTAAAGATCTATGGGACATGGGTATAGTTGAACAGGAAGCTATGGACGCTACTAAAGTAGTGAGTAAAGATCTATGGGACATGGGTATAGTTGAACAGGAAGCTATGGACGCTACTAAAGTAGTGAGTAAAGATCTATGGGACATGGGTATAGTTGAACAGGAAGCTATGGACGCTACTAAAGTAGTGAGTAAAGATCTATGGGACATGGGTATAGTTGAACAGGAAGCTATGGACGCTACTAAAGTAGTGAGTAAAGATCTATGGGACATGGGTATAGTTGAACAGGAAGCTATGGACGCTACTAAAGTAGTGAGTAAAGATCTATGGGACATGGGTATAGTTGAACAGGAAGCTACTAAAGGTGACGATCTACTAAAACAGTAGTGAGTAAAAGATCTATGGGACATGGGTATAGTTGAACAGGAAGCTATGGACGCTACTAAAGTAGTGAGTAAAGATCTATGGGACATGGGTATAGTTGAACAGGAAGCTATGGACGCTACTAAAGTAGTGAGTAAAGATCTATGGGACATGGGTATAGTTGAACAGGAAGCTATGGACGCTACTAAAGTAGTGAGTAAAGATCTATGGGACATGGGTATAGTTGAACAGGAAGCTATGGACGCTACTAAAGTAGTGAGTAAAGATCTATGGGACATGGGTATAGTTGAACAGGAAGCTATGGACGCTACTAAAGTAGTGAGTAAAGATCTATGGGACATGGGTATAGTTGAACAGGAAGCTATGGACGCTACTAAAGTAGTGAGTAAAGATCTATGGGACATGGGTATAGTTGAACAGGAAGCTATGGACGCTACTAAAGTAGTACTAAAGTAGTGAACAGGAAAGATCTATGAGTAAAGATCTATGGGACATGGGTATAGTTGAACAGGAAGCTATGGACGCTACTAAAGTAGTGATTAAAGATCTATGGGACATGGGTATAGTTGAACAGGAAGCTATGGACGCTACTAAAGTAGTGAGTAAAGATCTATGGGACATGGGTATAGTTGAACAGGAAGCTATGGACGCTACTAAAGTAGTGATTAAAGATCTATGGGACATGGGTATAGTTGAACAGGAAGCTATGGACGCTACTAAAGTAGTGAGTAAAGATCTATGGGACATGGGTATAGTTGAACAGGAAGCTATGGACGCTACTAAAGTAGTGAGTAAAGATCTATGGGACATGGGTATAGTTGAACAGGAAGCTATGGACGCTACTAAAGTAGTGAGTAAAGATCTATGGGACATGGGTATAGTTGAACAGGAAGCTACTAAAGGACACTACATAAACAGGAAGCTATGGACGCTGAGTGAAAGATCTATGGGACATGGGTATAGTTGAACAGGAAGCTATGGACGCTACTAAAGTAGTGAGTAAAGATCTATGGGACATGGGTATAGTTGAACAGGAAGCTATGGACGCTACTAAAGTAGTGAGTAAAGATCTATGGGACATGGGTATAGTTGAACAGGAAGCTATGGACGCTACTAAAGTAGTGAGTAAAGATCTATGGGACAAAGTAGTGGGATCTATACATGTTGAACAGGAAGCTATGGACGCTACTAAAGTAGTGAGTAAAGATCTATGGGACATGGGTATAGTTGAACAGGAAGCTATGGACGCTACTAAAGTAGTGAGTAAAGATCTATGGGACATGGGTATAGTTGAACAGGAAGCTATGGACGCTACTAAAGTAGTGAGTAAAGATCTATGGGACATGGGTATAGTTGAACAGGAAGCTATGGACGCTACTAAAGTAGTGAGTAAAGATCTATGGGACATGGGTATAGTTGAACAGGAAGCTATGGACGCTACTAAAGTAGTGAGTAAAGATCTATGGGACATGGGTATAGTTGAACAGGAAGCTATGGACGCTACTAAAGTAGTGAGTAAAGATCTATGGGACATGGGTATAGTTGAACAGGAAGCTATGGACGCTACTAAAGTAGTGAGTAAAGATCTATGGGACATGGGTATAGTTGAACAGGAAGCTATGGACGCTACTAAAGTAGTGAGTAAAGATCTATGGGACATGGGTATAGTTGAACAGGAAGCTATGGACGCTACTAAAGTAGTGAGTAAAGATCTATGGGACATGGGTATAGTTGAACAGGAAGCTATGGACGCTACTAAAGTAGTGAGTAAAGATCTATGGGACATGGGTATAGTTGAACAGGAAGCTATGGACGCTACTAAAGTAGTGATTAAAGATCTATGGGACATGGGTATAGTTGAACAGGAAGCTATGGACGCTACTAAAGTAGTGACTAAAGATCTATGGGACATGGGTATAGTTGAACAGGAAGCTATGGACGCTACTAAAGTAGTGAGTAAAGATCTATGGGACATGGGTATAGTTGAACAGGAAGCTATGAACGCTACTAAAGTAGTGAGTAAAGATCTATGGGACATGGGTATAGTTGAACAGGAAGCTATGAACGCTACTAAAGTAGTGAGTAAAGATCTATGGGACATGGGTATAGTTGAACAGGAAGCTATGAACGCTACTAAAGTAGTGAGTAAAGATCTATGGGACATGGGTATAGTTGAACAGGAAGCTATGGACGCTACTAAAGTAGTGAGTAAAGATCTATGGGACATGGGTATAGTTGAACAGGAAGCTATGGACGCTACTAAAGTAGTGAGCAAAGATCTATGGGACATGGGTATAGTTGAACAGGAAGCTATGGACGCTACTAAAGTAGTGAGTAAAGATCTATGGGACATGGGTATAGTTGAACAGGAAGCTATGAACGCTACTAAAGTAGTGATTAAAGATCTATGGGACATGGGTATAGTTGAACAGGAAGCTATGGACTCTACTAAAGTAGTGATTAAAGATCTATGGGACATGGGTATAGTTGAACAGGAAGCTATGGACGCTACTAAAGTAGTGATTAAAGATCTATGGGACATGGGTATAGTTGAACAGGAAGCTATGGACACTACTAAAGAGTGACTAAAGATCTATGGGACATGGGTATAGTTGAACAGGAAGCTATGAACGCTACTAAAGTAGTGAGTAAAGATCTATGGGACATGGGTATAGTTGAACAGGAAGCTATGGACGCTACTAAAGTAGTGAGTAAAGATCTATGGGACATGGGTATAGTTGAACAGGAAGCTATGGACGCTACTAAAGTAGTGAGTAAAGATACAACTCTCTAATGGGGAATAACTCCCGAGGGGGGACATGACGTAGTACCAGGACAGTGGGTGATGGTAAAGAAATATGTGACAGGCACATTAGGGCCAAAATGGGAAGGTCCTTATCAAGTTTAGCTCATAACGAGGTCAGCAGTAAAAGTCCAGGGAAAGTCACGATGGATACATGTCACTCATTTCACTTTTTAGTTTCCTTCATTACAGGCTATGAGAATCTATCGTCTGAGGCTGAAGCAATATCCCTTGACTGTACCTGAATCTATCGTCTGAGGCTGCAGCAATATCCCTTGACTGTAGCTGAATCTATCGTCTGAGGCTGCAGCAATATCCCTTGACTGTAGCTGAATCTATCGTCTGAGGCTGCAGCAATATCCCTTGACTGTACCTGAATCTATCGTCTGAGGCTGCAGCAATATCCCTTGACTGTACCTGAATCTATCGTCTGAGGCTGCAGCAATATCCCTTGACTGTACCTGAATCTATCGTAGTGAGGCTAGGATCTGCAATATCCCTTGACGTACTAAATCTATCCCTTGACTGTACCTGAATCTATCGTCTGAGGCTGCAGCAATATCCCTTGACTGTACCTGAATCTATCGTCTGAGGCTGCAGCAATATCCCTTGACTGTACCTGAATCTATCGTCTGAGGCTGCAGCAATATCCCTTGACTGTACCTGAATCTATCGTCTGAGGCTGCAGCAATATCCCTTGACTGTACCTGAATCTATCGTCTGAGGCTGAAGCAATATCCCTCGATTCAAGGACTGTTCCTGAAACGATACAAGATCACCGGTGATGTGCAACCAGTGAAACGTAAGAATTCGTCACTACCGGCAGACTGTCAGAACATCATGTCTAATAGTTATCTATGTGGAACTGATGCCAGTGTGGAAGAGCTATAAAATAGATGTTGATTTGTTTACCCCTATTTTGGTTACTACATGATGTGTTAGTTCATTTTTGATGTCTTCACTATTATTCTACAATGTAGAAAATGGTAAAAAATAAAGAAATATCCTTGAATGAGTAGGTACTGTATATTATTTAGTATATGTAAAGACAAGATTCAATCAAGAATTGTCTGATGTGTGACAATATTAGCCTATCACTTGTGAATTATACATTTAAAACTTCTTAGGGATCATGCCCCCTTTTTCTCCGTTTCCACCTGCTACCTGCCCCAATGCATAGTGCCAACTGTAAAGTTTGGTGGAGGAGGAATAATGGTCTGGTGCTGTTTTTCATGTTGTGGGAAAGGCCCCTTAGTTCCAGTGAAGGGAGATATTAAAGCTACAGCATACAATGACATTCTCAATTATTCTGTGCTTCTAACTTTGTGGTAACAGTTTGGGGAAGGCCCTTTCCTGTTTCAGCATGAGAATGCCCCTGTGCACAAAGCGAGGTCCATACAGAAATTATTTGTTGAGATTAGTGTGGAAGAACTTGACTGGCCTGCACAGAGCCCCGACCTCAAACAAGGTTCATTAAATAAATAACTTGCTAGTAACAGATGGCATTCATATGTGACCGACTGCCTCGATTCGGTCTTATGTAGCAAAATTTGATTTTTTTATTTATTTATTTTTTTACATTGGATAAAAGTAGAGGCTCAGAGAAAATGGTATATCATACACTGCAGTAAAGGAACAATGGGAAAGTAATTCTGCTTTGAAAGTTGATAAACTTGTAAACCCACGTTTGAGAAAATGGCCCTTGAATTTTTGGGGTATATCTACTGGAGAGCTCTTCTTTGTCTACACCCATTCAGTATTTTTCACACCCACTTACGCCTTATCCCCACCCATCTCTTTAAGGATTCACGTGAGGCCATGAGCTAAACAGAGGGAGTACGGGTGTGTACTAAACAACCAATGATTTCCAGACTGCTTATACTACATCTATCGACATGTCTGTGGACAGTTGTCGTAGTGAAATCATGAACATTCTGTTGTCGTCCGACATCAAAGTTGTCATTGTCCTAATGAAAAAGTGTAAACACAAAAACTGCAGGCTACATGACATCAGCAACCAGGTCATGTTTTTCTTCACATTACCGTCTCTGGTAAACACACACTATATCAAATCAAATCAAAGTTTATTTGTCACATGCACAGGATACAGAAGGTGTAAACGGTAAAGTGAAATGGCTACTAGCTAGCTAACAGTATGCTTTAACTTGCAATGAAAACAACTTCTCGACAAAATTAGAAATGCATAATATCTGAAAATGTAGCTAGCTAGACTCTCTTACATGGGTGAACGCCTCTCCCTCTCTGTCATGGATGTCCTGGTTGCCTTCGTATGAATATGTCATCTGGAGACAGAGGGTTTTTGCAGTTCTTTGTGATCTTTCAAAAAAAGCTGTGTTAGAAAGTATTACCTACACATTCTGAGCAGCTCATGTTATAGACAGAAGCATGCTACATGACAGACCAATCCAAACTCATCTCATTGACATTGGCATGTCTAGCGTGTGTATGCATGTGTCTGTACCTTTGTGTGTGTCTCTTCACAGTCCCCGCTGTTCCATAAGGTGTATTTTTTAAATCTGAATCTACTGCTGCATCAGTTACTTGATGTGGAATAGAGTTCCATGTAGTCATGGCTCTATGTAGTACTGTGGAATAGAGTTCCATGTAGTCATGTCTCTATGTAGTACTGTGGAATAGAGTTCCATGTAGTCATGGCTCTATGTAGTACTGTGGAATAGAGTTCCATGTAGTCATGTCTCTATGTAGTACTGTGGAATAGAGTTCCATGTAGTCATGGCTCTATGTAGTACTGTGGAATAGAGTTCCATGTAGTCATGGCTCTATGTAGTACTGTGGAATAGAGTTCCATGTGGTCATGTCTCTATGTAGTACTGTGGAATAGAGTTCTATGTAGTACTGTGGAATAGAGTTCCATGTAGTCATGGCTCTATGTAGTACTGTGGAATAGAGTTCCATGTAGTCATGGCTCTATGTAGTACTGTGGAATAGAGTTCCATGTAGTCATGGCTCTATGTAGTACTGTGGAATAGAGTTCCATGTAGTCATGGCTCTATGTAGTACTGTGGAATAGAGTTCCATGTAGTCATGGCTCTATGTACTGTGTGCCTCCCATAGTCTGCTCTGGACTTGGAGACTGTGAAGAGACCTCTGGTGGAATGTCTTGTGGGGTATGCATGGGTGCCCAGTGCAGACAGCTTGGTGCATTCAGCTTGTCAACACTTCTTACAAATGTAATGTTCATGATTAATATAGGCTCTCAGGGAATTCAACTTTAATTAATCTGGAAGCGTCGCTGTATCTAAATTAAGATCGACAAGTTTAAAATGTCTCATTCGTAGGAACAAATTAACTTATGAGTGATCAACCTGGTAAAAGGTTTGTTTGGCAATTTAAATTTCCTTGTTGAATCGAACGAGACAATGATATCCAATCAGTTCGTTGGATATTATGTAGTGTAACCAGTTGTTACCGATGTGAGAATACATTTGCCCTCACAATAGATTTTTTTTCTCCAAAAATAATTACTTCACCACAAGGGGTCACTTACCCCTGAATGCTGAAATCACACGGGATTCCAGGACTTCTGTCGCACAAGGGCGGGATTTCGCTGTAAACAAAGGAGAATGGCTTCCCTCTCTTTGTTAGCTTAGCCTCTAATGCAAAGCTAGCCGTTCTTGTACCAGAATGTTTACTTCAAGCACAAAAAGGTCAATTTGGGAATGGGGTTGACTAACAATGCCTCACACTCAACCCAATCAGCGTTTCTTGCTAGCAACGTTACCAGAACACTCGGTAACATAAAGAAATACTTGCCATGTCTAAGTTACTCACGCTCCTGAAGCGAGATAGACAGAGAGATAATACTTCGCTTTGGCCAAACAAATATATTTCTCAAATTTCCTTAATCGGGTTGACCTTTTTGTCCTAGCTCTAGAAATTAATACTCGCTGAGACTACTTGACAAATATCTTTTCTCATGCCCTAGCTCTGGAAACGTAATAATTCATCCTCTGACCCTTTGTCAGGTATACAACACCGGAGTCAATCTTTCCCTGCTATCTGGGTCAAAAGGAAACACACAGTCTCAACGATAATCCTGCCTACAGCTCTATTGGTGTATAACGGAATTTGCTACTTCATTAATGTAGACTGAATTCAACAGTAAGGCCTAATTTTGTATTTTGTCCATGCACAGGGCTACAATACAGTACCAGTCAATACACTACCCTCTCTTAGCAAAAACACTTTCGTAATTTTTCATATTTATTACACAACATAGAGGATGGAAACTTCATACATGTACTGTGTATACTTTTCAATTTACAGTATTTCCTCTATAATATTTTTAATGACATCACAAAATAACAACCAAATCACATTATTATTCTTTAGATCTCCTCTGACCCCACGTTCTCTGTTAGAAATAATGTTCCAGTATTCGCTTTAGAACGTGTTCAAGTTTTGGCGGGAAAATGTCTGTGTAGACAAAGGCACATTCCATTCCTTTGGTGAATTTGAAGAGGGAGATAGTTGAATGTTCTTGTCTTTGATTTACAACAGGGTGTGAGCTGTCAACCCCCCACCAGTTCCCCTCTGCGAGTGAAAGGGGGTCTGGCTGAAGTTATTTATTGCAAAGCTGATCTGTGTCACGCTTGCTCCCGCTCCCCCTCTCTGGCGCTCAAGGGCGCCAGGCTGCCCTTCATTACACACACCTGTCACCATCATTATGCGCAGCTGCGCAATATTGGACTCCATTACTTTGTTGATTACCCCTCTGATTACCCCCCGATTACCCCTCTATATCTGTCTGCTCCTCACTTTGTTCCCTGTCTCACTTTGTTCCCATTGGAAAAAGTCATGTGGATTATCAGCCCATTGGAAACAGTCATGTAGATTATCAGCCCATTGGAAACAGTCATGTGGATTATCAGCCCATTGGAAAAAGTCATGTAGATTATCAGCCCATTGGAAACAGTCATGTAGATTATCAGCCCATTGGAAACAGTCATGTGGATTATCAGCCCATTAGAAACAGTCATGTAGATTATCAGCCCATTGGAAACAGTCATGTAGATCAGTAGATTGCAGACATTGTAAGGAGTAGAAGGGAGATGACCATGGGCATGTGGAGGGTCAGTGGTGGTCCTACAGACACAGCTCTGGGTCTTGTGTAGATGTAAGGATGGTCCTAAATCACAAAACATCCCCATTAACAGACAGTTGTGAATGTCTTCAATTCATTAGTTCATACATCTCACTTAAGACTAATTTGAGATTCAAAGACAGGGCCTATGTAAAATACATAGGGCCTACTGTAAAATATATAGACCTACCATGTGGTGACATGGGGCCTACTGTAAAATATTTAGGGATGACGTAGGGTTGACATGGGGGCCTACTGTAAAATATATAGGGCTGTTATAGGGGTGACATGGGGCCTACTTTAAAATGTATAGGGCTTATGTAGGGATGACATGGAGGCTACCGTAAAACACAGAGCTGACATAGGGTTGATATAGGGCCTACTGTGGAAGACAGGGATGACATAGGGCCTACTTTAAAATATATAGGACTGACAGGGTTGACATGGGGCCTATGCAAAATATATAGGGTTGACATAGGGTTGACATGGGGCCTACTGTGGAAAACAGAGCTGACATAGGGCCTACTATAAAATATATCGGGTTTGCATTTATTAGAGATCCCCATTGCCAAGGCAGTAGCTCCTCTTCCTGGGTACCAAACATATTAAAGCACTTACATTACATAGAAAATAAAAGATAAAACAGTACATCATATGACATTATTACACAATATTTAATACCACCATATCACAATGTTTGCATATGTATGTGTCTGTAATTGGTATTTTTTTTATTTAACTAGGCAAGTCAGTTAAGAACAAATTCTTATTTTCAATGACGGCCTAGGAACAGTTGGTTAACTGCCTGTTCAGGGGCAGAACGACAGATTTGTACCTTGTCAGCTGGGGGGTTTGAACTTGCAACCTTCTGGGTACTAGTCCAACTCTCTAACCACTAGGCTACCCTGCCGACTCCCTGCCCTGTCGACTCTACACCCTCTAACCACTAGGCTACCCTGTCGCAGTCTAACCACTAGGCTACCCTCTAACCACTAGGCTACCCTGCCGCCTCTACACTCTAACCACTAGGCTACCCTGCCGCCTCTACAGTCTAACCACTAGGCTACCCTGCCGCCTCTACACTCTAACCACTAGGCTACCCTGCCGCCTCTACACTCTAACCACTAGACTACCCTGCCGCCTCTACACTCTAACCACTAGGCCGCCCCGTATGTGTCTCTTCACAGTCCCCGCTGTTACATAAGGTGTATTTTTACCCGTTTTATAAACCTAATTTTACTGCTGCATCATTTACCTGATGTGGAATAGAGTTCCATGTAGTCATGGCTCTATGTAGTACTGTGGAATAGAGTTCCATGTAGTCATGGCTCTATGTAGTACTGTGGAATAGAGTTCCATGTAGTCATGGCTCTATGTAGTACTGTGGAATAGAGTTCCATGTAGTCATGGCTCTATGTAGTACTGTACACCTCCATAGTCTGATCTGGACTTGGGGACTGTGAAGAGACCTCTGGTGGCATGTCTTGTGGGCTATGCATGGGTGCAAGTATTTTAAACAGACAGCTCGGTGCATTCAGCTTGTCAACACCTCTTACAAAAACAAGTAGTGATGAAGTCAATCTCTCTTCCACTTTGAGCCATGAGAGATTGGCATGCATGTCATTAATGTTAGCTCTCCGTGTACTTTAAAGGGCCATCCATGCTGCCCTGTTCTGAGCCAACTGTAATTTTCCCAGGTCCCACAACACAACAGTGGTAGGCTTGATTACCAACAACAACGAGACGGCCGACAGAGAGGAGGTGAGGGCCCTCGGAGTGTGGTGTCAGGAAAATAACCTCACACTCAACGTCAACAAAACTAAAGAGATGATTGTGGACTTCAGGAAACAGCAGAGGGAACTCCACCCCACATATGCTCTCTCTAATTCTCTCTTTCTTTCTCTCTCTCGGAGGACCTGAGCCCTAGGACCGTGCCCCAGGACTACCTGACATGATGACTCCTTGCTGTCCCCGGTCCACCTGACTGTGCTGCTGCTCCAGTTTCAACTGTTCTGCCTTGTTATTATTCGACCATGCTGGTCATTTATGAACATTTGAACATCTCCCCACTGTATCGCTGGTTCATAGGCACATGATTACTGCATTCAATAGCTGCAGGGTCAACAGAGCCATGAAGGGCAGTTAGAGGGACATAAATTAAGTTAATTACATTGTGTCTCCCAATGCCCATAGGATAATGTACATTTGATGCAGCATTGTAGAAATTGAGCGTGTTGAGGTGACTAAACTACTTGTTGTAACCCTGGATTCTAAACTGTCATGGTCAAAACATGTTGATACAAGAGCTAAGATGAGGAGAAGTCTGTCTATAATATAGCGTTGCTCTGCCTTCTTAACAGCACTGTCAACAAGGCAGGTCCTACAGGCCCTAGTTTTGTAGCACCTGGACTACTGGTCAGTCGTGTGGTCATGTGCCACAAAGAGGGACCTCTGAAAATCACAATTGGCTCAGAACGGGGCAGCACGACTGGCCCTAAAATATACACGGAGAGCTAACATTAATAATATGCAGGTCAATCTCTCCTGGTTCAAAGCAGAGGAGAGATGGACTTCACCACTGCTGGTCTTTGTGAGAAGTAATGACATGTTGACTTCACTGAGCTGTTTGTTAGGGTTAGACCCATGCATACCCCACAATACATGCCACCAGAGGTCTCTTCACAGTCCCCAAGTCCAGAACAGACTATGGGAGGCACACAGTACAACATAGAGCCATGACTACATGGAACTCCATTCCACAGTACTACATAGAGCCATGACTACATGGAACTCTATTCCACAGTACAACATAGAGCCATGACTACATGGAACTCTATTCCACAGTACAACATAGAGCCATGACTACATGGAACTCTATTCCACAGTACTACATAGAGCCATGACTACATGGAACTCTATTCCACAGTACTACATAGAGCCATGACTACATGGAACTCTATTCCACAGTACTACATAGAGCCATGACTACATGGAACTCTATTCCACAGTACTACATAGAGCCATGACTACATGGAACTCTATTCCACAGTACTACATAGAGCCATGACTACATGGAACTCTATTCCACAGTACTACATAGAGCCATGACTACATGGAACTCTATTCCACAGTACTACATAGAGCCATGACTACATGGAACTCTATTCCACAGTACATAGAGCCATGACTACATGGAACTCTATTCCACAGTAAGCCAACTACATGGAACTCTATTCCACATCAAGTAACTGAAGCAAGCAAAAAATAAATATATATAATTCTCTCTCTCTCTCTCTCTCTCTCTCTCTCTCTCTCTCTCTCTCTCTCTCTCTCTCTCTCTCTCATATGCCATTTAGCAGACGCTTTTATCCAAAGCGACTTACAGTCATGTGTGCATACATTCTACATATGGGTGGTCCCGGGATCGAACCCACTACCCTGGCATTATAAGCGCCATGCTCTACCAACTTCTACAGAAGGACCACCTGCATTACTTGCTGTTTAAGGTTTTATGCTGGGTTTCCGTACAGCACTTTGTGACATCAGCTGATGTAAAAGGGAGGAGCAGAATGGAGTCGTGATCTGATTTCCCGAAGGCAGGTTGGGGTCGTGCCTCCCGGAAGGGAATGGAACAATGTTGAGAGTTTTTGAAGCACTACAGGCAATGTGTTGATAGAACTTCGGTAGAGTTTTCCTCAGATTTTCTTTATTAAAAGTTCCCAGCTACAAATAATTGTGGCTTCGGGATATGTGGTTTCCAGTTTACACAAAGTCCACTGTAGTTCTTTGAGGGCCGTCGTGGTATCGGCTTGAGGGGGAATATACATGGGCTGTTAATATAACCGAAGAGAATTCTCTTGGGAGGTAACACGGTTAGCATTTGATTGTGAGGTATTCTAGGTGAACAAAAGGACTCGAGTTTCTGTGTACATTACGACAATCACACCATGAGTAGGTAATCATGAAACATACACCTTTCTTCTTCCTGGAGAGCTCTTTATTGCTGTCTGCGCAATGTACCGAGAACACAGCTGGCTCTCTCCGGATATAGATATAGATCCTCGCCCTGAGTTCATCTACTTTATTTTCCAGAGACTGAACATTCGTGAGTAATATACTCAGAAGCGGTGGATGGTGTGCACGCCTCCTGAGTTGAACTAGAAGTCCACTCTGAAAACCTCTTCTCCGAAGGCTGCATTTTGGAGCAGTGTTTGAGATAAGTTCAATTGCCTTGGGGGGTACGAACAATTCAGTCGAACTTCTGGTCGGAATGTTGGTGAATTACCATCGCTCTGATATCCAAAAGTTATTTCTGGTTGAATGTAATTATGCAAAAAACGTTCTGGGCCAATAACGTTAGACATAACACACAAAAATAAAAAAAATACTGCAAATATGCTTTGGAGCCAGAAGCAGAGCGGCCATGTCTGTTTGCGCCATCTTAGAGACACACACACACACACACACACACACACACACACACACACACACACACACACACACACACACACACACACACACACACACACACACACACACACACACACACACACACACTGTACACACACACTGTACACACACACACACACTGTACACACTATACACACACTGTACACACTATACACACGTACACGTTTTGTGTTGTAGATAGGTGGTAGTAGAGTAACACTTAATTTGTTGTGAAGTCTGTTGTTTTTAAAATTGTATAGGACTGTCTTAATTTTGCAGGATCCCAGGAAGAGTAGCTGCTACCTTGGCAGGAACTAATGGGGATCCATAATAAACCCCAGGAAGAGTAGCTGCTGCCTTGGCAGGAACTAATGGGGATCCATAATAAACCCCAGGAAGAGTAGCTGCTACCTCAGTAGGAACTAATGTGGATCCTTAATAAATACAATACAAGTACCTTGTTTGGGCAGATGAGTTTGACAGGGTTTGAGAATGTGGACACCAACTCTTTTTGTCCCTCCGGTTGGAACTGGAAAAAAATGGGAGGACATGCTCAAATTAACAAAACACAACTCGATGTTCTCTTCGCAAAAAAATGTATGCAATATTTTCCCATACCGTTATTTAACATAGAAAGGTTAAGAGGGATCACCATGTTGTTTCATAGTCCCAACTGCTAACCCAAACCCCTAAATCCTAACCCCCTAACCTTAACCCCTAACCCCTAACTCACCATGTTGTTCCATAAACCCTTGACCAGCTCCTAACCTTAACCCCTAACTCACCATGTGGTTCCATTGTCCCTTGGCCAGCTCCTAACCTTAACCCCTAACTCACCATGTGGTTCCATAAACCCTTGGCCAGCTCCTAACCTTAACCCCTAACTCACCATGTGGTTTCACGTTCCAGCTCCTAACCTTAACCCCTAACTCACCATGTGGTTTCATCGCCCCTTGGCCAGCTCCTAACCTTAACCCCTAACTCACCATGTTGTTCCATAAACCCTTGGCCAGCTCCTAACCTTAACCCCTAACTCACCATGTGGTTTCATTGTCCCTTGGCCAGCTCCTAACCTTAACCCCTAACTCACCATGTTGTTCCATAAACCCTTGGCCAGCTCCTAACCTTAACCCCTAACTCACCATGTGGTTTCATCAGCTCCTAACCTTAACCCCTAACTCACCATGTGGTTCCATAAACCCTTGCCAGCTCCTAACCTTAACCCCTAACTCACCATGTGGTTTCATTGTCCCTTGGCCAGCTCCTAACCTTAACCCCTAACTCACCATGTTGTTCCATAAACCCTTGGCCAGCTCCTAACCTTAACCCCTAACTCACCATGTGGTTTCATCGTCCCTTGGCCAGCTCCTAACCTTAACCCCTAACTCACCATGTTGTTCCATCGCCCCTTGGCCAGCTCCTAACCTTAACCCCTAACTCACCATGTGGTTCCATCGCCCCTTGGCCAGCTCCTAACCTTAACCCCTAACTCACCATGTGGTTTCATCGTCCCTTGGCCAGCTCCTAACCTTAACCCCTAACTCACCATGTTGTTCCATCGCCCCTTGGCCAGCTCCTAACCTTAACCCCTAACTCACCATGTGGTTCCATCGACCCCTTGGCCAGCTCCTAACCTTAACCCCTAACTCACCATGTTGTTCCATAAACCCTTGGCCAGCTCCTAACCTTAACCCCTAACTCACCATGTGGTTCCATAAACCCTTGGCCAGCTCCTAACCTTAACCCCTAACTCACCATGTTGTTCCATCGCCCCTTGGCCAGCTCCTAACCTTAACCCCTAACTCACCATGTTGTTCCATAAACCCTTGGCCAGCTCCTAACCTTAACCCCTAACTCACCATGTGGTTCCATAAACCCTTGGCCAGCTCCTAACCTTAACCCCTAACTCACCATGTTGTTCCATAAACCCTTGACCAGCTCCTAACCTTAACCCCTAACTCACCATGTGGTTCCATAAACCCTTGGCCAGCTCCTAACCTTAACCCCTAACTCACCATGTTGTTCCATAAACCCTTGGCCAGCTCCTAACCTTAACCCCTAACTCACCATGTTGTTCCATAAACCCTTGGCCAGCTCCTAACCTTAACCCCTAACTCACCATGTGGTTTCATCGTCCCTTGGCCAGCTCCTAACCTTAACCCCTAACTCACCATGTTGTTCCATAAACCCTTGGCCAGCTCCTCGTGGCCCTTCACTCTGAAGTGGAAACAGTCTGCGGTGAAAAAGCTGAGATCTATTTTTCCATCCTAAAGTGAAAATCAATAACAGACGGTCATTAATTTATCAAGGGTACTATGCTAAAACATATGATTTTTTAAGTGATTCAGTTATTTAGTAAATCATAGATGTAGCAGATCGATTTGATTTATTGAATACTGTGTAAATCTTGGTTATCACTGCATTGTTGCATTGTCGGAACTAGAAGCACAAGCATTTCGCTACACTCGCATTTAACATCTGCTAACCATGTGTATGTGACAAATAAAATTTGATTTGATTTGATTTGGTTGGGCATGTTGTAGGAAGGGGTTAGAGATCAGGGGTTAGAGGTCAGAGGGTAGGGAACAAACAGGCAGCCTCGGTTGGAGGGTAGGTGGGGTTAGGGAACGAATAGGCAGTCTCGGTTGTTGGGTGTGGCGTAGGTAGGGTTTAGGGAACGAATAGGCAGTCTGTTGTAGTATAGGTAGGGGTTAGGGAACGAATAGACAGTCTCGGAGGTTGAGTGTGGCGTAGGTAGGGAACGAATAGACAGTCTCGGAGGTTGAGTGTGGCGTAGGTAGGGAACGAATAGACAGTATCGGTTGTTGGGTGTGGCGTAGGTAGGGAACGAATAGACAGTATCGGTTGTTGGGTGTGGCGTAGGTAGGGGTTTGGGAACAAATTGGCAGTCTGTTGTAGCATAGGTAGGGGTTAGGGAACGAATAGACAGTCTCGGAGGTTGAGTGTGGCGTAGGTAGGGAACGAATAGACAGTATCGGTTGTTGGGTGTGGCGTAGGTAGGGGTTTGGGAACAAATTGGCAGTCTGTTGTAGCGTAGGTAGGTGTTAGGGAGCAAAAACAGGTAGTCTTGGTGGTTGGAAATGTTGTAGGTAGGGGTTGGAGGTTAAGGTTTAGGGGGTAAGGGTTAGGGTTAGGGAACAAACATTTCATCTTGGTGGATGGGCTTGTTGTAGGTATGAGTTAGGGGTAAGGAAACGAATACTGTGTAAATCTTTGTGGTTGGGCGTGTTGTAGGTAAGGGTTAGAGGTTAGGGTTTAGGGGGTAAGGGTTAGAGGTTAAGGTTTAGGGGGTAAGACTCCAGTCACACATGTCATAGACTGTTCTCTCTGCTACCACACGGCAAGCGGTACTGGAGCACCAAGTCTAGGTCAAAAAGGCTCCTTAACAGCTTCTACCCCCAAGCCATAAGACTGCTGAACAGCTTCTACCCCCAAACCATAATACTGCTGAACAGCTTCTACCCCCAAACCATAAGACTGCTGAACAGCTTCTACCCCCAAACCATAAGACTGCTGAACAGCTTCTACCCCCAAACCATAAGACTGCTGAACAGCTTCTACCCCCAAACCATAAGACTGCTGAACAGCTTCTACCCCCAAACCATAAGACTGCTGAACAGCTTCTACCCCCAAACCATAAGACTGCTGAACAGCTTCTACCCCCAAACCATAAGACTGCTGAACAGCTTCTACCCCAAACCATAAGACTGCTGAACAGCTTCTACCCCCAAACCATAAGACTGCTGAACAGCTTCTACCCCCAAACCATAAGACTGCTGAACAGCTTCTACCCCCAAACCATAAGACTGCTGAACAGCTTCTACCCCCAAACCATAAGACTGCTGAACAGCTTCTACCCCCAAACCATCAGACTGCTGAACAGCTTCTACCCCCAAACCATAAGACTGCTGAACAGCTTCTACCCCCAAACCATAAGACTGCTGAACAGCTTCTACCCCCAAACCATAAGACTGTTGAACAGCTTCTACCCCCAAACCATAAGACTGTTGAACAGCTTCTACCCCCAAACCATAAGACTGCTGAACAGCTTCTACCCCCAAACCATAAGACTGCTGAACAGCTTCTACCCCCAAACCATAAGACTGCTGAACAGCTTCTACCCCAAACCATAAGACTGCTGAACAGCTTCTACCCCCAAACCATAAGACTGCTGAACAGCTTCTACCCCCAAACCATAAGACTGCTGAACAGCTTCTACCCCCAAACCATAAGACTGCTGAACAGCTTCTACCCCCAAACCATAAGACTGCTGAACAGCTTCTACCCCCAAACCATAAGACTGCTGAACAGCTTCTACCCCCAAACCATAAGACTGCTGAACAGCTTCTACCCCCAAACCATAAGACTGCTGAACAGCTTCTACCCCCAAACCATAAGACTGCTGAACAGCTTCTACCCCCAAACCATAAGACTGCTGAACAGCTTCTACCCCCAAACCATAAGACTGCTGAACAGCTTCTACCCCCAAACCATAAGACTGCTGAACAGCTTCTACCCCCAAACCATAAGACTGCTGAACAGCTTCTACCCCAAACCATAAGACTGCTGAACAGCTTCTACCCCCAAACCATAAGACTGCTGAACAGCTTCTACCCCCAAACCATAAGACTGCTGAACAGCTTCTACCCCCAAACCATAAGACTGCTGAACAGCTTCTACCCCCAAACCATAAGACTGCTGAACAGCTTCTACCCCCAAACCATAAGACTGCTGAACAGCTTCTACCCCAAACCATAAGACTGCTGAACAGCTTCTACCCCAAACCATAAGACTGCTGAACAGCTTCTACCCCCAAACCATAAGACTGCTGAACAGCTTCTACCCCCAAACCATAAGACTGCTGAACAGCTTCTACCCCCAAACCATAAGACTGCTGAACAGCTTCTACCCCCAAACCATAAGACTGATGAACAGCTTCTACCCCCAAACCATAAGACTGCTGAACAGCTTCTACCCCCAAACCATAAGACTGATGAACAGCTTCTACCCCCAAACCACATGTACACTGCTGCTACTCGCTGTTCATTATCCATGCATAGTCACTTTACCCCTACCTACATGTACAAATTACCTCAACTAATCTGTACCCCTGCACATGGACTCTGTACCGGTTCCCCCTGTATATAGTCTCATTACTAACCCGTACCCCTGCACATGGACTCTGTACTGGTCCCCCTGTATATAGTCTCATTACTAACCCGTACCCCTGCACATTAACTCTGTACTGGTACCCCTGTATATAGTCTCATTACTAACCCGTGCCCCTGCACATGAACTCTGTACTGGTACCCCTGTATATAGTCTCATTACTAACCTGTACCCCTGCACATGGACTCTGTACTGGTACCCCTGTATATAGTCTCATTACTAACCCGTGCCCCTGCACATGAACTCTGTACTGGTACCCCTGTATATAGTCTCATTACTAACCCGTACCCCTGCACATGGACTCTGTACTGGTACCCCTGTATATAGTCTCATTACTAACCTGTACCCCTGCACATTGACTCTGTACTGATACCCCCTGTATATAGTCTCATTACTAACCTGTACGCCTGCACATTGGCTCTGTACTGGTACCCCCTGTATATAGTCTCATTACTAACCTGTACCCCTGCACATTGACTCTGTACTGGTACCCCTGTATATAGTCTCATTACTAACCTGTACCCCTGCACATTGACTCTGTACTGGTACCCCCTGTATATAGTCTCATTACTAACCTGTACCCCTGCACATTGACTCTGTACTGGTACCCCCTGTATATAGTCTCATTACTAACCCGTACCCCTGCACATTGACTCTGTGCTGGTACCCCTGTATATAGTCTCATTACTAACCTGTACCCCTGCACATTAACTCTGTACTGGTACCCCCTGTATATAGTCTCATTACTAACCCGTACCCCTGCACATTGACTCTGTACTGGTACCCCTGTATATAGTCTCATTACTAACCTGTACCCCTGCACATTGACTCTGTACTGGTACCCCCTGTATATAGTCTCATTACTAACCTGTACCCCTGCACATTGACTCTGTACTGGTACCCCCTGTATATAGTCTCATTACTAACCCGTACCCCTGCACATTGACAAATGGCTGTGGGCTACACTAGTTCATTTAGTTGTCTTTATGTTAGGTCCTGATCTGGCTGTGCCATATGGCTGTGTGCTACACTAGTTCATTTAGTTGTCCTTATGTTAGGTCCTGATCTGGCTGTGGGCTACACTAGTTCATTTAGTTGTCCTTATGTTAGGTCCTGATCTGGCTGTGCCATATGGCTGTGGGCTACACTAGTTCATTTAGTTGTCCTTATGTTAGGTCCTGATCTGGCTGTGGGCTACACTAGTTCATTTAGTTGTCCTTATGTTAGGTCCTGATCTGGCTGTGGGCTACACTAGTTCATTTAGTTGTCCTTATGTTAGGTCCTGATCTGGCTGTGCCATATGGCTGTGGGCTACACTAGTTCTTTTAGTTGTCTTTATGTTAGGTCCTGATCTGGCTAATCCAAATGGCTGTGGGCTACACTAGTTCATTTAGTTGTCCTTATGTTAGGTCCTGATCTGGCTGTGGGGTACACTAGTTCATTTAGTTGTCCTTATGTTAGGTCCTGATCTGGCTAATCCAAATGGCTGAGGGCTACACTAGTTCATTTAGTTGTCCTTATGTTAGGTCCTGATCTGGCTAATCCATATGGCTGTGGTCTACACTAGCTCTTTTAGCAGGCAAGAGTTGCTCAGAATTCCATGGCATTATTTATAGTATGCATGTTTATATTTATAGTATGTTTATAGTATAGACACAGGTACTCCTCTATGCTTCATTTAGAGTTACAGGTACTCCTCTATGCTTCATTTAGAGTTACAGGTACTCCTCTATGCTTCATTTAGAGTTACATGTACTCCTCTATGCTTCATTTAGAGTTACAGGTACTCCTCTATGCTTCATTTAGAGTTACTTACAGCGCATTCAGAAAGTATTCAGACCCCTTCCCTTGTTCTGCATTTTGTTACGTTACAGCCTTATTCTAAAATTGATTAAATAAATCCTCATCAATCTACACACAATACCCCTTAATGACAAGGCGAAAACAGGTTTTTAGAAATAAACATTTACATTTTTTTTTAAATACCTTATTTACATTGGTATTCAGACCCTTTACTATGAGACTAGAAACTGAGCTCAGGTGCATCCTATAACAGGTCTCACTGTTGACAGTGCATGTCAGAGAGAAAAAACAAGCCATGAGGTTGAAGGAATTGTCCGTAGAGCTCTGAGACAGGATTGTGTCGAGGCACAGATCTGGGGAAGGGTACCAAAAAATGCCTGCAGCATTGAAGGTCCCCAAGAACACAGTGGCCTCCATCATTCTTCAATGGAAGAAGTTTGGAACCACCCAGACTCTTCCTAGAGCTGGCCGCCCGGCCAAACTGAGCAATCAGGGGAGAAGGGCCTTGGTCAGGGAGGTGACCAAGAACCCGATGGTCACTCTGACAGAGCTCCAGAGTTCCTCTGGGGAGATGGGAGAACCTTCCAGAAGGACAACCATCGCTGCAGCACTCCACCAATCAGGCCTTTATGGTAGAGTGGCCAGACGGAAGCCACTCCTCAGTAAAAGGCACATGACAGCCCGCTTGGAGTTTATCAAAATGCACTTAAAGGATTCTCAGACCATGAGAAACAAGATTTTCTGGTCTGATGAAACCAAGATCGAACTCTTTGTCCTGAAGGAACAAACTATTAGTCTGGTTGAACTTGTTGTGGGTAGAGGTTAGGGGTTAGGGAATGAACGGTTGGTCTTGGTGTTTGGGCGTATTGTAGGTAGGGGTTAGAGGTTAGGTGGTATGGGTTAGGGGTTAGAGAACGAACAGTTAGTCTTGGTGGTTCTGTGTGTTGTAGGTAGGGGTTAGATGTTAGGGGTTAGTGGTTAGGAGTTAGAGGTTCATGGGTAGGGAACGAACAGGCAGTCTTGGTGGTTCTGTGTGTTGTAGGTAGGGGTTAGATGTTAGGGGTTAGTGGTTAGGAGTTAGAGGTTCATGGGTAGGGAACGAACAGGCAGTCTTGGTGGTTCTGTGTGTTGTAGGTAGGGGTTAGATGTTAGGGGTTAGTGGTTAGGAGTTAGAGGTTCATGGGTAGGGAACGAACAGGCAGTCTTGGTGGCTGGGCGTTTTGAAGATAGGGCTGCAGAACCACAGCAAAGTCCTCTTTGAAGAAGCGGTCGCTTTCCAGAAGCTTCTCCAGCCTCCTCTAGAAACACAATGAGAGATAGGTATCAATAGAGTATCATGACTGGAAACACAATGGAAGATAGGTATCAATAGAATATCATGTCAAGGGTACTCAGTGGAAGATAGGGAAGTGTTCACACAGGCTGCATGCTGGGATAGAGCAGGGGTGGGCACCAATCAGGCACTTGAGAACTGGAGTTGCCCACCCCTTGGATATAGGGCTGTATCAACACACACCT
The DNA here is from genome assembly GCF_023373465.1 of Oncorhynchus keta. Classification (NCBI taxonomy): domain Eukaryota; kingdom Metazoa; phylum Chordata; class Actinopteri; order Salmoniformes; family Salmonidae; genus Oncorhynchus; species Oncorhynchus keta. The sequence continues at coordinate 356,955 of NW_026277910.1, read as the reverse complement.
GAAATTCAAAGTTGAGTTCTATAAGTTCCTTCAGGTCAGTAGAGTTATCCTCTGGTAACACCAAGCAGGAGCAGAACCTCCTTGGTAGAGATTACAACATTTCAGTAATTTAACCCCAACTCCTAAACACTAACCCTAGTTCCTTCAGGTCGGTAGATTTATCCCCTGGTACCACCAAGTGGGAGCAGAAACTTTGTGGTAGAGATTACCACATTTAAAGACACTTGAGTGGAATTGTTTCAAGGTTAGGGAGAGCAGTCCTACTTTTGGAGCTCACAGCCGATGGAGGGCCTCTGAACTTCTCTGAGAGCCTCCATGGGAAGGATCTGAACCATGTTCACTATCATCCTAGGGACCTGAGAGAGAGAGAGAGAGAGAGAGAGAGAGAGAGAGAGAGAGAGAGAGAGAGAGAGAGAGAGAGAGAGAGAAGAGAGAGAGAGAGAGAGAGAGAGAGAGAGAGAGAGAGAGAGAGAGAGAGAAAGCGAGAGAGAGAGAAAGCGAGAAAGAGATCAAAAGAAGAGGGAAAGGCAGAAGAGAGAGGGAGAAGAGAGAGAAAAGAGAGAAGAGAGAGAGAGAAGAGAGGGAGAAGAGAGAGAGAAAGAGGGGGGAGAGAAAAGAGACGGAAAGAGAAATCAGTGAAGAACAAACATAGAATCACCTTCAGTTCATAATAAAATGTTACAAAATAACTTGACTATACAATTCAATTCAATTCAATTCAATTCAATTCAATTCAAGGGCTTTATTGGCATGGGAAACATGTGTTAACATTGCCAAAGCAAGTGAGGTAGACAACATACAAAGTGAATATATAAAGTGAAAAACAACAAAAATTAACAGTAAACATTACACATACAACAGTTTCAAAACAGTAAAGACATTACAAATGTAAATACATTACAAATGTCATATTATATATATATATATATACACACAATGTACAAATAATTAAAGGACACAAGATAAAATAAATAAGCATAAATATGGGTTGTATTTACAATGGTGTTTGTTCTTCACTGGTTGCCCTTTTCTCGTGGCAACAGGTCACAAATCTTGCTGCTGTGATGGCACACTGTGGAATTTCACCCAGTAGATATGGGAGTTTTTCAAAATTGGATATGTTTTCGAATTCTTTGTGGATCTGTGTGATCTGGGGGAAATATGTCTCTCTAATATGGTCATACATTGGGCAGGAGGTTAGGAAGTGCAGCTCAGTTTCCACCTCATTTTGTGGGCAGTGAGCACATAGCCTGTCTTCTCTTGAGAGCCATGTCTGCCTACGGCGGCCTTTCTCAATAGCAAGGCTATGCTCACTGAGTCTGTACATAGTCAAAGCTTTCCTTAATTTTGGGTCAGTCACAGTGGTCAGGTATTCTGCCGCTGTGTACTCTCTGTGTAGGGCCAAATAGCATTCTAGTTTGCTCTGTTTTTTTGTTAATTCTTTCCAATGTGTTAAGTAATTATCTTTTTTGTTTTCTCATGATTTAGTTGGGTCTAATTGTGCTGTTGTCCTGGGGCTCTGTAGGGTGTGTTTGTGATTGTGAACAGAGCCCCAGGACCAGCTTGCTTAGGGACTCTTCTCCAGGTTCATCTCTCTGTTTGTGATGGCTTTGTTATGGAAGGTTTGTGAATCGCTTCCTTTTAGGTGGTTGTAGAATTTAATGGCTCTTTTCTGGATTTTGATAATTAGTGGGTATCGGCCTAATTCTGCTCTGCATGCATTATTTGGTGTTTTACGTTGTACACGGAGGATATTTTTGCAGAATTCTGCGTGCAGAGTCTCAATTTGGTGTTTGTCCCATTTTGTGAAGTCTTGGTTGGTGAGCGGACCCCAGACCTCACAACCATAAAGGGCAATGGGCTCTATGACTGATTCAAGTATTTTTAGCCAAATCCTAATTGGTATGTTGACATTTATGTTTCTTTTGATGGCATAGAATGCCCTTCTTGCCTTGTCTCTCAGATCGTTCACACCTTTGTGGAAGTTACCTCTGGCGCTGATGTTTAGGCCAAGGTATGTATAGTTTTTGTGTGCTCTAGGGCAACAGTGTCTAGATGGAATTTGTATTTGTGGTCCTGGTGACTGGACCTTTTTGGAACACCATTATTTTGGTCTTACTGAGATTTACTGTCAGGGCCCAGGTCTGACAGAATCTGTGCATAAGATCTAGGTGCTGCTGTAGGCCCTCCTTGGTTGGTGACAGAAGCACCAGATCATCAGCAAACAGCAGACATTTGACTTCGGATTCTAGCAGGGGGAGGCCGGGTGCTGCAGACTTTTCTAGTGCCCGCGCCAGTTCGTTGATATATATGTTGAAGAGGGTGGGGCTTAAGCTGCATCCCTGTCTAACCCCACGACCCTGTGTGAAGAATTGTGTGTGTTTTTTGCCAATTTTAACCGCACACTTGTTGTTTGTGTACATGGATTTTATAATGTCATATGTTATACATCGTTCATCATCATGTCAAGCATCTGTCATATCACGTTTATCATCGTGTCAAGCATCGGTCATACCTCGTTCATCATCGTATCAAGCATCTGTCATACTTCGTTCATCATTGTGTCAAGCATTTGTCATATCACGTTCATCATCGTGTCACGCATCGGTCATACCTCGTTCATCATCGTGTCATGCAGCTGTCATACCTCGTTCATCATCGTGTCAAGCATCTGTCATACCTCGTTCATCATCGTGTCAAGCATCTGTCATACCTCGTTCCTCATCGTGTCAAGCATCGGTCATATCTCGTTCATCATCGTGTCAAGCATCTGTCACACCTCATTCCTCATCGTGTCAAGCATCGGTCATACCTCGTTCATCATCGTATCAAGCATCTGTCATACCTCGTTCATCATCATGTCAAGCATCTGTCATACCTCGTTCATCATCGTGTCAAGCATCTGTCATACCTCGTTCATCATCGTGTCAAGCATCTGTCATACCTCATTCATCATTGTGTCAAGCATCTCTGTCATGTAGTAGATGAAGTTGTCCGCTGAGAAGAGAGTCTGGAATATTAATAAACAGTATCAGTTTTACAGCCGCGAGAACAGCAGTGCAGTATTTCTCTCTGTTTAATATACACCGTTAATTACTCTGTCAGATAATCTGGTGAGTTTAGTTAACAAACATGGCAATGTATCTAAAGTAGGGCAGAAAGGCTACTGGGCAGGCGTGACTGCATCTACTGGGCAGGCGTGACTGCATCTACTGGGCAGGCGTGACTGCATCTACTGGGCAGGCGTGACTGCATCTACTGGGCAGGCGTGACTGCATCTACTGGGCAGGCGTGACTGCATCTACTGGGCAGGCGTGACTGCATCTAGTGGGCAGGCGTGACTGCATCTACTGGGCAGGCGTGACTGCATCTACTGGGCAGGAGTGACTGCATTTACTGGGCAGGAGTGACTGCATCTACTGGGCAGGCGTGACTGCATCTACTGGGCAGGCGTGACTGCATCTACTGGGCAGGCGTGACTGCATCTACTGGGCAGGCGTGACTGCATCTACTGGGCAGGAGTGACTGCATTTACTGGGCAGGAGTGACTGTATCTACTGTGTAGGGTTGACTGTATCTACTGTGTAGGATTGACTGTATCTAATGTGTAGGAGTGACTGTATCTAATGTGTAGGAGTGACTATCTAATAGGTATGAGGGACTTTATATCCAATAATCTATGAAAAAATACATTGCCTTACTTTGTTTTTACAATAATCACAGATGTCATTCATTCCAATAAGGACTGTCACCAGCTTCCAATCTTCTTTGTAGTTCAGACCCTGAAATATAGTAATATTATGTCATATAAATGCATTTTGTAGTTCATCTCTGCATGGAAAGGCACACTTACGGTTGGAACATTCCCGTGCACAAGTCCGAAAACAGTTTCTGGAAGTGTCCAGCCTTGTAACGGCCCTCCACACGTCCCGTATTTCTCCCATAACGAAGTGTCCAGCCTTGTAACGGCCCTCCACACATCCCGTATTTCTCCCATAACGAAGTGTCCAGCCTTGTAACGGCCCTCCACACGTCCCGTATTTCTCCCATAACGAAGTGTCCAGCCTTGTAACGGCCCTCCACACGTCCCGTATTTCTCCCATAACGAAACACTTTTGTGCCAGATGTGCACACAGCACCTTCAGAAAGTATTCAGACCCCTTTTGCCACATTTGGTTACAGCCTTAAAATATATTAAATAGTTTTCCCCCCCTCATCAATCTACACACAATAACCATAATGACAAAGCCAAAACAAGTTTAGAAATGTTGCTAATTTCCAAATAAAAAATGGAAATATCACATTTACATATAGTGGCTTGCAAAAGTATTCACTCCCCTTGGAATTTTTCCTATTTTGTTGCCTTACAATCTGGAATTAAAATGGATCTTTGGGGAGATTGTATCATTTGATTTACACAACATGCCCACCACTTTGAAGATCCCCCCCCCCAAAAAAAATTGTGTGTGAAACAAACAAGAAATAAGACAAAAAAAACAGAAGACTTGAGCGTGCATAACTATTCACCCCCCCCAAAGTCAGAGCCACCTTTGGCAGCAATTACAGCTACAAGTCCAAGATGGCGTAGCAGTCGGACGTTTAGTCTTGTCCCGTCCCGTGTAAATATCCTTATCCTATTTTTAAAAATATATTCAGTATAAGTTTGTTTTATTCACTGCTTTAGCACACTCCGCCAACCCTGATGTCCTAGCCGTGTCTGAATTCCGGCTTAGGAAGGCCACCAAAAATTCCGCAATTTCCATCACCAACTACAACATTTTCCGTCAAGATAGAACTGCCAAAGGGGGAGGAGTTGCAATCTACTGCAGAGATAGCCTGCAAAGTTATGTCATACTATCCAGGTCTGTGCCTAAACAAACAAATAAATCCACATTTCCAGAAATTAGTCTCTCACCGTTGTTGCTTGTTATAAAACCCCCTCAGCCCCCAGCTGTGCCCTGGACACCATATGTGAATTGATTGCCCCCCATCCATCTTCAGAGTTCGTACTGTTAGGTGACCTAAACTGGGATAAGCTTAACCCCCAGCCATCCTACAATCTAAGCTAGATGCCCTCAATCTCACACAAATGATCAAGGAACCTACCAGGAACAATCCTAAATCCGTAAACATGGGAACCCTCAAAGATATCCTCCTGACCAACTTGCCCTCTACATACACATCTGCTGTCTTCAACTAGGATCTCAGCAATCACTTCCTCATTGCCTGTGTACGAAATGGGTCCCTGGTCAAACGACCACCCCTCATCACTGTCAAACACTCCCTAAAACACTTCAGTGAGCAGGCCTTTCTAATCGACTTGGCCTGGGTATGCTGGAAGGATATTGACCTCATCCCTTCAGTAGAGGATGCCTGGTTGCTCTTTAAAAGTAACTTTCCTCACAATCTTAAGTAAGCATGACCCATTCAAAAAAAATGTAGAACTAACAACAGATGTAACCCTTTGTTCACCCCAGACTTGACTGCCCTTAACCAGCAACAAAATCGATGATAATGGCGTACAGAAACTTTCAGGGAAGTCAGGAGCCAATTTACACAGTCAGTCAGGAAAGCTAAGGCTTTTTCAAAAATAAATTTGCATCCTGTAGCACTTATTCCTGTAAAGTCCATGGAGAATAAGAGCACCTCCTCCCAGCTGCCCACTGCTCTGAGGCTAGGAAACACTGTAAAGTCCATGGAGAATAAGAGCAACTCCTCCCAGCTGCCCACTGCACTGAGGCTAGGAAACACTGTAAAGTCCATGGAGAATAAGAGCACCTCCTCCCAGCTGCCCACTGCACTGAGGCTAGGAAACACTGTAAAGTCCATGGAGAATAAGAGCACCTCCTCCCAGCTGCCCACTGCACTGAGGCTAGGAAACACTGTAAAGTCCATGGAGAATAAGAGCACCTCCTCCCAGCTGCCCACTGCACTGAGGCTAGGAAACACTGTAAAGTCCATGGAGAATAAGAGCACCTCCTCCCAGCTGCCCACTGCACTGAGGCTAGGAAACACTGTAAAGTCCATGAAGAATAAGAGCACCTCCTCCCAGCTGCCCACTGCACTGAGGCTAGGAAACACTGTAAAGTCCATGGAGAATAAGAGCACCTCCTCCCTGCTGCCCACTGCACTGAGGCTAGGAAACACTGTAAAGTCCATGGAGAATAAGAGCACCTCCTCCCAGCTGCCCACTGCACCTACACTGCAAAGTCCATGAGGCACCTCCTCCCAGCTGCCCACTGCAAACACTGTAAAGTCCATGGAGAATAAGAGCACCTCCTCCCAGCTGCCCACTGCACTGAGGCTAGGAAACACTGTAAAGTCCATGGAGAATAAGAGCACCTCCTCCCAGCTGCCCACTGCACTGAGGCTAGGAAACACTGTAAAGTCCATGGAGAATAAGAGCACCTCCTCCCAGCTGCCCACTGCACTGAGGCTAGGAAACACTGTAAAGTCCATGGAGAATAAGAGCACCTCCTCCCAGCTGCCCACTGCACTGAGGCTAGGAAACACTGTAAAGTCCATGGAGAATAAGAGCACCTCCTCCCAGCTGCCCACTGCACTGAGGCTAGGAAACACTGTAAAGTCCATGGAGAATAAGAGCACCTCCTCCCAGCTGCCCACTGCACTGAGGCTAGGAAACACTGTAAAGTCCATGGAGAATAAGAGCACCTCCTCCCAGCTGCCCACTGCACTGAGGCCAGCTGCACCACTGCACTGAGGCTAGGAAACACTGTAAAGTCCATGGAGAATAAGAACACCTCCTCCCAGCTGCCCACTGCACTGAGGCTAGGAAACACTGTAAAGTCCATGGAGAATAAGAGCACCTCCTCCCAGCTGTCCACTGAAGTCACAAAGTCCATGGAGAATAAGAGCACCTCCTCCCAGCTGCCCACTGCACTGAGGCTAGGAAACACTGTAAAGTCCATGGAGAATAAGAGCACCTCCTCCCAGCTGTCCACTACACTGAGGCTAGGAAACACTGTAAAGTCCATGGAGAATAAGAGCACCTCCTCCCAGCTGCCCACTGCACTGAGGCTAGGAAACACTGTAAAGTCCATGGAGAATAAGAGCACCTCCTCCCAGCTGTCCACTACACTGAGGATAGGAAACACTGTAAAGTCCATGGAGAATAAGAGCACCTCCTCCCAGCTGCCCACTGCACTGAGGCTAGGAAACACTGTAAAGTCCATGGAGAATAAGAGCACCTCCTCCCAGCTGCCCACTGCACTGAGGCTAGGAAACACTGTAAAGTCCATGGAGAATAAGAGCACCTCCTCCCAGCTGCCCACTGCACTGAGGCTAGGAAACACTGTAAAGTCCATGGAGAATAAGAGCACCTCCTCCCAGCTGCCCACTGCACTGAGGCTAGGAAACACTGTAAAGTCCATGGAGAATAAGAGCACCTCCTCCCAGCTGCCCACTGCACTGAGGCTAGGAAACACTGTAAAGTCCATGGAGAATAAGAGCACCTCCTCCCAGCTGCCCACTGCACTGAGGCTAGGAAACACAAAGTCCATGGAGAATAAGAGCACCTCCTCCCAGCTGCCCACTGACTGGCTAGGAAACACTGTAAAGTCCATGGAGAATAAGAGCACCTCCTCCCAGCTGCCCACTGCACTGAGGCTAGGAAACACTGTAAAGTCCATGGAGAATAAGAGCACCTCCTCCCAGCTGCCCACTGCACTGAGGCTAGGAAACACTGTAAAGTCCATGGAGAATAAGAACATCTCCTCCCAGCTGCCCACTGCACTGAGGCTAGGAAACACTGTAAAGTCCATGGAGAATAAGAGCACCTCCTCCCAGCTGCCCACTGCACTGAGGCTAGGAAACACTGTAAAGTCCATGGAGAATAAGAAAGCTGCCCACTGCACTGAGGCTAGGAAACACTGTAAAGTCCATGGAGAATAAGAGCACCTCCTCCCAGCTGTCCACTACACTGAGGCTAGGAAACACTGTAAAGTCCATGGAGAATAAGAGCACCTCCTCCCAGCTGCCCACTGCACTGAGGCTAGGAAACACTGTAAAGTCCATGGAGAATAAGAGCACCTCCTCCCAGCTGTCCACTACACTGAGGATAGGAAACACTGTAAAGTCCATGGAGAATAAGAGCACCTCCTCCCAGCTGCCCACTGCACTGAGGCTAGGAAACACTGTAAAGTCCATGGAGAATAAGAGCACCTCCTCCCAGCTGCCCACTGCACTGAGGCTAGGAAACACTGTAAAGTCCATGGAGAATAAGAGCACCTCCTCCCAGCTGTCCACTACACTGAGGATAGGAAACACTGTAAAGTCCATGGAGAATAAGAGCACCTCCTCCCAGCTGCCCACTGCACTGAGGCTAGGAAACACTGTAAAGTCCATGGAGAATAAGACCACCTCCTCCCAGCTGCCCACTGCACTGAGGATAGGAAACTCTGTCACCACCAATAAACTACGATAATCAATCATTTCAATAAGCATTTTTTATACGGCTGGCCATGTACACAGAGAGCTAATATTAATAATATGCATGTCAATCTCTCCTGGCTGAAAGTGGAGGACAGATTGACTTCATCACTACTTTTATTTATGAAGAGGTATTGACATGTTGAATGCACCGAGCTCTCTGTCTAAACTACTGGCACACAGCTCAGACACCCATGCATACCCCACAAGACATGGCACCAGAGGTCTCTTCACAGTCCCCAAGTCCAGAGCAGACTATGGGAGGCGCACAGTACAACATAGAGCCATGACTACATGGAACTCTATTCCACAGTACTACATAGAGCCATGACTCCATGGAACTCTATTCCACAGTACTACATAGAGCCATGACTACATGGAACTCTATTCCACAGTACTACATAGAGCCATGACTACATGGAACTCTATTCCACAGTACTACATAGAGCCATGACTCCATGGAACTCTATTCCACAGTACTACATAGAGCCATGACTACATGGAACTCTATTCCACAGTACTACATAGAGCCATGACTACATGGAACTCTATTCCACAGTACTACATAGAGCCATGACTACATGGAACTCTATTCCACATCAGGTAAATGATGCAGCAGTAAAATTAGATTTAAAAAACAGATAAAAACCCTTATAGAACAGCGGGGACTGTGAAGCAACACACACACACACACACACACACACACACACACACACACACACACACACACACACACACACACACACACACACACACACACACACACACACACACACACACACACACACACACACACACACACACTAGATGTGGTGTAGTGGTGGAGTAGGGGCCTGAGGGCACACAGTGTGTTGTGACATCTGTGAATGTATTGTAATGTTTTTAAAATTGTATAAACTGCCTTAATTTTGCTGGACACCAGGAAGAGTCAATAATAAATACAATTATCCAATAGGAAGGTGTCTGTGAATAGTGATGAGTCTTACTGGGTAGGCCCTAAACGTGTCGATCATATGTCTGGTCTGGTCAGAGACATTCCTGAGAGGAAAAAACAGCAATAAGATATTAATGATGTAACAGATATTCAGACCAAACCATCTAGCTCTCTCTTGTTGCACACACACACACACAGAGAAACACACACAGAAACACACACAGAAACACACACACACACACACACACACAGAAACAACACACACACACACACACACAGAAACACACACACACACACACACACACACACACACACACACACACACACACACACACACACACACACACACACACACACACACACACACACACACACACACACACACTTATCTGGAAAAAGCTTTGATGTTCATTGGTTTTGCGTCAGTAATAAAGTGTTATCATAGTTATTAAAGTTAATAAACAAACATTTGAACCCAAAGTACACACTGCTTGTTATTTCACAAGCCATTCAGTCAGTCCCTCACAGAGAGTTGTGTCCTGTCACAGCAAAGTTGAATCCTGTCTCATTGATGCTAGTAGGGAAGCCATGGAGCGTCCACCGTGGAGCCGGACCCAGCAGCTCGGGGTTAAACAGCTTGAAAATGTCTGGAACCACAGAGAAATAGAACCGTACTCATGTCAGTGGCGGTTCTAGACTATTTCAACTGGGGGGGGGGAGCTGGGGCCAGTTGTTGTACTGTTAGAGGGGCCAGTTACATTAGATGTTATTGTTGTCATATCGTTTTCTTCACTGCATTGCATTAGCAGGCAAAAGGCCATGTTCATAATCATCATCGTTGCCACTGTCTAATAACGGATGTAAAGAAAGAACGATAAGCAACAATTAGTAATGTAAAAATGATTTCATACTCCACATTTAGGGGGGCCACAAGGGGGTCCAAAATTGTTGTCACAGGGGCACTGCCCCCCCCCCCCCTTAAAACTGAAAACAAGAAATATGCAAAGAGCAATTCTAAACGTGTATGTTGTGTTCATTTTCAATTTAATTTTACCTCTGGTAATGAAAACAGTAACACTTATATTGTAACTTACTTGCAAGTGTGATGACATCTTGATAAGTTCCATAACCTCCAATACTGTATAACACAAAGAAAAGGGACAATGAACTGACACCGATACCTACCCTTAACCAGAACCCCTAATCCTAACACAAAGAGGGTCAAGGGTCAAGATCCAAGATGGCGTAGCAGTCAGACGTGTGTTTGTCTTGTCCCTTCTTGTCCCATGTAAATAGTCGGTTTCATCGTTTTTTTCGTATATATTTTCATCTCACTTTCCACCTACGATCTAAATATACTTTCCTGCGACCTGCTTTACCCAATGTGGTACGGCTCTGATCTTTTTTATACGTTATAGCTGGAACCTCCATCAGCAGCTAGCCAGCTAACTAGCTACTAGTTATTTGTCACTGTTAGCCACGGCTAGAGGTATTCACCTCAGAGGCCAGCTTTAGCTCGGTCAATACCTGCCAGTTTGCACAGCGCAACCCAGGGCATATCGGACAGCTTTTCTCCACCACATCACCGGATTCCTGCCGCAACCTCTGGACCATTACACCGGATCATCGCAACTAGCTAGCTGCAAACGTGTGGCTACCGCTGGCTAACGCCTCTGTCCTGAAGCAAGCACATTGAGTTAGCCTTGAGCTAGCCTCGAGCTAGGCCCATTTCCCGGCTAGCCGGAGAGGTATACCTGCTAATTCATGGGCTACAATACCTCTTTTCCCAATTGGCTTTGACCCTTTATTGTCGACATGGAGCCTCGCCGATCCATCATGACTGGTCTGTCGACATAATCTTCCGGTGTGGTTTCAACAGGCTTTTCCATTGCGATGTCACCGAAGACCCATCTGCTATCCCCGACCCGCTAGCTTTCCGAATGCTGCGACTTCTGCTCGCCTAGCATATTAGTGACTACTGGACTCACCTATTGCTGCTCATTGGACCCTATGATCACTCAAGCTACACATAACTCTCTCTAATGTCAATATGCCTGGTCTTCTGCTGTTTGGAGTAGTTGTTTTATTTCACTGTAGAGCCCCTAGTCCAGCTCAACATGCCTTAGATAGCTCTTTTGTCACACACCCCACACATGAGACCTCACCTGGCTTAGCTTGTGTCTCCAGAAATGCAGGTTCTCATTGTCACTCAATGCCTACGTTTATCCCCACTGTACTCACACCCTACCCTTGTCTGTACATTATGCTCTGAATCTATTCTACCATGCCCAGAAATCTGCTCCTTTCATCATCTGTTCCCACTAGACGACCAGTTCATATAGCCTTTAGTCTAACCCTTATCCTACTCCTCCTCTGGTGATGTAGAGGTTAACCCAGCCCCTGTAGCCCCCAGCATAAGACCTATTCCCCAGGCGCTCTCATTTGTTGACTTCTGCAACCGTAATAGCCTTGGTTTAACTACTACTACTACTATATGCCATTTAGCAGACGCTTTTATCCAAAGCGATGTGTGCATACATGTGTGCATACATTCTACATATGGGTGGTCCCGGGAATCGAACCCACTACCCTGGCGTTACAAGCGCCATGCTCTACCAACTGAGCTACAGAAGGACCACAATGCATGTTAACATCAGAAGCCTCCCCCCTAAGTTTGTTTTATTCACTGCTTTAGCACACTCCGCCAACCCTGATGTCCCGAGCTGAGTCTGAATCCCGGCTTAGGAAGGTCACCAAAAAATCCGAAATTTCCATCATTAACTACAACATTTTCTGTCAAAATAGAACTGCCAAAGGGGGCGGAGTTGCAATCTACTGCAGAGATAGCCTGCAGAGTTCTGTCACACTATCCAGGTCTGTGCCCAAACAATTCGAGCTTCTACTTTTAAAATCCACCTTTCCAGAAATAATACTCTCAATGTTGCCGCTTGCTATAGACCACCCCCCTCAACCCCCAGCTGTACCCTGGACACCATATGTGAATTGATTACACAAATTATCAAGGATTCTACCAGGGACAACCCCAAATCCATAAACATGGGCACCCTCATAGATATCATCCTGACCAACTTGCCCTCTAAATACACCTCTGCTGTCTTCAGGATCTCATCAGGAGCAATCAATCATCTCAGCAATCACTGCCTCATTGCCGGTGTCCGTAATGGGCCTGCGGTCAAACGGCCACCCCTCATCACTGTCAAGCGATCCCTAAAACACTTCAGTGAGCAGGCATTTCTAATCGACATGGTCTGGGTATCCTGGAAGGATACTGACCTCATCCCGTCAGTAGAGGATACTTGGTTGTTCTTTAAAAGTGCTTTCCTCACCATCTTAAATAAGCCACAAAATTAAGATCTAAGAACAGATATGGCCCTATGTTCTCTCCAGACCTGACTGCCCTCGACCAGGAGAAAAACATCCTGTGGCGTACTGCATTAGCATCGAATAGCCCCCGTGAAATGCAACTTTTCAGGGACGTTAGGAACCAATATGCTCAGTCAGGAAAGCTAAGGCTAGCATTTACAAACAGAAATTTGCATCCTGTAGCACTAATTCCCAAAAAGTATTGGGACACTAAAGTCCATGGAGAATAAGAGCACCTCCTCCCAGCTGCCCACTGCACTGAGGCTAGGAAACTCTGTCAACACCAATAAATCTACGATAATCGATCATTTCAATAAGCATTTTTTCTACGGCTGGCCATGCTTTCCACCTGGCTACCACTACCCCGCCCACTAACCCCATGCAGCAACTTTCCAACCCTTCTCCTTCACCCAAATCCAGACTGCTGATGTTCTGAAAGAGCTGCAAAATCTGGATCCCAACAAATCAGCTGGCCCCTCTTTCTAAAATTATCTGCCAAAATTGTTGAAACCTCTATTACTAGCCTGTCCAACCTCTCTTTCGTATCATCTGAGATCCCTTAAGATTGGAAAGCTGCTGCAGTCATCCCCCTCTTCAAAGGGGGAGACACTCTTGACTCAAACTGTTACATCTATCCTACCCTGCCTTTCTAAAGATTTCGAAAGCCAAGTTAACAAACAGATCACCAACCATTTCGAATCCCACCGTACCTTCACTATGCAATCCGGTTTCCGAGCTGATCTCAGCCACGCTCAAAGTCCTCAACAATATCATAACTGCCACAGATAAAAGACAGTAGTACTGTGCAGCAGTTTTCATCAACCTGGCCAAGGCTTTCAACTCTGTCAATCACCACATTCTTATCGGCAGACTCAATAGCCTTGGTCTCAAATTACTGCCTCGCCAACTACTTCTCAGATTTTTATTTTACCTTTATTTAACCAGGCAAGTCAGTTAAGGACAAATTCTTATTTTCAATAACGGCCTAGGAACAGTGGTTTAACTGCCTGTTCAGAGGCAGAACAACAGATTTGTACATTGTTAGCTCAGGGGTTTGAACTTGCAACCTTCCGGTTACTAGTCCAACGCTCTAACCGCTAGGCTACCCTGCCGCCCCAGATAAAGTTCAGTGTGTCAAATTGGTGGGCCTGTTGTCTGGACCTCTGGCAGTCTCTATGGAGGTGCCACAGGGTTCAATTCTCAGGCTGACTCTTTTCTCTGTATACATATCAATGATGTCGCTCTTGTTGCTGATGATTCTCTGATCCACCTCTACGCAGACGACACCATTCAGTCACCTTTCTGAGCTTCCATACAACACTCCTTCCGTGGCCTCCAACTGCTCTTAAATGCTAGTAAAACTAAATGCATGCTCTACAACAGATTTCTGCCTGCCCACCTAGCATCATTACTCTGGACGGTTCTGACTTAGAATATGTGGAAAAATATAAATATCTCTGTGTCTGGTTAGACTAAACTCTCCTTCCAGACACACATTAAGCATCTCCAATCCAAAATTCTGCAACAAAGCCTCCTTCACTCATGCTGCCAAACATACCCTCGTAAAAGACTATCCTACCGATCCTTGACTTCGGCGATGTCATTTACAAAATAGCTTCCAACACCCTACTCAGCAAATTGTATGCAATCTATCACAGTGCCATCCAAAGCCCCATATACTGCCCACCACTGCAATCTGTATGCTCTCGTTGGCTGGCCTTCGCTACATATTCCCACTGGCTCCAGGTCATCTATAAGTCTTTGCTAGGTAAAGCCCTGCCTTATCTCAGCTAACTGGTCACTATAGCAGCACCCACCCATAGCATGTGCTCCAGCAGGTATATTTCACTGGTCATCCCCAAAGCCAATTCCTCTTTTTGCCACCTTTCCTTACAGTTCTGCTGCCAATGACTGGAACAAATTGAAAAAATCACTGAAGCTGGAAACTAGCTTTAAGCACCAGCTGTCAGAGCAGCTCACAGATCACTGTACCTGTACATAGCCCATCTGTAAATAGCCCATCCAACTACCTCATCCCCATACTGTTATGTTTTTCTTCTCCTTTGCACCCCAGTATCTCTAGTTGCACATTCATCTTCTGCACATCTATGACTCGTGTGTTTATATTGCTAAATTGTAATTATTTTGTCACTATGGCCAATTTATTGCCTTACCTCCCATATCTTATTTGCATACACTGTACATACAGTCAATAACACAATAGAAAAAAGTGTATGTTTGTTTATTCCATGTGTAACTCTGTGTTGTTGTTTGTGTCACACTGCTTTGCTTTATTTTGACCAGGTCACAGATGTATATGAGAACTTGCTCTCAACTGGCCTACCAGGTTAAATAAAGGTGAAAAAAATACATCCTCTGGGGCCAAGCTTCCTGCCATCCAGGACCTCTATACCAGGTGCTGTCAGAGGAAGGCCCTAAAAACTGTCAAAGACTCCAGCCGCCCTAGTCATAGACTGTTCTCTCTGCTACTCCACGGCAAGTGGTACTGGAGCGCCAAGTCGAGGTTCAAAAGGCTTCTTAACAGCTTATACCCCCAAGCCATAAGACTACTGAACAGCTAATCAAAGGGCTACCCAGACCCCTCTTTTACGCTGCTGCTATTATTATCTATGCATAGTCACTTTTACTCTACCTACATGTACATATTACCACAATTACCTCAACTAACTGCCCCCCCCGCACATTGACTCTGTACCGGTACCCCCTGTATATAGCCTCCACACACAGGGTCTGCTGTCCGGACCTCTGGCAGTCTCTATGGGGGTGCCACAGGGTTCAATTCTTGGACCAACTCTCTTCTCTGTATACATCAATGACGTTGCTCTTGCTGCTGGTGAGTCTCTGATCCACCTCTACGCAGACGACACCATTCTGTATACTTCTGGCCCTTCTGTGGACACTGTGTTAACAACCCTCCAGGCAAGCTTCAATGCTCTTAAATACAAGTAAAACTAAATGCATGCTCTTCAACCGATCGCTACCTGCACCTACCCGCCTATCCAACATCACTACTCTGGACGGCTCTGACTTAGAATACGTGGACAACTACAAATACTTAGGTGTCTGGTTAGACTGTAAACTCTCCTTCCAGACCCATATCAAACATCTCCAATACAAAGTTAAATCTAGAATTTGCTTCCTATTTCCCAACAAAGCATCCTTCACTCATGCTACCAAACATACCCTTGTAAAACTGACCATCCTACCAATCCTCGACTTTGGCGATGTCATTTACAAAATAGCCTCCAATACCCTACTCCAGAAATTGGATGCAGTCTATCACAGTGCAATCTGTTTTGTTACCAAAGCCCCATATACTACCCACCATTGCGACCTGTACGCTCTCGTTGGCTGGCCCTTGCTTCATACTCGTCGCCAAACCCACTGGCTCTATGTCATCTACAAGACCCTGCTAGGTAAAGTCCCCCCTTATCTCAGCTCGCTGGTCACCATAGCATCTCCCACTTGTAGCACACGCTCCAGCAGGTATATCTCTCTAGTCACCCCCAAAACCAATTCTTTCTTTGGCCGCCTCTCCTTCCAGTTCTCTGCTGTCAATGACTGGAACGAACTACAAAAATCTCTGAAACTGGAAATATTTATCTCCCTCACTAGCTTTAAGCACCAACTGTCAGAGCAGCTCACAGATTACTGCACCTGTACATAGCCCACCTATAATTTAGCCCAAACAACTACCTCTTTCCCAACTGTATTTTGCTCCTTTGCACACCATTATTTTTAATTCCACTTTGCACATTCTTCCATTGCAAAACTACCATTCCAGTGTTTTACTTGCTATATTGTATTTACTTTGCCACCATGGCCTTTTTTGCCTTTACTTCCCTTCTCACCTCATTTGCTCACATTGTATATAGACTTGTTTATACTGTATTATTGACTGTATGTTTGTTTTACTCCATGTGTAACTTTCTGTGTCGTTGTATCTGTCGAACTGCTGTGCTTTATCTTGGCCAGGTCGCAATTGTAAATGAGAACTTGTTCTCAACTTGCCTACCTGGTTAAATAAAGGTGAAATAAATAAAAAAATAAAAAAATTGACTGTACCGTAATACCCTGTATATAGCCTCCACGTTGACTCTGTACCGTAACACCCTGTATATAGCCTCCACGTTGACTCTGTACCGTAATACCATGTATATAGCCTCCACGTTGACTCTGTACTGTAATACCCTGTATATAGCCTCAACGTTGACTCTGTACCGGTACCCCCTGTATATAGCCTCCGCGTTGACTCTGTACCGTTACCCCCTGTATATATAGCCTCCACATTGACTCTGTACCGGTACCCCCTGTATATAGCCTCCACATTGACTCTGTACCGGTACCCCCTGTATATAGTCTCCACATTGACTCTGTACCGGTACCCCCTGTGTATAGCCTCCACGTTGACTCTGTACCGTAACACCCTGTATATAGCCTCCACGTTGTCTCTGTACCGTAATACCCTGTATATAGCCTCCACGTTGACTCTGTACCGTAATACCCTGTATATAGCCTCCACGTTGACTCTGTACCGTAATACCCTGTATATAGCCTCCACATTGACTCTGTACCGTAATACCCTGTATATAGCCTCCACGTTGACTCTGTACCGTAATACCCTGTATATAGCCTCCACATTGACTCTGTACCGTAATACCCTGTATATAGCCTCCACGTTGACTCTGTACCGTAATACCCTGTATATAGCCTCCACGTTGACTCTGTACCGTAACACCCTGTATATAGCCTCCACGTTGACTCTGTACCGTAATACCCTGTATATAGCCTCCACATTGACTCTGTACCGTAATACCCTGTATATAGCATCCACATTGACTCTGTACTGGTACTCCCTGTATATTGCCTCCACATTGACTCTGTACCGTAATACCCTGTATATAGCCTCCACACTGACTCTGTACCGTAATACCCTGTATATAGCCTCCACGTTGACTCTGTACCGTAATACCCTGTATATAGCCTCCACGTTGACTCTGTACCGGTACCCCTGTATATAGCCTCCACATTGACTCTGTACTGTAATACCCTGTATATAGCCTCCACATTGACTCTGTACCGTAATACCCTGTATATAGCCTCCACAATGACTCTGTACCGTAATACCCTGTATATAGCCTCCACGTTGACTCTGTACTCCCTGTATATAGCCTCCACGTTGACTCTGTACCGTAACACCCTGTATATAGCCTCCACGTTGACTCTGTACCGTAATACCCTGTATATAGCCTCCACGTTGACTCTGTACCGTAATACCCTGTATATAGCCTCCATGTTGACTCTGACCGTAATACCCTGTATATAGCCTCCACGTTGACTCTGTACCGTAATACCCTGTATATAGCCTCCACGTTGACTCTGTACCGTATATAGCCTCCATGTTGACTCTGTATACCCTAGCCTCCACGTTGACTCTGTACCGTAATACCCTGTATATAGCCTCCACGTTGACTCTGTACCGTAATATAGCCTCCACGTTGACTCTGTACCGGTACCCCTGTATATAGCCTCCACATTGACTCTGTACTGTAATACCCTGTATATAGCCTCCACATTGACTCTGTACCGTAATACCCTGTATATAGCCTCCACAATGACTCTGTACCGTAATACCCTGTATATAGCCTCCACGTTGACTCTGTACCGTAATACCCTGTATATAGCCTCCACGTTGACTCTGTACCGTAACACCCTGTATATAGCCTCCACGTTGACTCTGTACCGTAATACCCTGTATATAGCCTCCACGTTGACTCTGTACCGTAATACCCTGTATATAGCCTCCATGTTGACTCTGTACCGTAATACCCTGTATATAGCCTCCACGTTGACTCTGTACCGTAATACCCTGTATATAGACTTGCTTGTTATTTTACTGCTGCAGTTTCATTATATTACTTTTTAAAAAAAAATTTTACTTATGTAATTTTACTTAACCCTTTTATTTTTATTTTATCTTAACTTCTTAATTAAAGCATTGTTGGTTAAGGGCTTGTATGTAAGCATTTAACTGTAAGGTCATGTGACACATAACATTTCATTTGAGTTGTTGTTGATGTAAAAATCACCTCCATGAAACATGCCGATATTCAACAGGGACTGACAGAATGGTGGAGCCATTGGCAGCAATAGCTGTCTGCAACAGAGACACACAATCCATCCACTACATTGGCCAGAGACAATATTCACCACATTGATCATAGACAACATTCACTACATTTGTTAAGGAGGAAAGTGACATATTTACTGAGATGAATAGCTACTAATGGTGGACAGTGAATTCCACCCACTGTTAGAGAGTCCCCCAGAGCTGCAATGACTTTGATATCTGCAGCTTTCACCAACTCCACTGGAATCAAAGGACAGCAGAATTAACAACACAAAGACTGTTTGGCTGCAGTGTTCGGAAAACAACTTTGGCCGGTGTGTTTTTCTCTCAGTTGAATTAAGGACCGCGTTTTGTGATTTGACTCACCCGAGGTTGAGAAGGAGAGGAAAGGACAGGAGGAGAGGAGAGACTCACCTGAGGTGGGAACCATGGGAGAGGGGCTCATGTCTGGGCAGTGAAAGACAGGGTGTATTGTGGTCGCAGGGAACTCCTGGACACCAAGACAATAATAAACATGTCTGATGAACTAGCTGATGTAGCTACGGCGATGTTTGTGGAGGATGTGTGAATCTACAGTACCTTTAGAGTCTCCTTCACTTCATTCTGAGGCTGGTTGGACTCCTGCCACCTTTCGTTGCCTTGGAGAGAAATTATTAGAAAGTAAACATACATACGTACATAGTGATGTGCAATTTTGTATGAAGTGCAAGTAACATTCTATGGAGGCTTTGAATAATGTGATGCTCTGTCATTTCAGGAACTTAAAGTATTGATAAATATAACGGTCTCTCTGGAAAACAACCTGTACTTACCATGAACACAAAAGCAGGCTAGTATACAGGCTGAAAACAGAGCTGTAGCAATCATGATCTGTTCCCTCCCTGGACAGTGTTTTAAATGAGCTGTTATCTGGAATCATTGACTTTGAGTGCACCTTCTCACAGCTGTATAGATACTAATAATGTGGCAAAGTCTGCCAGTCATTATTGTAGAAAGTAGCGATATGATGTTCTCAACTATATCTGATTACATAATGGTGGAAGGCACTTAGAAAATAAATGAATACCATGTAGTGAAATGCATAGATCAGACTGCTTTCAATAGGCATGGTTACTCAATATTATTCATTTCATTTCCCCATTTGTAAACTTCTGGCCCAAACCAGAAAATTATTTAATATTTTTATCATGATTTGAGGTATTTTTAACCGGGAAAGTCAGTTAAGAACAAATTCCTATTTTAAATGATTGCCTAGGGACAGTGGGGTTAACTGCCTTGTTCAAATCAAATCAAATGTTATTTGTCACATACACATGGTTAGCAGATGTTAATGCGAGTGTAGCGAAATGCTTGTGCTTCTAGTTCCGACAATGCAGTAATAACCAACAAGTAATCTAACTAACAATTCCTAAACTACTGTCTTATACACAGTGTAAGGGGATAAAGAATATGTACACAAGTTAGCCATAAATATTTCCAAAAGTAAAAACATTGTATTTGGGACAAATCATTCACTAAACCCTAAACCTCAACTACATCTCGTAATGAATAATGTGGAACTTGAGGAGACTAAACTGCTTGGAGTAATCCTGGATTGTAAACTGTCAGGGTCAAAACATATTGATACAACAGTTGCTAAAATGGGGAGAAGTCTGTCCATAATAAAGCGCTGCTCTGCCTTCTTAAAAACACAAGGCAGGTCCTACAGGCCCTAGTTTCTACCTTCTTAACAACACTATCAACAAGGCAGGTCCTACAGGCCCTAGTTTCTACCTTCTTAACAACACTATCAACAAGGCAGGTCCTTCCCTAGTTTCTACCTTCTTAACAACACTATCAACAAGGCAGTCCTACAGGCCCTAGTTTCTACCTTCTTAACAACACTATCAACAAGGCAGGTCCTACAGGCCCTCCCTAGTTTCTACCTTCTTAACAACACTATCAACAAGGCAGGTCCTACAGGCCCTAGTTTCTACCTTCTTAACAACACTATCAACAAGGCAGGTCCTACAGGCCCTAGTTTCTACCTTCTTAACAACACTATCAACAAGGCAGGTCCTACAGGCCCTCCCTAGTTTCTACCTTCTTAACAACACTATCAACAAGGCAGGTCATACAGGCCCTAGTTTCTACCTTCTTAACAACACTATCAACAAGGCAGGTCCTACAGGCCCTAGTTTTGTCGCACCTAGACTACTGTTCAGTCGTGTGGTCAGGTGCCACAAAGAAATCAAATCAAATCAAATTGTATTTTATTTGTCACATATACATGGTTAGCAGATGTTAATGCGAGTGTAGCGAAATGCTTGTGCTTCTAGTTCCGACAATGCAGTAATAACCAACGAGTAATCTAACTAACAATTCCAAAACGACTACCTTATACACAAGTGTAAAGTGATAAAGAATATGTACATAAAGATATATGAATGAGTGATGGTACAGAGCGGCATAGGCAAGATACAGTAGATGGTATCGAGTACAGTATATACATATGAGATGAGAATGTAAACAAAGTGGCATAGTTAAAGTGGCTAGTGATACATGTATTACATAAAGATGCAGTAGATGATATAGAGTACAGTATATACGTATACATATGAGATGAATAATGTAGGGTATGTAAACATTATATTAGGTAGCATTGTTTAAAGTGGCTAGTGATATATTTTACATCATTTCCCATCAATTCCCATTATTAAAGTGGCTGGAGTTGAGTCAGTATGTTGGCAGCAGCCACTCAATGTTAGTGGTGGCTGTTTAACAGTCTGATGGCCTTGAGATAGAAGCTGTTTTTCAGTCTCTCTGTCCCAGCTTTGATGCACCTGTACTGACCTCGCCTTCTGGATGATAGCGGGGTGAACAGGCAGTGGCTCGGGTGGTTGATGTCCTTGATGATCTTTATGGCCTTCCTGTGACATCGGGTGGTGTAGGTGTCCTGGAGGGCAGGTAGTTTGCCCCCGGTGATGCGTTGTGCAGACCTCACTACCCTCTGGAGAGCCTTACGGTTTTGGGTGGAGCAGTTGCCGTACCAGGCGGTGATACAGCCCGCCAGGATGCTCTCGATTGTGCATCTGTAGAAGTTTGTGAGTGCTTTTGGTGACAAGCCGAATTTCTTCAGCCTCCTGAGGTTGAAGAGGCGCTGCTGCGCCTTCTTCACGGTGCTGTCTGTGTGGGTGGACCAATTCAGTTTGTCTGTGATGTGTACGCAGAGGAACTTAAAACTTGCTCAGAGGCAGAATGACATATTTTTACCTTGTCAGCTCGGGGATTCGATCTTGCAACATTCCGGTTACTAGGCCAACACTCTAACCACTAGGCTACCTGTCGCCCCCAATGACAGTGTTGAAGAAACATAAGTTTATTCTTTAAACAGGGGCAGGCAAACGACAGGTCAAGGCAAACGACAGGTCAAGGCAAACGAGAGGTCAAGGCAAATGACAGGTCAAGGAGGGCAGGGGTCAATAATCCAGAGAGGGTGTAAGGCACCGGAACAGCAGGCGGGCTCAGGGTCAGGGTCAGGCTCAGGTCAGGGTCAGGCAGAGGTCGGTAATTCAGAGAGGGTGTAAATTACCGGAACAGCAGGCCGGGTCAGGTCAGGCAGGAATGGTCAAAACCAGGACACAGGGAATATAGCAAAGACAGGTGCAAGGGAAACAACTGGTAGGTTTAAACGACCAAAACAAACTGTCACAGAAGATGGCCGACACCTGGAGGGGGGTGGAAACAAGCACAAGGACAGGTGAAACAGATCAGGGCGAGAGAGTTATTTTCAATTGGGTGACGTCATGGGATGAGGTCATAGTTATTTCCTGTGGAAGGTAAATAAATGGAACGCAGTACGTTCCTTCGTAAAAATAAATAAATAATATATAACACTAAATGGGGATAGAAACTTACAAAATGCAGAAATGGACAGAAGAGGAAATACAAGGAGCGTTTTCCACCTGTTAAATTGCATGTATTTATTTTTCGCTGAAGTTTGCTAACCACGGACCTTGGACTATGGGCTTGTTATCCGATTTGCTTGCTGAAGGCAAAGCACAACTTTCGATTTCTTACATACTCATAATTTTATTATTTGATGTGCTTGCTGAATGCAAAGCATAACTCTAGATTTTGTACATACTCATTATAATTTGATTTCTTTACCCTGCTCTAGTTGAAATGATTTAAGCTATGAACACGAAACCAATTTCCAAATGTCCAGACTGCCCCAACTCGTATTGCTTGAATATCATATACTCCCAATGCATTTCAATGGCAAACAAAGGCTCATAGACATTAAAAAAAAGCTCACAGGCTTCAACATCAGGTTTATTACACTTCCAATGACAAGTCTACTTATTTATTAGGGAAACAGTGGTTAGTAATGTACATAACTGGGGAGCCACGCGATGTTGCGAAGCAAGGTGGTTCTTCGAATGGAGCCTTCTGATAAAACCCTCCCAATTTACTCAATAGAATAGTACATTTAGTATAATTGTTTGAGGGGAAATGTACTTTTATTTACTTCAACGTAGCACAATCACTGGAGCAATCGCTGGGGCAGTGCTTAACAAGGCTAGCTCTGTTGCTAGCACTTCAACAAGCATGACTTTGAAAGGGCAGAACATAGAACCCAGCTCGTTGTCGGCCTTGCAATCATCCCTACAGAAGGGCATGGAGGAAATGGGTAGAGTCAGCACCATTCTTGAATCTCTTGAATCGGAGGTTTCTCAGGTCAAACAATCTCAGATGGATATGCAAGAAGATGTATCTGTCATATCACAGAGGCTAGATGAGGCACAGCAGCTAATCGAGACAGGCGCCTCAATTTAAGACTTTTAGGGGTCAAGGTTTGGAGGATTGCAGGAGACTAATTATCTCGGAGGCTCTGGGGGTGGATCTGGATGAATCTCAGGTTCAACGAGCCCACTGTTCCCTAGCACCAATACCACATATCAGCCACCTATATCGATCATCATCTCAGGGATCTGGAGAGAGAGAGAGTACTGGTCGCTGTGAAGGGAATGTATCGGGAGAAGAGAGAGTACTGGTCGCTGTAAAGGGAATGTATCGGGAGAAGAGAGAGTACTGGTCGCTGTGAAGGGAATGTATCGGGAGAAGAGAGAGTACTGTTCACTGTGAAGGGAATGTATCGGGAGAAGAGAGAGTACTGTTCACTGTGAAGGGAATGTATCGGGAGAAGAGAGAGTACTGGTCGCTGTAAAGGGAATGTATCGGGAGAAAAGAGAGTACTGTTCACTGTGAAGGGAATGTATCGGGAGAAGAGAGAGTACTGGTCGCTGTAAAGGGAATGTATCGGGAGAAGAGAGAGTACTGGTTGCTGTAAAGGGAATGTATCGGGAGAAGAGAGAGTACTGTTCACTGTGAAGGGAATGTATCGGGAGAAGAGAGAGTACTGTTCACTGTGATGGTAAATGGCAAAAGGACATAACATCCTGATTTAGCATTTTCAAATTTTTCATATTGCATTTGGACATTTCTTATGGCATTTGGCCTAAAAAAAGTGACTTTTGACTTCCTATGAAATCATATTACAAATGGACAAAATATGTCTTATGCACAAGTTAAAAAATATATATTAAAAAAATAAAAAAAGATAAAATATGACTAAAGTATGTTGATACAGTTCATAATACGTGTGTAATTGACACAAAATTCAAAAGAATTTCAAAAAACGGTCCAGAAAGCACTTTTTAAGGGTGTGTGAAGTTTTTTCAAAATTTCTGCTGTTTTTTACTTTTGACTTTTGACTTCCTATGAAATCATATTGCAAATGGACAAAACATATGCGCAGGTAAAACTTTTAAAAAGATTTATGATAATAAAATTGGACAAAAGTATATTCATAGAGTTCTTACACATGTGTAATTGACAAAGAAAATCGAAAGATTTTCGAAAAACGGCCCAGAAAGCACTTTTTTAAGGGGGTGATACGTTTTTGAAAAAATGTTCACGTTTTCAAAATGTTGCTTCTGGATGTTGACTTGTGTTGCATTTGCAATATGAAAAACCACGGCGGAGCGCGCTCGGCCTTAAAATTATCTGCCGAAATTGTTGCAACCCCTATTACTAGCCTGTTCAACCTCTCTTTCGTATCATCTGAGATTCCCAAAGATTGGAAATCTGCCACGGTCATCACCCTCTTCAAAGGGGGTGACACTCTAGACCCAAACTACCACAGACCTATATATAAGACAGTAGTTTTGGAATTGTTAGTTAGATTACTTGTTGGTTATCACTGCATTGTCGGAACTAGAAGCACAAGCATTTCGCTACACTCGCATTAACATCTGCTAACCATGTGTATGTGACAAATAAAATTTGATTTGATTTGATTGGATTTGATCTATCCTACCTTGTCTTTTAAGGTCTTTGAAAGCCAAGTTAACAAACAGCTTACTGAACATTACGAATCCTACCATACCTACTCCGCTATGCAATCTGGTTTCAGAGCTGGTCATGGGTGCACCTCAGCCACGCTCAAGGTTCTAAACGACATTATAACCGCCATCGATAAGAGACACTACTGTGCAGCCGTATTCATCGACCTGGCCAAGGCTTTCGACTCTGTCAATCACCACATTCTTATTGGCAGACTCGACAGCCTTGGTTTCTCAAATGACTGCCTCGACTGGTTTACCAACTACTTCTCTGATAGAGTTCAGTGTGATAAATCGGAGGGCCTGTTGTCCGGACCTTTGGCAGTCTCTATGGGGGTGCCACAGGGTTCAAATCTCGGGCCGACTCTCTTTTCTGTATACATCAATGATGTTGCTCTTGCTGCTGGTGATTCTCTGATCCACCTCTATGCAGACGACACCATTCTGTATATTTCTGGCCCCTCCTTGGACACTGTGTTAACTAACCTCCAGACGAGCTTCAATGCCATACAACTCTCCTTCCGTGGCCTCCGACTGCTCTTAAACGCAAGTAAAATTAAATGCATGCTTTTGAATCGATCGCTGCCCGCACCTGCTCGCATCACTACTCTGGACGGCTCTGACTTGGACAACTAGAAATACCAGGGTGTCTGGTTAGACTGTAAACCCTCCTTCCAGACTCACATTAAGCATCTCCAATCCAAAATTAAATCTAGAATCGGCTTCCTATATCGAAACAAAGCATCCCTCACTCATGCTGCCAAACCCTCGTAAAACTGACCATCCTACCGATCCTCGACTTTGGTGATGTCATCTATAAAATAGTCTCCAACACTCTACTCAACAAACTGGATGTAGTCTATCACAGTGCCATCCGTTTTGTCACCAAAGCCCCATACACTACTCACCATTGCAACCTGTACGCTCTCGTTGGTTGGCCCTCGCTTCATACTCGTCGCCAAACCCACTGGCTACAGGTTATCTACAAGTCTCTGCTAGATAAAGCCCCACCTTATATCAGCTCACTGGTCACCATAGCAGCACCCACTCGTAGCACGTGCTCCAGCAGGTATATCTCACTGGTCACCCCCAAAGCCAATTCCTCCTTTGGTCGTCTTTCCTTCCAGTTCTCTGCTGCCCATGACTGGAACGAATTACAAAACTCTCTGAAGCTGGAGACTCACATCTCCCTCACTAGCTTTAAGCACCAGCTGTCAGAGCAGTTTACAGATCACTGCACCTGTACTTAGCCCATCTGTAAACAGCCCATCCAACTACCTCATCCCCATACTGGTATTTATTTATTTTGCTCCTTTGCACCCCAGTATTTCTACCTGCACATTCATCTTCTGCCGATCTACCATTCCAGTGTTTAATTGCCATATTGTAATTACTTCGCCACCATGGCCTATTTATTTCCTTAACTTACCTCATTTACACTCACTGTATATAGACTTTTTGTTTTCTTTTGTTCTACTGTATTATTGACTGTATGTTTTGTTTATTCCATGTGTAACTCTGTGTTGTTGTATGTGTTGAATTGCTACGCTTTATCTTGGCCAGGTCGCAGTTGCAAATGAGAACTTGTTCTAAACTAGCCTACCTGGTTAAATAAAGGGAACTTGTTCTCAACTAGCCTACCTGGTTAAATAAAGGTGAAATAAAAAAATAAAAGTGTTTTTTAATCTCTTTTTTAAATATAATTTTACTGCTGCATCAGTTACTTGATGTGGAATAGAGTTCCATGTAGTCATGGCTCTATGTAGTACTGTGCGCCTCCCATAGTCTGTTCTGGACTTGGGGACTGTGAAGAGACCTCTGGTGGCATGTCTTGTGGCCTATGCATGGGTGTCCGAGCTGTGTGCCAGTAGTTTAGACAGAGAGCTCGGTGCATTCAACATGTCAATACCTCTTCATAAATAAAAGTAGTGATGAAGTCAATCTCTCCTCCTCTTTAGAAACTAGGGCCTGTAGGACCTGCGTTGTTTATAGTGCTGTTAAGAAGGTAGAAACTAGGGCCTGTAGGACCTGCCTTGCTGATAGTGTTGTTAAGAAGGTAGAAACTAGGGCCTGTAGTACCTGCCTTGCTGATAGTGTTGTTAAGAAGGTAGAAACCAGGACCTGTAGGACCTGCCTTGCTGATAGTGCTGTTAAGAAGGTATAAACTAGGGCCTGTAGGACCTGCCTTGTTGATAGTGTTGTTAAGAAGGCAGAGCATCACTTTATTATGGACAGACTTCTCCCCATTTTAGCTTCTACTGCATCAATATGTTTTGACCATGTTTACAATCCAGGATTACTCCAAGCAGTTTAGTCACCTTAACTTGCTCAATTTCCACATTATTTAGTTGAGGTTGAGGGTTTAGTGAGTGTTTTGTCCCAAATACAATGCTTTTAGTCTTAGACATATTTAGGCCTAACTTATTTCTTGCCACCTATTCTGAAACTAACTGCAGCTCTTTGTTGAGTGTTGCAGTCATTTCAATTCATGTAGTAGCTGACGTGTATAGTGTTGAGTCATCCACATACATAGACACTCTGGCTTTACTCAAAGTCATTGGCATGTCGTTAGTAAACATCTTGCCTTATCTTGCCAATGAAAAAGTAAGTAAAGTAGTTTGCAATATTAGTGAGCTTTGTGATGGATGAATGAGCCAACTGATTCAATGAATGAAGGAGCCAAGTTAGCTTTTATCCCCAAAAATGTAATTTAAGGAGAGATGAAAACTTGTTAAAACAATATTTCATGTTACCAGGAATATCACACTCCTCTTCAGTGTTTTATAAAAGAGTCTCAATACGCACAATGTAAATGCACAGTGGCCAAAATCTAAATTGCACCTGGGCTGGAATAATACATAGGGCCTTTTTCTTGCATTTCAAAGATGATGGTACAAAAGAACGGTTGGTTTTTTCGTCCTATTATATTTGACCAGATCCATTGTGTTATATTCTACTACATTCATTACATTTTACATTTACATTCCTTTCACATTTCCATAAACTTCAACGTTTTTCCTTTCAAATGGTACCAGGAATATGCATATTCTTGCTTCAGGGCCTGAGCAACAGGCAGTTAGATTTGGGTATGTCATTTCTGGCAAAACATTTCATTTTTCATCTCATTTCATGTTTCATGAATTCCTCCAGTGGAACACAGACGTTTGTCGCCATCGTGTGGCTATTACGTACACTGCATGATGTGTTGGTTGCGGAGGAGAGAGAGAACTCTCTTGCCACTGTGTAATGTTTACTGTTAATTTTTATTGTTTATTTCACTTTATATATTATCTACCTCACTTGCTTTGGCAATGTTAACACATGTTTCCCATGCCAATAAAGCCCTTGAATTGAATTGAATTGAATTGAACTCACGGCGCTATCGTTCGGTTAATCTGTGAGCTGCGTCACTGTCGCATTTCTCCAATATCAGTCTGTCTACAGTAGAGGACGCTATAGCCCCACGGATGATGATTGATTAAAAAAAAATGGCCAATATTCTTTGCCAATATTATAAATTGCGGGATACAAAAAGAGTCTGAGTTTATAGGGCAGGTCTATGAATTTGATAGGATTTACATGCCATTTTTCCAAACCTGGACCTTGTGTGATGGACGGGTGTCATTTGCAAGCAGTGTTTCTGAAGGAGATTGTACTGGTAGGTGTGTTAAAATACCATGCCGCTTTTTACGATTCCAAGGCAGTTGGTTTGTTTTTTAAAATCTCATCTATATGAACATGATGATGTGATCTTGTTATACAAGAAGAAAAGCTATTTTAGAAACTGGACAAGAGCTACACTACATCAAGAGTTTTTGTTGTTATCCATTGTTTGGATTATTAGTTTATGATTAATGAGGGTTTTTACTCAATTGACACAGGAATGTGGTCACATTGTTTATTCTGTCTTATCCAGTATTCAATCAAATCAGATTTAAAGTATTTTCTAATTTTATAGATAGTCTGAGGCAACAGGCTGATAGCATTATACACCCACAGGTCTTAGTTTAGGCCACACACTTGTATCGTCACACACACACGCACGCACGCACGCACACACACACACACACAAAGCAAATCTAATTGAATAATGAAATAAGAAATATTTGTAAAAATATAATAATTATTAATATTATTATTCTTATAAGTTATTGTCATAAGCCCAGTGAAATTAATATAATAATGAATAGGACTACTACTTGCAGGCTACTCATTATAATAGGCCTAATGGGAATCTAGGCTTCTGCTGTTACCAGTATTACTACTGATAATAATAAGGATGACATTCATAATATTATGGATAACAATAATCATGAATTAGACAGAGATATGTTACCTTATTTAATAATATAATCATGATTTAGACAGAGATATGTTACCTTATATAATAATATAATCATGATTTAGACAGAGATATGTTACCTTATATAATAATATAATCATGATTTAGACAGAGATATGCTACCTTATATAATAATATAATCATGATTTAGACAGAGATATGCTACCTTATATAATAATATAATCATGATTTAGACAGAGATATGTTACCTTATATAATAATATAATCATGATTTAGACAGAGATATGTTACCTTATATAATAATATAATCATGATTTAGACAGAGATATGTTACCTTATATAATAATATAATCATGATTTAGACAGAGATATGTTACCTTATATAATAATATAATCATGATTTAGACAGAGATATGTTACCTTATATAATAATATAATCATGATTTAGACAGAGATATGTTATCTTATATAATAATATAATCATGATTTAGACAGAGATATGTTATCTTATATAATAATATAATAATGTCTTAGACAGAGATATGCTACCTTATATAATAATATAATCATGATTTAGACAGAGATATGCTACCTTATATAATAATATAATCATGATTTAGACAGAGATATGTTACCTTATATAATAATATAATCATGATTTAGACAGAGATATGTTACCTTATATAATAGTATAATCATGAATTAGACAGAGATATGCTACCTTATATAATAATATAATCATGAATTAGACAGAGATATGTTATCTTATATAATAATATAATCATGATTTAGACAGAGATATGTTACCTTATATAATAATATAATCATGATTTAGACAGAGATATGCTACCTTATATAATAATATAATCATGAATTAGACAGAGATATGCTACCTTATATAATAATATAATCATGAATTAGACAGAGATATGTTACCTTATATTTATTAGATAGGCCCATTAATCTCCCATTTACTCCCACCCCCAACCCTAAAAAAGCTAATTTACTAGCATTGAATACATATAATTAGAAACTATTAATATGTAAATGTAAATTATAATAATAATAATAGTATTTACGGTAGTAATTATAACAACCATAATTTAAAAAATATATGATATATTAAAAGCCTTTGGAGAACAGTAGGGGAAAGTGGGAAGTATTTGTTTTAATTAGACCTATCTACTGGCGCAAATGTTAATAATTCACAAACTCAATTGTTGTATTAATATTACATTTCAAGTAAACACTTTCTGTCGGGTTTTATGTTGCCGTTAGTATGAAACATAGAGAAGTTATTATTTCACACCTCTGCCTGTAAATTCTCCACTAAATCCAATGGCCACACCTCCAACCAGTTAGTGAGTGTCTATTGGCTGTTAGAGATGATCTAGTGTCTGGATGAGAAACTGTCGGTCTGAAGTTATAAAATTAAAACTCAGATTTTGGATTCTGGCACTTGTTGCTGACGTTGCGCGCTTGGGATCAGGTCGTCCGTTTGAACCGTTACTGTTGTGTTCTAATTCCGTTGGGGTTGTCCTCCCGAGTGGAGCATGAACTCCATCGACCCTTCAGTACACCACACCTCGTCTTCAACAGCAAGCTCTCTCCAACCCCAGCCCAAGAGCACCCAGGAGCCGCCGGAGATGGCTGTCTACTGCGATAACTTCAGCATGTACCACCAGCCTGGACTCCAGAGCGCACAGAGACCGTCTGGATACGGCCTGGGAGATTACGCGTCATCCCTGTGGTTGAACGGCCCCCCCGTGAACTCCTCCACCCCCTACCTGCACGGAAACAACACAGCATCCTTTATGCCACCTTCCTACGGTACCCAGCGGCAGTTCCTTACCAACTCTCCCGGGTTCGGGGGTCCGGACCTGGGTTGGCTGTCCATCGCCAGTCAGGAAGAGTTGCTAAAGCTGGTCCGTCCTCCATACTCTTACTCTGCGCTCATCGCCATGGCGATCCAGAACGCACACGAAAAGAAGTTGACCCTGAGTCAGATCTACCAGTATGTCGCGGATAACTTCCCGTTCTACAAGAAGAGCAAGGCGGGGTGGCAGAACTCTATCCGACACAACCTGTCACTCAACGACTGCTTTAAAAAGGTCCCCCGCGATGAGGACGACCCAGGTATTATCCCATCCTGTTCTAGTTTATCTTTGTAACATCTAGGGCCATTTGTAGATAGATTTTAATTAGTCAGGTAGGCTATGTGATTCAGCTGTCGGTTAGAAATCCTATAAAAACACGTGTAAAAGTTTGGGCCTAAAACCGATTGAACAAATTGGTGTAGGCCTGTTGCTAAACTAACGTAGGATGCGTAAAACAAAACGCCGGAGTGGGAGTTGCCACATCTGGTTTTCAATGGGAAAAGAAGATTGAATTAGCTAATTCCCTTATAAGCAACTCCCGCTAAGGTTGTCAGTTCAAATCAGTTCGATAAAATAAAGGGTTATTCAAACCATATGCTGATAATTGTTAATTTTATCCTTTAATTTGTTTCCTTTATTTTGAAGACTATAATGCTTATCATTGTGCATATTACATCTAGGAATTGTTATCAGCAGTGTCCCATAGACTTGAGATGAGTTAAATGTAATATATCTAATCTATTGACTGGCCTTTGCTTCTTCAGCATGGGACATAGAAATAACTATGAGGTCATTTTAGAGATTAGAATATATATTATTCTAGAGTTTAGATTAGATATGTGGTCATTCTAGAGATTAGAATATATATTATTGTGTAGATTAGATTAGAACTATGAGGTCATTCTAGAGATTAGAATATATATTATTTTGTAGATTAGAACTAGGAGGTCATTCTAGAGATTAGAATATATATTATTATGTAGATTAGATTAGAACTATTTGGTCATTCCATAGATTAGAATATATATTATTCTAGAGATTAGATTAGGACTATGTGGTCAATATTAGATTGCCCCAAATGTTTGTTATAATACACTGTAAAAAAAATCCTATTGTTTTTACGATAATTTACCGGCCGCCAGTTACCTGTAAATTACTGTAAATAAAGGTACATTATGTTACCGTAAATGCGTTTAACATTACTATAAAGTTTAGTGTAAGAAACTTTATGGATTACAACATAACAGTTAGCTTGTTATTAGATGCTTCGTGTCCATACTGAGTGGGCCTTCAGTTTCCCACCATGGCAGTTTATAGATAAAAGGTTTTGATATCCTAATCCTGAAAGGGCAGAGCGGAGCCAGAGTATTAGTATTATTCACCCATATTCTAGGGAATGACTTTTAACCACAAACTCATTCAAATTAATAGCTACCTAGACATTGATTTCCTCATCAGTGGATCATTCCATCACTGTTTGTGATAATGTGCACAATACTAAACTACTACAACATTATGTGGATTTGTACGTATAAAGTGGCGCGCACATGGAATGAGTGGCCCCCACATGGAATGAGTGGCCCCCACATGGAATGAGTGGCCCCCACATGGAATGAGTGGCCCCCACATGGAATGAGTGGCCCCCACATGGAATGAGTGGCCCCCACATGGAATGAGTGGCCCCCACATGGAATATTGCTGCTCATAGGGCTTTATTCCTTTATTATTTCACACAAGTCTTCATTCTGTATGCGGGCCTCATTTATTTGATCCTGTAATGTTTTTTTATCCCAGCATTAGTTTTCTCATGTTTAGGATGAGCACATCTCCCTCCAGTTCTTCATTGGATATGTACATTACTAATGTGTATATATTAATAATGTATTAACATATAAATACTATATAATAATGTCTTATTAATATATAAATACTATATAATAATGTCCTATTAATATATAAATACTATATAATAATGTCTTATTAATATATAAATACTATATAATAATGTCCTATTAATATATAAATACTATATAATAATGTCTTATTAATATATAAATATTATATAATAATGTCTTATTAATATATAAATACTGTATAATAATGTCTTATTAATATATAAATACTGTATAATACTGTCCTATTAATATATAAATACTATATAATAATGTCTTATTAATATATAAATACTATATAATAATGTCATATTAATATATAAATACTATATAATAATGTCTTATTAATATATAAATACTATATAATAATGTCCTATTAATATATAAATACTATATAATATTGTCTTATTAATATATAAATACTATATAATAATGTCCTATTAATATATAAATACTATATAATACTGTCCTATTAATATATAAATACTATATAATAATGCCTTATTAATATATAAATACTGTATAATAATGTCTTATTAATATATACATACTATATAATAATGCTAAAGTTTCTATTATTCATGTTCCAGGTAAAGGGAACTACTGGACGTTGGACCCTAACTGTGAGAAGATGTTTGACAACGGGAACTTCAGGAGGAAGAGGAAGCGCCGCTCCGACTCCACTAACAGCACCAAGACAGAGGACGGCCGAGCAGCCCCGCCCATCAAGACCTTAGACAGCCCCCAGCTCCTAGGCCCCGCCTCCCCAGACATGGAGGTGGTCAGTGAGGGTCACAAGAGCTCCTCCCCCCCGGGCCTGGTGTCCGGTGGCACTCCGTGTTTTAATAACTTCTTCAGCAGTATGGCTGGGCTGGGCTCCGGGCCTCTAGGGGCCTCCGTTCCTCTCTCCTCTGGTCCCTCCAGCAGACAGACTAGCTCTCTGGGGCTGGTCAACGAGCTGACCAATAGGAACATTACAGCCCTCCATAGCAGCCCATACCACAACCACACACCGCACACCCCCACCCCAGGCCAGGACAGTCACAGCCCGGGACTCTCAGAGGCGGGCCTCGGGGGCCACGGCCACCCAGCAGACAGCCTGTCTCCCTTCAACAGAGGACTGTACTACAACACATTCAGTGGAGGGGGGCAGGCAGGACAGTTCAACAGCCACTTCTATAACAGCTTTAGTGTCAACAACATCTTATACCCCCGAGAGGGCACAGACGTATAGTCACTGACATATAGCCACATATAGCATATAGTGTATAGTCACGGACTTATAGCAAGGGGCTACGACAGGTCTAGGTGGTCAGCCATATCAGAGGGCTTTGCAAACCAGTCAATACATATGGACTTCACAGGACAGAGACAGACCAGTCCATTCATATGACAGAGACAGACCAGTCCATTCATATGATCTTCACAGGACAGAGACAGACCAGTCCATTCATATGACCTTCACAGGACAGAGACAGACCATTCATATGGCCTTCACAGGACAGAGACAGACCAGTCCATTCATATGACAGAGACAGAACAGTCCATTCCTATGACAGAGACAGACCAGTCCATTCATACGGTCTTCACAGGACAGAGACAGACCAGTCCATTCATATGACAGAGACAGACCAGTCCATTCATATGACAGAGACAGACCAGTCCATTCATATGACCTTCACAGGACAGAGACAGACCATTCATAAGACCTTCACAGGACAGAGACAGACCATTCATATGACCTTCACAGGACAGAGACAGACCATTCATAAGGCCTTCACAGGACAGAGACAGACCAGTCCATTCATACAGACTTCACAGGACAGAGACAGACCAGTCCATTCATACGGTCTTCACAGGACAGAGACAGACCAGTCCATTCATACGGACTTCACAGGACAGAGACAGACCAGTCCATTCATACAGACTTCACAGGACAGAGACAGACCAGTCCATTCATACGGACTTCACAGGACAGAGACAGACCAGTCCATTCATACGGTCTTCACAGGACAGAGACAGACCAGTCCATTCATACGGCCTTCACAGGACAGAGACAGACCAGTCCATTCATACGGCCTTCACAGGACAGAGACAGACCAGTCCATTCATACGGACTTCACAGGACAGAGACAGACCAGTCCATTCATACGGCCTTCACAGGACAGAGACAGACCAGTCCATTCATATGGCCTTCACAGGACAGAGACAGACCAGTCCATTCATACGGCCTTCACAGGACAGAGACAGACCAGTCCATTCATACGGCCTTCACAGGACAGAGACAGACCAGTCCATTCATATGACCTTCACAGGACAGAGACAGACCAGTCCATTCATATGACCTTCACAGGACAGAGACAGACCAGTCCATTCCTATGACAGAGACAGACCAGTCCATTCATATGACCTTCACAGGACAGAGACAGACCAGTCCATTCATATGACCTTCACAGGACAGAGACAGACCAGTCCATTCCTATGACAGAGACAGACCAGTCCATTCATATGACCTTCACAGGACAGAGACAGACCAGTCCATTCATATGACAGAGACAGACCAGTCCATTCATATGACAGAGACAGACCAGTCCATTCATATGATCTTCACAGGACAGAGACAGACCAGTCCATTCATATGACCTTCACAGGACAGAGACAGACCAGTCCATTCATATGATCTTCACAGGACAGAGACAGACCAGTCCATTCATACGGCCTTCACAGGACAGAGACAGACCAGTCCATTCATATGACCTTCACAGGACAGAGACAGACCAGTCCATTCATACGGTCTTCACAGGACAGAGACAGACCAGTCCATTCATACGGTCTTCACAGGACAGAGACAGACCAGTCCATTCCTACGGACTTCACAGGACAGAGACAGACCAGTCCATTCATACGGACTTCACAGGACAGAGACAGACCAGTCCATTCCTACGGTCTTCACAGGACAGAGACAGACCAGTCCATTCCTACGGTCTTCACAGGACAGAGACAGACCAGTCCATTCATACGGACTTCACAGGACAGAGACAGACCATTAAATTCCTACGGCCTTCACAGGACAGAGACAGACCAGTCCATTCATACGGCCTTCACAGGACAGAGACAGATTTCTGATGAC
This sequence comes from Oncorhynchus keta, assembly GCF_023373465.1. NCBI lineage: Eukaryota > Metazoa > Chordata > Actinopteri > Salmoniformes > Salmonidae > Oncorhynchus > Oncorhynchus keta. The sequence continues at coordinate 320,450 of NW_026277910.1, read as the reverse complement.
ACCTTTATGAATCACAAACTGTACAGCCACAGTCAGCATGCAGCTCCATTGGCCTATTCACTATACCAATCTGTCACTTCACCAACACAGATCACGTGCCTGAAAAACTCCCAATCCATGCCAACACAGAGAGGACGGAGGAATGTACTGCAGCCAAATTGTTAGGCTGTTCACATTTGACCAAACTTGTCAACTTCTCTATAACGATCCGACTGCTTATCTCAAAATAAACCACTGAAATGAACATGTGACTATATATCCAGAATCCTCATCTGGAATGCCAATAGGGATCACAAACCAACATTACAGCTCACCACTGATCCAGATTTCTACCCATCGTTTTAGCACTGGAGGTGCTGTGGTAATACTGAAGGTACTGTGGTACGAGATACTGTGTTAGCACTGGAAATACTGTGGGACTAGATACTGTGGGACTAGATACTGTGGGACGAGGTACTGTGGGACTATAAACTGTGGGACTAGGTACTGTGGTACGAGATACTGTGTTAGCACTGGAGATACTGTGGGACTAGATACTGTGGGACTAGGTACTGTGGGACTAGATACTGTGTTAGCAATGGAGATACTGTGGGACTAGATACTGTGGAACTAGATACTGTGGGACTAGGTACTGTGGGACTAGATACCATGGGACTATATACTGTGGGAATAGATACCATTGGACTAGGTACTGTGGGATTAGATACTGTGGAACTAGATACTGTGGGACTAGGTACTGTGGGACGAGATACTGTGGTACGAAATACTGTGTTAGCACTGGAGATACTGTGGGATTAGATACTGTGGGAATAGATACCATTGGACTAGGTACTGTGGGATTAGATACTGTGGAACTAGATACTGTGGGACTAGGTACTGTGGGACTAGATACCATGGGACTATATACTGTGGGAATAGATACCATTGGACTAGGTACTGTGGGATTAGATACTGTGGAACTAGATACTGTGGGACTAGGCACTGTGGGACGAGATACTGTGGTACGAGATACTGTGTTAGCACTGGAGATACTGTGGGATTAGATACTGTGGGACTAGATACCATGGGACTAGATACCATGGGACTATATACTGTGGGAATAGATACCATTGGACTAGGTACTGTGGGACTATATACTGTGGGAATAGATACCATTGGACTAGGTACTGTGGGACTAGATACTGTGGGACTATATACTGTGGGACTAGATACTGTGGGACTAGATACTGTGGGTCTAGATACTGTGGGACTAGGTACTGTTGGACTAGATACTGTGGGACTAGATACTGTTGGACTAGGTACTGTGGGACTAGATACTGTGGGACGTTACCATGGGACTAGGTACTGTGGGACATTACCATGAGACTAGGTACTGTGGGACTAGGTACTGTGGGACTAGGTACTGTGGGATTAGATACTGTTGGACTCATTACCATGGGACTAGGTACTGTGGGACATTACCATGGGACTAGGTACTGTGGGACCAGATGCTGTGGGACTAGGTACTGTGGGACCAGATACTGTGGGACCAGATACTGTGGGACCGGATGCTGTGGGACTAGATACTCTGGGACCAGATGCTGTGGGACTAGATACTGTTGGACTCATTACCATGGGACTAGGTACTGTGGGACCAGATGCTGTGGGACCAGATACTCTGGGACCAGATGCTGTGGGACTAGGTACTGTGGGACCAGATGCTGTGGGACTAGGTACTGTGGGACCAGATGCTGTGGGACTAGGTACTGTGGGACCAGATACTGTGGGACCAGATGCTGTGGGACTAGATACTGTGGGACCAGATGCTGTGGGACCAGATGCTGTGGGACTAGATACTCTGGGACCAGATGCTGTGGGACTAGATACTGTGGGACCAGATACTGGGACCAGATGCTGTGGGACTAGATACTCTGGGACCAGATGCTGTGGGACTAGGTACTGTGGGACCAGATGCTGTGGGACTAGGTACTGTGGGACCAGATACTGTGGGACCAGATGCTGTGGGACTAGATACTGTGGGACCAGATGCTGTGGGACTAGGTACTGTGGGACCAGATGCTGTGGGACTAGATACTGTGGGACCAGATGCTGTGGGACTAGATACTGTGGGACCAGATACTGTGGGACCAGATGCTGTGGGACTAGGTACTGTGGGACCAGATGCTGTGGGACTAGGTACTGTGGGACCAGATACTGTAGGACCAGATGCTGTGGGACTAGATACTGTGGGACCAGATGCTGTGGGACCAGATGCTGTGGGACTAGATACTCTGGGACCAGATGCTGTGGGACTAGATACTGTGGGACCAGATACTGTGGGACTAGGTACTGTGGGACCAGATACTGTGGGACCAGATGCTGTGGGACTAGATACTCTGGGACCAGATGCTGTGGGACTAGATACTGTGGGACCAGATACTGTGGGACCAGATGCTGTGGGACTAGATACTCTGGGACCAGATGCTGTGGGACTTAGGTACTGTGGGACGTTACCATGGGACTAGATACTGTGGGACCAGATACTGTGGGACTAGGTACTGCGGAACTAGGTACTGCGGAACTTACTGCTGGTTGGGGAACATTTTGATTGAAACCACAATATTAACGCTCTTATGAGTGTACATGCATTTTTGTATATTATATATCAGTGTAGGCTGCTGAGGGGAGGACGGCTCATAATAATGGCTGGATCGGAGCAAATGGAATGGCATGCAACCATGTGTTTGATGTTTTTGATACCATTCAACTCATCCCATTCCAGCCATTATATATATATATATATATATATATATATATATATATACACACTTCATGACCAAAAGTTTGTGGACACCTACTCGTCTCAGCTCATTCTAAAATCATGGGTATTAATATGAAGTTGTTCCCCCTTAGCTGCTTTAACAGTTTCCGCTTTCCACAAGATGTCGCAACGTTTCTGTGGGACTAAAAGCATTAGTTAGGTCGGCATTGATGTGCGGGCAGTGATGTTGGGCGATTAGGCCTGGCTCGCAGTCTGCGTTCCAATTCATCCAAAAAGTGTACGATTGGTTTGAGGTCAGGGCTCTGTATAGGCTAGTCAGGTGCTTCCACAACGATCTCAACAAACCATGTCTGTATGGACCTAACTTTGTCCACGGGAACATTATCATACTGAAACAGGAATGGACCTTGCCCAAACTGTTGCCACAAAATTGGAAGCACAGAATAGTCTAGAATATCATTGTATGCTGTAGCGTTAACATTTTCCTTCACTGGAACTAAGGGGCCTAGCCCGAACCATGGAATAAAGACCCAGACCATAATTCCTCCTCCACTAAACTTTACAGTTGGCACTATGCATTCGGGCAAGTAGCGTTCTCCTGGCATCCGCCAAACCCAGATACGTCTGTCGGACTACCAGATGGTGAAGCATGATTCTTCACTCCAGAGAATGCGTTTCAACTGCTTCAGAGTCCAATGGAGGCGAGCTTTACACCATTTCAGCCGATGCTTGGAAATGCGCATTGTGATCTTAGGCTTGTGTGAATGGCTTGAGCCATTGTTGCTCCAAGATTTTCCCACTTCACAACAATAGCATTTACAGTTGGGTAGCTCTAGCAGGGCAGAAATTTGACGAACTATCTTGTTGGAAAGGTGGCATCCTATGACGGTGCCACGTTGAAAGTCACTGAGTTCTTCAGTAAGGCCCATTCTACTGTTAGTGTTTGTCTATGGAGATTGCATGGCTGTGTGCTTGATTTTATACACCTGTCAGCAAAGGGTGTGGCTGAAATAACCGAATCCATTAATTTGAAGGGGTGTCCACATACTTTAGTATATATATATACAGTACCAGTCAAAAGTTTGGACACACCTACTCATTCAAGGGTTTTTCTTTATTTTTTTTATTATTTCCTACATTGTAGAATAATAGTGAAGACATTAAAACGACAAAATAACACACATGGAATCATGTACTAACCAAAAAAGTGTTAAACCAACCCAAATATATTTTATATTTTAGAAGCTCCAAAGTTGCCACCCTTTGCCTTGATGACAGCTTTGCACACTCTTGGCATTCTCTCAACAAGTTTCACCTGTCATTATTTTACAACAGTCTTGAAGGAGTTCCCACATATGCTGAGCACTTGTTGGCTGCTTTTTATTCACTCTGCGGTCCAACTCATCACAAACCATCTCAATTGGGTTGAGGTCAGGTGATTGTGGAGGCCATTTACTCTGATGCAGCACTCCATCACTCTCATCCTCAGTCAAATAGCCCTTACACTGCCAGATGTGTTGGGTATTTGTGTCTTGTTGAAAAACAAATGATTGTCCAACTAAGCACAAACCAGATGGGATGGCGTATCGCTGCAGAATGTTGTGGTAGCCATGCTGGATAAGTGTGCCTTGAATTCTAAATACATCACTGACATTGGCACCAGCAAAGCACCCCCACACAATCACACCTCCTCCTCCATGCTTCACGGTGGAAACTACACATGCGGAGATCATCCGTTCACCTACTCTACGTCTCTCAAAGACAGAGTTTGGAACCAAAAATCTAAGTTTTGATGTCTTCACTATTATTCTACAATGTAGTAATTATTATTCTACGAAATAGTAAAAATAATGAAAAACCCTTGAATGAGTAGGTGTGTCCAAACTTTTGAGTGGTAGTGTATATATGTGTATATGTGTATACGTGTGTATTTTTTGTAAATGATACATATTAGATTGTAACTATTTAAAAGATGTACAGATTCTTCTTCTAGACCCATATAGGTTATTATTTTATCTAATGATGTTTTTTTTGTTCTTACCTCTACCTGGCTATAAATGACATGTCATGGAGTCAGATCAGACGGTGAAAAATATACCAGCACAGCTTGACGTTCTCTTTATAAACATGACTTTTGTAATTTCACCTCCTCGTTGTACAGTGACATCCCACTGGGCACAAACTGGTTGAATAACTTTGTTTTCACTTTGAAAACTGATCAGGCATCAATGTACCAGCACAGATTGATGTTCTCCTTTAAAACACAGATTGATGTTCTCCTTTAAACACAGATTGATGTTCTCCTTTAAAACACAGATTGATGTTCTCCTTTAAACACAGATTAATGTTCTCCTTTAAACACAGATTGATGTTCTCCTTTAAAACACAGATTGATGTTCTCCTTTAAAACACAGATTAATGTTCTCCTTTAAACACAGATTGATGTTCTCCTTTAAAACACAGATTGATGTTCTCCTTTAAAACACAGATTGATGTTCTCCTTTAAAACACAGATTGATGTTCTCCTTTAAACACAGATTGATGTTCTCTTTTAAAACACAGATTGATGTTCTCTTTTAAAACACAGATTAATGTTCTCCTTTAAAACACAGATTAATGTTCTCCTTTAAAACACAGATTGATGTTCTCCTTTAAAACACAGATTGATGTTCTCCTTTAAAACACAGATTGATGTTCTCCTTTAAAACACAGATTGATGTTCTCCTTTAAAACACAGATTGATGTTCTCCTTTAAAACACAGATTGATGTTCTCCTTTAAAACACAGATTGATGTTCTCCTTTAAAACACAGATTGATGTTCTCCTTTAAAACACAGATTGATGTTCTCCTTTAAAACACAGATTGATGTTCTCCTTTAAAACACAGATTGATGTTCTCCTTTAAAACACAGATTGATGTTCTCCTTTAAAACACAGATTGATGTTCTCCTTTAAAACACAGATTGATGTTCTCCTTTAAAACACAGATTGATGTTCTCCTTTAAAAACAGATTGATGTTCTCCTTTAAACATTGATGTTCATGGTCCTTTAAAACACAGATTGATGTTCTCCTTTAAAACACAGATTGATGTTCTCCTTTAAAACACAGATTGATGTTCTCCTTTAAACACAGATTGATGTTCTCCTTTAAAACACAGATTGATGTTCTCCTTTAAAACACAGATTGATGTTCTCCTTTAAAACACAGATTGATGTTCTCCTTTAAAACACAGATTGATGTTCTCCTTTAAAACACAGATTGATGTTCTCCTTTAAAACACAGATTGATGTTCTCCTTTAAAACATGCCACAATGTAAAGGAATTCCTGGAATTGTATCATTTTCTTCACCTACCTTTTCAACTAAATCCAATGACATGGTGAAATACAACTCAATCAAAATGTAAATATAAACTAGATGTTGAACTGATGACTGTGCCCAGTGGGTTGTCATGGTGAATCATATCAAACAGATCAAGAATAGCATTAGGGTTTTCTTGAGGAAAACATCATGGAACAGTAAATATATCAGATTGTATCATCAGCTCTCAGGTTTCAATATGACATCATGACCATGTGTAACTGCAGCATAATAATGATAAAAACATATAATATCCTCTTATAGTTTGTCTTCACTTTTCACATGCATCATCAAACTCCTCTGTGATCATCAATAAACTTAATGTGATCATATTGTATCTGGAGAGTCCCTGCTCATTGAAAATGTTGAAAAACAGTATGTGTTTAACTCACTGAATGGGCTTTTACAACTGTTGACATTTCTTTAGAAAGATGGGAATGTCATTTTAAATGTGTTTGTGTAACAGTATAACTTTAGACCGTCCCCTCGCCCATACCTGGGCGCGAACCAGGGACCTTCTGCACACATCAACAACAGTCACACTCGAAGCATCGTTACCCATCGCTCCACAAGCAAGGGGAACTACTACTTCAAGGTCTCAGAGCAAGTGACGTCACCGATTGAAACGCTATTTAGCGCACACCGCTAACTAAGCTAGCCGTTTCACATCCGTTACATTTGCCCCTTGCAATATGAATGCAATATGTCTGCTATATGACTGCTATATGACTGCTATATTACTGCTATATGACTGCTATATGACTTCAATGTGACTGTTATATGACTGCTATATGACCTCTATATTACTGCTATATGACTGCTATATGACCTCTATATTACTGCTATATGACTGCTATATGACTGTTATATGACTGTTATATGACTGCTATATGACTGCTATATTACTGCTATATGACTGCTATATGACTTCTATATGACTGCTATATGACTGCTATATGACCTCTATATTACTGCTATATGACTGCTATATGACCTCTATATTACTGCTATATGACTGCTATATGACTGCTAAATGACTGTTATATGACTGTTATAAAAATAAAAAAAATAAAAAAGAAAAATATGCCATTTAGCGGACGCTTTTATCCAAAGCGACTTACAGTCATGTGTGCATACATTCTACGTATGTTATATGACTGTTATATGACTGCTATATGACTGCTATATGACTGCTGTATGACTGCTATATGACTGTTATATGACTGTTATATGACTGTTATATGACTGCTATATGACCTCTATATTACTGCTATATGACTGCTATATGACTGTTATATGACTGCTATATGACTGTTATATGACTGTTATATGACTGCTATATGACTGTTATATGACTGCTATATGACTGTTATATGACTGCTATATGACTGCTATATAACTGCTATATGACTGTTATATGACTGTTATATGACTGCTATATGACTGTTATATGACTGCTATATGACTGTTATATGACTGCTATATGACTGCTATATGACTGCTATATGACTGCTATATGACTGTTATATGACTGCTATGGAGTGCTCATATATATGACTGTTATATGACTGTTATATGACTGCTATATGACTGCTATATGACTGCTATATGACTGCTATATGACTGCTATATGACTGCTATATGACTGCTATATGACTGCTATATGACTGCTATATGACTGCTATATGACTGCTATATGACTGTTATATGACTGCTATATGACTGCTAAATGATATGCTATATGACTGTTATATGACTGTTATATGACTGCTATATGACTGCTATATGACTGCTATATGACTGCTATATGACTGCTATATGACTGCTATATGACTGCTATATGACTGCTATATGACTGTTATATGACTGTTATATGACTGTTATATGACTGCTATATGACCTCTATATTACTGCTATATGACTGTTATATGACTGTTATATGACTGCTATATGACTGCTATATGACTGTTATATGACTGTTATATGACTGCTATATGACCTCTATATTACTGCTATATGACTGCTATATGACTGTTATATGACTGCTATATGACTGCTATATGACTGCTATATGACTGTTATATGACTGCTATATGACTGCTATATGACTGCTATATGACTGCTATATGACTGTTATATGACTGTTATATGACTGTTATATGACTGTTATATGACTGCTATATGACTGTTATATGACTGCTATATGACTGCTATATGACTGTTATATGACTGCTATATGACTGCTATATGACTGTTATATGACTGCTATATGACTGTTATATGACTGCTATATGACTGCTATATGACTGCTATATGACAGTTATATGACTGCTATATTACTGCTATATGACTGCTATATGACTGCTATATGACTGCTATATGACTGCTATATGACTGCTATATGACTGCTATATGACTGCTATATGACTGTTATATGACTGCTATATGACTGTTATATGACTGCTATATGACTGCTATATGACTGTTATATGACTGCTATATGACTGTTATATGACTGTTATATGACTGCTATATGACTGTTATATGACTGTTATATGACTGTTATATGACTGTTATATGACTGTTATATGACTGCTATATGACTGTTATATGACTGCTATATGACTGTTATATGACTGTTATATGACTGCTATATGACTGTTATATTACTGCTATATGACTGCTCTATGACTGTTATATTACTGCTATATGACTGTTATGTGACTGCTATATGACTGCTATATGACTGCTATATGACTGCTATATGACAGTTATATGACTGCTATATTACTGCTATATGACTGCTATATGACTGTTATATGACTGCTAAATGACTGCTATATGACTGTTATATGACTGCTATGGAGTGCTCAGGGCCTCCGACTGGAGCGAAGGTTTACCTCCAACAGTATAACGACCCTAAGCACACAGCCAAGACAATGCCAGAGTACATTTTTAAACATTTCTAAATCACTGTTTTTGCTTTGTCATTATGGAGTATTGTGTGTCGATAGATGACGAAAAAAAACGATTCAATCAATTTTAGAATAAGGCTGTAGCGTAACCAAATGTGGATAAAGGGAAGGGATCTGAATACTTCCAAATGCAATGTATATATGTAGATACATGTGTATATACAGTGGGGCAAAAAGTATTTAGTCAGCCACCAATTGTGTAAGTTCTCCCACTTAAAAATATGAGAGGCCTGTACTTTTCATCATAGGTACACTTCAACTTATGAATTTATTTGCAAATGATGGTGGAAAATAAGTATTTGGTCACCTACAAACAAGCAAGATTTCTGGCTCTCACAGACTTGTAACTTCTTCTTTAAGAGGCTCCACTGTCCTCCACTCATTACCTGTATTTATGGCACCTGTTTGAACTTGTTATCAGCATAAAAGACACCTGTCCACAACCTTAAACAGTCACACTCCAAACTCCACTATGGCCAAGACCAAAGAGCTGTCAAAGGACACCAGAAACAAAATTGTAGACCTGCACCAGGCTGGGAAGACTGAATCTGCAATAGGTAAGCAGCTTGGTTTGAAGAAATCAACTGTGGGAGCAATTATTAGGAAATGGAAGACATACAAGACCACTGATAATCTCCCTTGATCTGGGGCTCCACGCAAGATCTCACCCTGTGGGGTCAAAATGGTCACAAGAACAGTGAGCAAAAATCCCAGAACCACACGGGGGGACCTAGTGAATGACCTGCAGAGAGCTGGGTTCAAAGTAACAAAGCCTACCATCTGTAACACACTACGCCGCCAGGGACTCAAATCCTGCAGTGCCAGACGTGTCCCTCTGCTTAAGCCAGTACATGTCCAGGCCCGTCTGAACTTTGCTAGAGAGATTTGGATGATCCAGAAGAAGATTGGAAGAATGTCATATGGTCAGATGAAACCAAAATATAACTTTTTGGTAAAAACTCAACTCGTCGTGTTTGGAGGACAAATAATTCCGAGTTGCATCCAAAGAACACCATACCTACTGTGAAGCATGGGGGTGGAAACATCATGCTTTGGGGGCTGTTTTTCTGCAAAGGGACCAGGACGACTGATCCGTGTAAAGGAAAGTATGAATGGGGCCATGTATCGTGAGATTTTGAGTGAAAACCTCCTTCCATCAGCAAGGGCATTGAAGATGAAACGTGGCTGGGTCTTTCAGCATGACAATGATCCCATGCCGCCCGGGCAACGAAGGAGTGGCTTCGTAAGAAGCATTTCAAGGTCCTGGAGTGGCCTAGCCAGTCTCCAGATCTCAACCCGATAGAAAATCTTTGGAGGGAGTTGAAAGTCCGTGTTGCCCAGCAACAGCCCCAAAACATCACTGCTCTATAGGAGATCTGCATGGAGGAATGGGCCAAAATACCAGCAACAGTGTGTGAAAACCTTGTGAAGACTTACAGAAAACGTTTGACCTCTGTCATTGCCAACAAAGGGTATTTAACAAAGTATTGAGATACACTTTTGTTATTGACCAAATACTTATTTTCCACCATAATTTCAAATAAATTCATGAAAAGTCCTACAATGTGATTTTCTGGATTTATTTTCTCATTTTGTCTGTCATAGTTGAAGTGTACCTATGATGAAAATTACAGGCCTCTCATCTTTTTAAGTGTGAGAATTTGCACAATTGGTGGCTGACTAAATACTTTTTTACCCCACTGTATATATATATATATATATATATATATATATATATATATATATATATATATATATATATATATATATATATATATACACACATGTATTTATATATTTTAATTTTTATTGAGAGGAGTAATTTTGCTATAAAATATAATAAAATGTCACTATTGTTTCACAGATTTTAGAATTGTAATAATAATAATAATAATAAATAATTTCTGTTTTAAATTATTATTTAGAAAAATTTGCCGGTGATCATCAGTTTAAACCCTTCAATATCATTCCCTGTTTGTTAATCTGGGCCTTAATGGCAGTATATACCTGACAGTCGGGGATATTCTGAGATAGCGGGACTCATAGTCACCTCGTGATTCACAGATCTGCTACATAATATTCATGTTTTAGACAGTTCTCTGTTTAGTGAGTAGATGCAGTCTGTTCAAATGTGCAATTCTATATCAGATAGACACTATAGAGACATAATCTCATGGTGTGCTTTCACTGTAAAGCCTTTTTTTAATCAGACAAAGTGGCAGGATTAAAAAGGAGTTAAGCTTTTAAACGAAGTAAGACACTTGTATTTTCATGAATGTTTAATATTACGAATTTTGTATTTTAAATGTTGCGCTCTGCAATTTCACCCCAATGTCATCCCACCTGGCCCAATGTTAAAGTCCAATCCTGATCTTGTGTGGTTCAGTTGGTAGAGCATGGCACTTTCAATGCCAAAGAGGGTTCAGGGTTCAATACCTGCTGGGGCCACCCATACAAGAAATGTATGCAGACACGACTGTCAGTATTTTTGGATAAATGGCATATATTATTGGTTTCTGGCCAAGAAGTTCTATCTGTTCTGATTACATGTTGTAGAGCTGCTGTCTGGTTCTAGAACACTGTGGAACAATGGATCTATTGTCCTCATTCAGTCAAGCCCGTCCCCATAGATCCTCAGGTTCTGTCTGTCTGATGGAGGGGAGTAGGAGATCCCGCAGAATCATTGGAGGAAATAAAATACACATTTAGGGGGCATATTTGGCCCACATGGTTTCATTTAGGGGGCATATTTGGAAAAGTATAACATTTTGATATAGCTATTTATTCACAGTGAGTTAAATGTTGGCAAGCTATTGTCCAGCTACCCTCAATTTTGGGTAATGAACAGCTTCAATAAGTCAAGATTTTGGGGGCATTTTTTACTGCTGTGAATGAGATGGGCAAATCTGGGAAATCTAGGGGCACAAAGACCCTGTGAATATCTAATACAACTCAGAATGACTCGCTGTCTTTAATACTGTTGTCCCGAACCTAGAGGAAGACAAAATGCTGTGTTGGAGAAACATTTAGAAATTCTCTTCTGAAAGCCACTGTGCCACCCAGGTAGTGGATGAGGAGACTGGAGTGGGTTTTTTAACTATGGAATCATCATGGCCAATAATATCCTACTATTTAGTTAGAGACACGTTCCCTTCTCTATACCTTTGTTGTATCTCTCTGGGTTGTTTGCACAAAACATGACTGCATCCATACAGCTCAGCTGTATGACCTATTACTATTATTATTACTATTATTATTACTATTATTATTACTAAATTACTATCAAAACATGACTGCATGGAGGAATATGCAAACCTCTATACAGCTCAGCTGTATGACCTACCACTGCAAATTACTATCAAAACATGACTGCATGGAGGAATATGCAAACCTCCATACAGCTCAGCTGTATGACCTACCACTGCAAATTACTATCAAAACATGACTGCATGGAGGAATATGCAAACCTCTATACAGCTCAGCTGTATGACCTACCACTGCAAATCACTACCAAAACATGACTGCATGGAGGAATATGCAAACCTCCATACAGCTCAGCTGTATGACCTACCACTGCAAATTACTATCAAAACATGACTGCATGGAGGAATATGCAAACCTCTATACAGCTCAGCTGTATGACCTACCACTGCAAATCACTACCAAAACATGACTGCATGGAGGAATATGCAAACCTCCATACAGCTCAGCTGTATGACCTACCACTGCAAATTACTATCAAAACATGACTGCATGGAGGAATATGCAAACCTCTATACAGCTCAGCTGTATGACCTACCACTGCAAATTACTATCAAAACATGACTGCATGGAGGAATATGCAAACCTCTATACAGCTCAGCTGTATGACCTACCACTGCAAATTACTACCAAAACATGACTGCATGGAGGAATATGCAAACCTCCATACAGTTCAGCTGTATGACCTACCACTGCAAATCACTACCAAAACATGACTGCATGGAGGAATATGCAAACCTCCATACAGCTCAGCTGTATGACCTACCACTGCAAATTACTATCAAAACATGACTGCATGGAGGAATATGCAAACCTCTATACAGCTCAGCTGTATGACCTACCACTGCAAATCACTACCAAAACATGACTGCATGGAGGAATATGCAAACCTCCATACAGCTCAGCTGTATGACCTACCACTGCAAATTACTATCAAAACATGACTGCATGGAGGAATATGCAAACCTCCATACAGCTCAGCTGTATGACCTACCACTGCAAATCACTACCAAAACATGACTGCATGGAGGAATATGCAAACCTCTATACAGTTCAGCTGTATGACCTACCACTGCATATCACTACCAAAACATGACTGCATGGAGGAATATGCAAACCTCTATACAGCTCAGCTGTATGACCTACCACTGCATATCACTACCAAAACATGACTGCATGGAGGAATATGCAAACCTCCATACAGCTCAGCTGTATGACCTACCACTGCATATCACTACCAAAACATGACTGCATCCATACAGCTCAGCTGTATGACCTACCACTGCATATCACTACCAAAACATGACTGCATCCATACAGCTCAGCTGTATGACCTACCACTGCAAATCACTACCAAAACAGAACGTTGGTGTGAACATTAAGGAAGGTGAACTAAAAAGCTCAATGGAAATCTCCATAATAAGAAACTGATAAACTGAGAGCATTGAAACAAACTGTTCCGTTCTAAATGCTCCATCATGCCAACATTTTGTAGAATGCTACATCATGCCAACATAATGTTCTGAATGCTACATCATGCCAACATAATGTTCTGAATGCTACATCATGCCAACATAATGTTCTAAATGCTACATCATACCAATATATTGTAGAATGCTACATCATGCCAACATATTGTTCTGAATGCTACATCATGCCAACATATTGTAGAATGCTACATAATGACAACACATTGTAGAATGCTACATCACTCCAACATATTGTAGAATGCTACATCACTCCAACATATTGTAGAATGCTACATCACTCCAACATATTGTAGAATGCTACATAATGACAACATATTGTAGAATGCTACATCATGTCAACACATTGTAGAATGCTACATCACTCCAACATATCGTTCTGAATGCTACATCACATCAACATATTGTAGAATGCTACATAATGACAACATATTGTAAAATGCTACATCATGTCAACACATTGTAGAATGCTACATCACTCCAACATATTGTAGAATGCTACATCATGTCAACATATTGTTCTGAATGCTACATCATGCCAACATATTGTAGAATGCTACATAATGACAACATATTGTTCTGAATGCTACATCATGCCAACATATTGTAGAATGCTACATCATAACAACATATTGTTCTGAATGCTACATCATGCCAACATATTGTAGAATGCTACATCATAACAACATATTGTTCTGAATGCTACATCATAACAACATATTGTTCTGAATGCTACATCACTCCAACATATTGTTCTGAATGCTACATCATGCCAACATATTGTTCTGAATGCTACATCATGCCAACATATTGTAGAATGCTACATCATGCCAACATATTGTTCTGAATGCTACATCATGCCAACATATTGTTCTGAATGCTACATCATGCCAACATATTGTTCTGAATGCTACATCACTCCAACATATTGTAGAATGCTACATCATGCCAACATATTGTTCTGAATGCTACATCACACCAACATATTGTTCTGAATGCTACATCATGCCAACATATTGTAGAATGCTACATCATGCCAACATAATGTTCTGAATGCTACATCATGCCAACACATTGTAGAATGCTACATAATGACAACATATTGTTCTGAATGCTACATCACTCCAACATATTGTAGAATGCTACATCATGTCAACATATTGTTCTGAATGCTACATCATGCCAACATATTGTTCTGAATGCTACATCACTCCAACATATTGTTCTGAATGCTACATCACTCCAACATATTGTAGAATGCTACATCACTCCAACATATTGTAGAATGCTACATCATGTCAACATATTGTTCTGAATGCTACATCACTCCAACATATTGTAGAATGCTACATCATCCAACATATTGTTCTGAATGCTACATCACTCCAACATATTGTAGAATGCTACATCACTCCAACATATTGTAGAATGCTACATCATGTCAACATATTGTTCTGAATGCTACATCACTCCAACATATTGTAGAATGCTACATCATGCCAACATATTGTTCTGAATGCTACATCACACCAACATATTGTTCTGAATGCTACATCATTCCAACATATTGTAGAATGCTACATCATGCCAACATATTGTTCTGAATGCTACATCACTCCAACATATTGTAGAATGCTACATAATGACAACATATTGTTCTGAATGCTACATCACTCCAACATATTGTAGAATGCTACAACATGTCAACATATTGTTCTGAATGCTACATCACTCCAACATATTGTAGAATGCTACATCACTCCAACATATTGTACTGAATGCTACATCATGCCAACATATTGTAGAATGCTACATCATAACAACATATTGTGCTGAATGCTACATCATAACAACATATTGTTCTGAATGCTACATCACTCCAACATATTGTTCTGAATGCTACATCACTCCAACATATTGTAGAATGCTACATAATGACAACATATTGTTCTGAATGCTACATCACTCCAACATATTGTAGAATGCTACATAATGACAACATATTGTTCTGAATGCTACATCATGCCAACATATTGTTCTGAATGCTACATCATGCCAACATATTGTTCTGAATGCTACATCACTCCAACATATTGTAGAATGCTACATCACTCCAACATATTGTAGAATGCTACATCACTCCAGCACATTGTAGAATGCTACATCACTCCAACATATTGTAGAATGCTACATCATGCCAACATATTGTAGAATGCTACATCATGCCAACATATTGTTCTGAATGCTACATCACTCCAACATATTGTAGAATGCTACATCATGCCAACATATTGTTCTGAATGCTACATCATGCCAACATATTGTACTGAATGCTACATCATGCCAACATATTGTTCTGAATGCTACATCATGCCAACATATTGTTCTGAATGCTACATCACTGCCAACATATTGTAGAATGCTACATCATGCCAACACATTGTAGAATGCTACATCACTCCAACATATTGTTCTGAATGCTACATCATGCCAACATATTGTTCTGAATGCTACATCATGCCAACATATTGTAGAATGCTACATAATGACAACATATTGTTCTAAATGCTACATCACTCCAACATATTGTTCTGAATGCTACATCACTCCAACATATTGTAGAATGCTACATCACTGCCAACATATTGTTCTGAATGCTACATCATGTCAACATATTGTAATGCTACATCATGCCAACATATTGTAGAATGCTACATCATGCCAACATATTGTAGAATGCTACATCACTCCAACATATTGTTCTGAATGCTACATCATGCCAACATATTGTAGAATGCTACATCATGCCAACATATTGTAGAATGCTACATCACTCCAACATATTTGTAGAATGCTACATCATGCCAACATATTGTTCTGAATGCTACATCACTCCAACATATTGTTCTGAATGCTACATCATGCCAACATATTGTAGAATGCTACATCATAATGACAACATATTGTTCTAAATGCTACATCATCCAACATATTGTTCTGAATGCTACATCACTCCAACATATTGTAGAATGCTACATCACTCCAACATATTGTAGAATGCTACATCATGTCAACATATTGTAGAATGCTACATCACTCCAACATATTGTAGAATGCTACATCATGCCAACATATTGTAGAATGCTACATCACTCCAACATATTGTTCTGAATGCTACATCATGCCAACATATTGTAGAATGCTACATCATGCCAACATATTGTAGAATGCTACATCACTCCAACATATTGTAGAATGCTACATCACTCCAACATATTGTTCTGAATGCTACATCATGCCAACATATTGTTCTGAATGCTACATCACTCCAACATATTGTAGAATGCTACATCACTCCAACATATTGTTCTGAATGCTACATCACTCCAACATATTGTAGAATGCTACATCATGACAACATATTGTTCTGAATGCTACATCATGCCAACATATTGTAGAATGCTACATCATGCCAACATATTGTTCTGAATGCTACATCATGCCAACATATTGTAGAATGCTACATAATGACAACATATTGTTCTGAATGCTACATCACTCCAACATATTGTAGAATGCTACATCATGTCAACATATTGTTCTGAATGCTACATCATGCCAACATATTGTTCTGAATGCTACATCACTCCAACATATTGTAGAATGCTACATCATGTCAACATATTGTTCTGAATGCTACATCATGCCAACATATTGTTCTGAATGCTACATCACTCCAACATATTGTAGAATGCTACATCACTCCAACATATTGTTCTGAATGCTACATCATGCCAACATATTGTTCTGAATGCTACATCACTGCCAACATATTATTGTAGAATGCTACATCATGCCAACATATTGTTCTGAATGCTACATCACTCCAACATATTGTTCTGAATGCTACATCACTCCAACATATTGTAGAATGCTACATCATGCCAACATATTGTAGAATGCTACATCATGTCAACATATTGTTCTGAATGCTACATCATGCCAACATATTGTAGAATGCTACATCATGTCAACATATTGTTCTGAATGCTACATCATGCCAACATATTGTTCTGAATGCTACATCACTCCAACACATTGTAGAATGCTACATCACTCCAACATATTGTTCTGAATGCTACATCATGCCAACATATTGTTCTGAATGCTACATCACTCCAACATATTGTAGAATGCTACATCATGCCAACATATTGTTCTGAATGCTACATCACTCCAACATATTGTAGAATGCTACATCACTCCAACATATTGTAGAATGCTACATCATGCCAACATATTGTTCTGAATGCTACATCACTCCAACATATTGTAGAATGCTACATCATGTCAACATATTGTTCTGAATGCTACATCATGCCAACATATTGTAGAATGCTACATCACTCCAACATATTGTTCTGAATGCTACATCACTCCAACATATTGTTCTGAATGCTACATCATGCCAACATATTGTTCTGAATGCTACATCACTCCAACATATTGTAGAATGCTACATCATGCCAACATATTGTTCTGAATGCTACATCACTCCAACATATTGTAGAATGCTACATCACTCCAACATATTGTAGAATGCTACATCACTCCAACATATTGTAGAATGCTACATCACTCCAACATATTGTTCTGAATGCTACATCACTCCAACATATTGTAGAATGCTACATCACTCCAACATATTGTTCTGAATGCTACATCATGTCAACATATTGTTCTGAATGCTACATCATGTCAACATATTGTTCTGAATGCTACATCATGCCAACATATTGTTCTGAATGCTACATCATGTCAACATATTGTTCTGAATGCTACATCATGTCAACATATTGTTCTGAATGCTACATCATGTCAACATATTGTTCTGAATGCTACATCATGCCAACATATTGTAGAATGCTACATCATGTCAACATATTGTTCTGAATGCTACATCATGTCAACATATTGTAGAATGCTACATCATGTCAACATATTGTTCTGAATGCTACATCATGTCAACATATTGTAGAATGCTACATCATGTCAACATATTGTTCTGAATGCTACATCATGTCAACACATTGTAGAATGCTACATCATGTCAACATATTGTTCTGAATGCTACATCATGTCAACACATTGTAGAATGCTACATCATGTCAACATATTGTTCTGAATGCTACATCATGTCAACATATTGTAGAATGCTACATCATGTCAACATATTGTTCTGAATGCTACATCATGTCAACACATTGTAGAATGCTACATCATGTCAACATATTGTTCTGAATGCTACATCATGTCAACATATTGTAGAATGCTACATCATGTCAACATATTGTTCTGAATGCTACATCATGCAACATATTGTAGAATGCTACATCATGTCAACATATTGTTCTGAATGCTACATCATGCCAACATATTGTACTGAATGCTACATCATGTCAACATATTGTTCTGAATGCTACATCATGCCAACATATTGTTCTGAATGCAACATCATGCCAACATATTGTAGAATGCTACATCATGTCAACATATTGTTCTGAATGCTACATCATGCCAACATATTGTTCTGAATGCTACATCATGTCAACATATTGTTCTGAATGCTACATCATGCCAACATATTGTAGAATGCTACATCACTCCAACATATTGTAGAATGCTACATCATGTCAACATATTGTTCTGAATGCTACATCATGCCAACATATTGTTCTGAATGCTACATCATGCCAACATATTGTAGAATGCTACATCATGTCAACATATTGTTCTGAATGCTACATCATGCCAACATATTGTAGAATGCTACATCACTCCAACATATTGTTCTGAATGCTACATCATGTCAACATATTGTTCTGAATGCTACATCATGCCAACATATTGTTCTGAATGCTACATCATGCCAACATATTGTTCTGAATGCTACATCACTCCAACATATTGTAGAATGCTACATCATGTCAACATATTGTTCTGAATGCTACATCATGTCAACATATTGTAGAATGCTACATCACTCCAACATATTGTTCTGAATGCTACATCACTCCAACATATTGTAGAATGCTACATCACTCCAACATATTGTAGAATGCTACATCATGCCAACATATTGTTCTGAATGCTACATCATGCCAACATATTGTTCTGAATGCTACATCACTCCAACATATTGTAGAATGCTACATCACTCCAACATATTGTAGAATGCTACATCACTCCAACATATTGTTCTGAATGCTACATCATGCCAACATATTGTTCTGAATGCTACATCATGCCAACATATTGTAGAATGCTACATCATGCCAACATATTGTTCTGAATGCTACATCATGCCAACATATTGTTCTGAATGCTACATCATGCCAACATATTGTAGAATGCTACATCATGCCAACATATTGTAGAATGCTACATCACTCCAACATATTGTTCTGAATGCTACATCATGCCAACATATTGTTCTGAATGCTACATCACTCCAACATATTGTAGAATGCTACATCACTCCAACATATTGTAGAATGCTACATCACTCCAACATATTGTAGAATGCTACATCATGTCAACATATTGTTCTGAATGCTACATCATGCCAACATATTGTAGAATGCTACATCATGCCAACATATTGTAGAATGCTACATCATGCCAACATATTGTAGAATGCTACATAATGACAACATATTGTTCTGAATGCTACATCACGCCAACATATTGTAGAATGCTACATCATGTCAACATATTGTTCTGAATGCTACATCATGCCAACATATTGTTCTGAATGCTACATCACTCCAACATATTGTAGAATGCTACATCATGTCAACATATTGTTCTGAATGCTACATCATGCCAACATATTGTTCTGAATGCTACATCACTCCAACATATTGTACTGAATGCTACATCACTCCAACATATTGTTCTGAATGCTACATCATGCCAACATATTGTTCTGAATGCTACATCATGCCAACATATTGTTCTGAATGCTACATCATGCCAACATATTGTTCTGAATGCTACATCACTCCAACATATTGTTCTGAATGCTACATCACTCCAACATATTGTAGAATGCTACATCACTCCAACATATTGTAGAATGCTACATCATGCCAACATATTGTTCTGAATGCTACATCATGCCAACATATTGTAGAATGCTACATCATGCCAACATATTGTTCTGAATGCTACATCATGCCAACATATTGTTCTGAATGCTACATCACTCCAACATATTGTAGAATGCTACATCACTCCAACATATTGTAGAATGCTACATCATGCCAACATATTGTTCTGAATGCTACATCATGCCAACATATTGTACTGAATGCTACATCATGCCAACATATTGTTCTGAATGCTACATCACTCCAACATATTGTAGAATGCTACATCACTCCAACATATTGTAGAATGCTACATCATGTCAACATATTGTTCTGAATGCTACATCATGCCAACATATTGTAGAATGCTACATCATGCCATATTGTTCAATGCTACATCATGCCAACATATTGTAGAATGCTACATCACTCCAACATATTGTAGAATGCTACATCACTCCAACATATTGTTCTGAATGCTACATCACGCCAACATATTGTTCTGAATGCTACATCACTCCAACATATTGTAGAATGCTACATCATGCCAACATATTGTTCTGAATGCTACATCACTCCAACATATTGTAGAATGCTACATCATCCAACATATTGTAGAATGCTACATCACTCCAACATATTGTAGAATGCTACATCACTCCAACATATTGTTGAATGCTACATCACTCCAACATATTGTAGAATGCTACATCACTCCAACATATTGTTCTGAATGCTACATCATGCCAACATATTGTTCTGAATGCTACATCATGCCAACATATTGTTCTGAATGCTACATCATGCCAACATATTGTAGAATGCTACATCATGCCAACATATTGTTCTGAATGCTACATCATGTCAACACATTGTAGAATGCTACATCATGTCAACATATTGTTCTGAATGCTACATCATGCCAACATATTGTAGAATGCTACATCATGTCAACATATTGTTCTGAATGCTACATCATGCAACATATTGTAGAATGCTACATCATGTCAACATATTGTTCTGAATGCTACATCATGCCAACATATTGTAGAATGCTACATCATGTCAACATATTGTTCTGAATGCTACATCATGTCAACATATTGTAGAATGCTACATCATGTCAACATATTGTTCTGAATGCTACATCATGTCAACATATTGTTCTGAATGCTACATCATGTCAACATATTGTTCTGAATGCTACATCATGTCAACATATTGTTCTGAATGCTACATCATGTCAACATATTGTTCTGAATGCTACATCATGCCAACATATTGTTCTGAATGCTACATCATGTCAACATATTGTTCTGAATGCTACATCATGCCAACATATTGTTCTGAATGCTACATCATGCCAACATATTGTAGAATGCTACATCATGTCAACATATTGTTCTGAATGCTACATCATGCCAACATATTGTTCTGAATGCTACATCATGTCAACATATTGTACTGAATGCTACATCATGCCAACATATTGTAGAATGCTACATCACTCCAACATATTGTTCTGAATGCTACATCACTGCCAACATATTGTTCTGAATGCTACATCATGCCAACATATTGTAGAATGCTACATCATGACAACATATTGTTCTAAATGCTACATCATCCAACATATTGTTCTGAATGCTACATCACTCCAACATATTGTAGAATGCTACATCAACTATTGTTCTGAATGCTACATATTGTATTGTGAATGCTACATCATGCAACATATTGTAGAATGCTACATCACTCCAACATATTGTAGAATGCTACATCATGCCAACATATTGTAGAATGCTACATCACTCAATGCTACATCATGCCAACATATTGTAGAATGCTACATCATGCCAACATATTGTAGAATGCTACATCACTCCAACATATTGTAGAATGCTACATCACTGCCAACATATTGTTCTGAATGCTACATCACATCCAACATATTGTTCTGAATGCTACATCATGCCAACATATTGTAGAATGCTACATAATGACAACATATTGTTCTAAATGCTACATCACTCCAACATATTGTTCTGAATGCTACATCATCCAACATATTGTAGAATGCTACATCACTCCAACATATTGTTCTGAATGCTACATCATGTCAACATATTGTAGAATGCTACATCATGCCAACATATTGTAGAATGCTACATCATGCCAACATATTGTAGAATGCTACATCATGTTCTGAATGCTACATCATGCCAACATATTGTAGAATGCTACATCATGCCAACATATTGTAGAATGCTACATCACTCCAACATATTGTAGAATGCTACATCACTGCCAACATATTGTTCTGAATGCTACATCATGCCAACATATTGTTCTGAATGCTACATCATGCCAACATATTGTAGAATGCTACATCACTGCCAACATATTGTTCTGAATGCTACATCACTCCAACATATTGTAGAATGCTACATCATGACAACATATTGTTCTGAATGCTACATCATGCCAACATATTGTACTGAATGCTACATCATGCCAACATATTGTTCTGAATGCTACATCATGCCAACATATTGTAGAATGCTACATAATGACAACATATTGTTCTGAATGCTACATCACTCCAACATATTGTAGAATGCTACATAATGACAACATATTGTTCTGAATGCTACATCATGCCAACATATTGTTCTGAATGCTACATCACTCCAACATATTGTAGAATGCTACATCATGCCAACATATTGTTCTGAATGCTACATCATGCCAACATATTGTTCTGAATGCTACATCACTCCAACATATTGTAGAATGCTACATCACTCCAACATATTGTTCTGAATGCTACATCATGTCAACATATTGTTCTGAATGCTACATCATGCCAACATATTGTAGAATGCTACATCATGCCAACATATTGTTCTGAATGCTACATCACGCCAACATATTGTTCTGAATGCTACATCACTCCAACATATTGTAGAATGCTACATCATGCCAACATATTGTACTGAATGCTACATCATGTCAACATATTGTTCTGAATGCTACATCACTCCAACATATTGTAGAATGCTACATCATGCCAACATATTGTTCTGAATGCTACATCATGCCAACATATTGTTCTGAATGCTACATCACTCCAACATATTGTAGAATGCTACATCACTCCAACATATTGTTCTGAATGCTACATCATGCCAACATATTGTTCTGAATGCTACATCACTCCAACATATTGTAGAATGCTACATCACTCCAACATATTGTTCTGAATGCTACATCACTCCAACATATTGTAGAATGCTACATCACTCCAACATATTGTAGAATGCTACATCATGCCAACATATTGTTCTGAATGCTACATCACTCCAACATATTGTAGAATGCTACATCATGCCAACATATTGTAGAATGCTACATCATGCCAACATATTGTAGAATGCTACATCATGCCAACATATTGTAGAATGCTACATCACATCCAACATATTGTTCTGAATGCTACATCATGCCAACATATTGTTCTGAATGCTACATCACTAACATATTGTAGAATGCTACATCATGCCAACATATTGTTCTGAATGCTACATCATGCCAACATATTGTAGAATGCTACATCACTCCAACATATTGTAGAATGCTACATCATGCCAACATATTGTAGAATGCTACATCACTGTTCTGAATGCTCACAACACTGAATCCAACATATTGTAGAATGCTACATCACTCCAACATATTGTTCTGAATGCTACATCATGCCAACATATTGTTCTGAATGCTACATCATGTCAACATATTGTTCTGAATGCTACATCATGCCAACATATTGTAGAATGCTACATCATGTCAACATATTGTTCTGAATGCTACATCATGTCAACATATTGTAGAATGCTACATCATGTCAACATATTGTTCTGAATGCTACATCACTCCAACATATTGTAGAATGCTACATAATGACAACATATTGTTCTGAATGCTACATCATGCCAACATATTGTACTGAATGCTACATCATGCCAACATATTGTTCTGAATGCTACATCATGTCAACACATTGTAGAATGCTACATAATGACAACATATTGTTCTGAATGCTACATCATGCCAACACATTGTAGAATGCTACATCACTCCAACATATTGTTCTGAATGCTACATCATGCCAACACATTGTAGAATGCTACATAATGACAACATATTGTTCTGAATGCTACATCATGCCAACACATTGTAGAATGCTACATCACTCCAACATATTGTTCTGAATGCTACATCATGCCAACATATTGTAGAATGCTACATCATAACAACATATTGTTCTGAATGCTATCATGTCAACACATTGTAGAATGCTACATCATGCCAACATATTGTTCTGAATGCTACATCATGTCAACAAGAATGCTACATCATGTCAACATATTGTTCTGAATGCTACATCATGTCAACATATTGTATTGTAGAATGCTACATCATGCCAACATATTGTTCTGAATGCTACATCATGTCAACATATTGTAGAATGCTACATCATGTCAACATATTGTAGAATGCTACATCATGTCAACATATTGTTCTGAATGCTACATCATGCCAACATATTGTACTGAATGCTACATCATGTCAACATATTGTTCTGAATGCTACATCATGCCAACATATTGTAGAATGCTACATCATGCCAACATATTGTAGAATGCTACATCATGTCAACATATTGTTCTGAATGCTACATCATGCCAACATATTGTTCTGAATGCTACATCATGCCAACATATTGTAGAATGCTACATCATGCCAACATATTGTTCTGAATGCTACATCATGCCAACATATTGTAGAATGCTACATCATGCCAACATATTGTAGAATGCTACATCATGTCAACATATTGTTCTGAATGCTACATCATGCCAACATATTGTTCTGAATGCTACATCATGCCAACATATTGTTCTGAATGCTACATCACTCCAACATATTGTAGAATGCATGCCAACATATTGTTCTGATGCTACATCATGTCAACATATTGTAGAATGCTACATCACTCCAACATATTGTTCTGAATGCTACATCACTCCAACATATTGTAGAATGCCACATCATGTCAACATATTGTACTGAATGCTACATCATGCCAACATATTGTAGAATGCTACATCATGCCAACATATTGTTCTGAATGCTACATCATGCCAACATATTGTTCTGAATGCTACATCATGCCAACATATTGTAGAATGCTACATCATGCCAACATATTGTTCTGAATGCTACATCATGCCAACATATTGTTCTGAATGCTACATCACGCCAACATATTGTAGAATGCTACATCACTCCAACATATTGTAGAATGCTACATCATGCCAACATATTGTAGAATGCTACATCATGCCAACATATTGTAGAATGCTACATCATGCCAACATATTGTAGAATGCTACATCATGCCAACATATTGTAGAATGCTACATCACTCCAACATATTGTAGAATGCTACATCATGCCAACATATTGTTCTGAATGCTACATCATGCCAACATATTGTTCTGAATGCTACATCATGCCAACATATTGTTCTGAATGCAACATCATGCCAACATATTGTTCTGAATGCTACATCATGCCAACATATTGTTCTGAATGCTACATCATGCCAACATATTGTAGAATGCTACATCATGCCAACATATTGTTCTGAATGCTACATCATGCCAACATATTGTTCTGAATGCTACATCATGCCAACATATTGTTCTGAATGCTACATCACTAACATATTGTTCTGAATGCTACATCATGCCAACATATTGTAGAATGCTACATCATGCCAACATATTGTAGAATGCTACATCACTCCAACATATTGTAGAATGCTACATCACTCCAACATATTGTAGAATGCTACATCATGTCAACATATTGTTCTGAATGCTACATCACTCCAACATATTGTAGAATGCTACATCACTCCAACATATTGTAGAATGCTACATCACTCCAACATATTGTAGAATGCTACATCACTCCAACATATTGTAGAATGCTACATCATGCCAACATATTGTTCTGAATGCTACATCACTCCAACATATTGTTCTGAATGCTACATCACTGCCAACATATTGTAGAATGCTACATCATGCCAACATATTGTTCTGAATGCTACATCATGCCAACATATTGTAGAATGCTACATCACTCCAACATATTGTAGAATGCTACATCATGTCAACATATTGTTCTGAATGCTACATCACTCCAACATATTGTAGAATGCTACATCACTCCAACATATTGTAGAATGCTACATCATGCCAACATATTGTTCTGAATGCTACATCACTCCAACATATTGTAGAATGCTACATCATGTCAACATATTGTTCTGAATGCTACATCATGCCAACATATTGTAGAATGCTACATCATGCCAACATATTGTTGAATGCTACATCATGCCAACATATTGTAGAATGCTACATAATGACAACATATTGTTCTGAATGCTACATCATGCCAACATATTGTAGAATGCTACATCATGCCAACATATTGTTCTGAATGCTACATCATGTCAACATATTGTTCTGAATGCTACATCACTCCAACATATTGTAGAATGCTACATCACTCCAACATATTGTAGAATGCTACATCACTCCAACATATTGTAGAATGCTACATCACGCCAACATATTGTAGAATGCTACATCATAACAACATATTGTTCTGAATGCTACATCATAACATATTGTTCTGAATGCTACATCATGCCAACATATTGTTCTGAATGCTACATCATGCCAACATATTGTAGAATGCTAATAATATATTGTTCTGAATGCTACATCATGCCAACATATTGTAGAATGCTACATCATGCTAACATATTGTAGAATGCTACATCACTCCAACATATTGTAGAATGCTACATCACTCCAACATATTGTTCTGAATGCTACATCATGCCAACATATTGTTCTGAATGCTACATCATGCCAACATATTGTAGAATGCTACATCATGCCAACATATTGTTCTGAATGCTACATCATGCCAACATTTTGTAGAATGCTACATCATGCCAACATATTGTTCTGAATGCTACATCATGCCAACATATTGTAGAATGCTACATCACGCCAACATATTGTAGAATGCTACATCATGCCAACATATTGTAGAATGCTACATCATGCCAACATATTGTTCTGAATGCTACATCATGAACATATTGTAGAATGCTACATCACATCAACATATTGTAGAATGCTACATCATGAATGTAGAATGCTACATCACTCCAACATATTGTAGAATGCTACATCATGCCAACATATTGTAGAATGCTACATCACTCCAACATATTGTTCTGAATGCTACATCATGCCAACATATTGTAGAATGCTACATCATGCCAACATATTGTAGAATGCTACATCACTCCAACATATTGTTCTGAATGCTACATCATGCCAACATATTGTAGAATGCTACATCATGCCAACATATTGTTCTGAATGCTACATCATGCCAACATATTGTTCTGAATGCTAATCACTGCCAACATATTGTAGAATGCTACATCATGCCAACATATTGTACTGAATGCTACATCATGCCAACATATTGTTCTGAATGCTACATCACTCCAACATATTGTTCTGAATGCTACATCATGCCAACATATTGTAGAATGCTACATCATGCCAACATATTGTTCTGAATGCTACATCATGCCAACATATTGTTCTGAATGCTACATCATGCCAACATATTGTTCTGAATGCTACATCACTCCAACATATTGTAGAATGCTACATCATGCCAACATATTGTTCTGAATGCTACATCATGTCAACATATTGTAGAATGCTACATCACTCCAACATATTGTAGAATGCTACATCATGCCAACATATTGTAGAATGCTACATCACTCCAACATATTGTTGAATGCTACATCATGCCAACATATTGTAGAATGCTACATCATACCAACATATTGTAGAATGCTACATCATGCCAACATATTGTTCTGAATGCTACATCATGCCAACATATTGTAGAATGCTACATCATGCCAACATATTGTTCTGAATGCTACATCATGCCAACATATTGTTCTAAATGCTACATCATACCAATATATTGTAGAATGCTACATCATGCCAACATATTGTTCTGAATGCTACATCACTCCAACATATTGTAGAATGCTACATAATGACAACATATTGTTCTGAATGCTACATCATGCCAACATATTGTTCTGAATGCTACATCATGTCAACATATTGTTCTGAATGCTACATCATGCCAACATATTGTTCTGAATGCTACATCATGCCAACATATTGTAGAATGCTACATCACTCCAACATATTGTTCTGAATGCTACATCATGCCAACATATTGTTCTGAATGCTACATCATGCCAACATATTGTAGAATGCTACATCATGCCAACATATTGTTCTGAATGCTACATCACTCCAACATATTGTAGAATGCTACATCACTCCAACATATTGTAGAATGCTACATCATGCCAACATATTGTTCTGAATGCTACATCATGCCAACATATTGTAGAATGCTACATCATGCCAACATATTGTTCTGAATGCTACATCATGCCAACATATTGTTCTGAATGCTACATCACTCCAACATATTGTAGAATGCTACATCATGCCAACATATTGTTCTGAATGCTACATCATGCCAACATATTGTTCTGAATGCTACATCATGCCAACATATTGTACTGAATGCTACATCATGCCAACATATTGTTCTGAATGCTACATCATGCCAACATATTGTAGAATGCTACATCACTATTGTAGAATGCCAACATATTGTAGAATGCTACATCATGTCAACATATTGTTCTGAATGCTACATCATGCCAACATATTGTAGAATGCTACATCATGTCAACATATTGTTCTGAATGCTACATCATGCCAACATATTGTAGAATGCTACATCACTCCAACATATTGTAGAATGCTACATCACTCCAACATATTGTAGAATGCTACATCACTCCAACATATTGTAGAATGCTACATCACTCCAACATATTGTAGAATGCTACATCACTCCAACATATTGTAGAATGCTACATCACTCCAACATATTGTAGAATGCTACATCATGCCAACATATTGTTCTGAATGCTACATCATGCCAACATATTGTAGAATGCTACATCATGCCAACATATTGTTCTGAATGCTACATCATGCCAACATATTGTAGAATGCTACATCACTCCAACATATTGTAGAATGCTACATCACTCCAACATATTGTAGAATGCTACATCACTCCAACATATTGTAGAATGCTACATCACTCCAACATATTGTAGAATGCTACATCACTCCAACATATTGTAGAATGCTACATCACTCCAACATATTGTAGAATGCTACATCATGCCAACATATTGTTCTGAATGCTACATCACTGCCAACATATTGTTCTGAATGCTACATCATGTCAACATATTGTTCTGAATGCTACATCATGTCAACATATTGTTCTGAATGCTACATCATGCCAACATATTGTTCTGAATGCTACATCATGTCAACATATTGTTCTGAATGCTACATCATGCCAACATATTGTTCTGAATGCTACATCATGCCAACATATTGTTCTGAATGCTACATCATGCCAACATATTGTAGAATGCTACATCATGCCAACATATTGTTCTGAATGCTACATCATGTCAACATATTGTAGAATGCTACATCATGTCAACATATTGTTCTGAATGCTACATCATGTCAACACATTGTAGAATGCTACATCATGTCAACATATTGTTCTGAATGCTACATCATGTCAACATATTGTAGAATGCTACATCATGTCAACATATTGTTCTGAATGCTACATCATGTCAACACATTGTAGAATGCTACATCATGTCAACATATTGTTCTGAATGCTACATCATGTCAACATATTGTAGAATGCTACATCATGCAACATATTGTTCTGAATGCTACATCATGTCAACATATTGTAGAATGCTACATCATGTCAACATATTGTTCTGAATGCTACATCATGTCAACATATTGTAGAATGCTACATCATGTCAACATATTGTTCTGAATGCTACATCATGTCAACATATTGTAGAATGCTACATCATGTCAACATATTGTTCTGAATGCTACATCATGTCAACACATTGTAGAATGCTACATCATGTCAACATATTGTTCTGAATGCTACATCATGCCAACATATTGTAGAATGCTACATCATGCCAACATATTGTAGAATGCTACATCACTCCAACATATTGTTCTGAATGCTACATCACTCCAACATATTGTTCTGAATGCTACATCATGTCAACATATTGTTCTGAATGCTACATCATGCCAACATATTGTAGAATGCTACATCACTCCAACATATTGTAGAATGCTACATCATGTCAACATATTGTTCTGAATGCTACATCATGTCAACATATTGTTCTGAATGCTACATCATGCCAACATATTGTAGAATGCTACATCATGTCAACATATTGTTCTGAATGCTACATCATGTCAACATATTGTAGAATGCTACATCACTCCAACATATTGTAGAATGCTACATCATGTCAACATATTGTTCTGAATGCTACATCATGCCAACATATTGTTCTGAATGCTACATCATGCCAACATATTGTTCTGAATGCTACATCACTCCAACATATTGTAGAATGCTACATCATGTCAACATATTGTTCTGAATGCTACATCATGTCAACATATTGTAGAATGCTACATCACTCCAACATATTGTTCTGAATGCTACATCACTCCAACATATTGTAGAATGCTACATCACTCCAACATATTGTAGAATGCTACATCATGCCAACATATTGTAGAATGCTACATCATGCCAACATATTGTTCTGAATGCTACATCACACCAACATATTGTTCTGAATGCTACATCATGCCAACATATTGTAGAATGCTACATCATGCCAACATATTGTTCTGAATGCTACATCATGCCAACATATTGTTCTGAATGCTACATCATGCCAACATATTGTAGAATGCTACATCATGCCAACATATTGTAGAATGCTACATCATGCCAACATATTGTAGAATGCTACATCATGCCAACATATTGTAGAATG
Source organism: Oncorhynchus keta (assembly GCF_023373465.1). NCBI lineage: Eukaryota > Metazoa > Chordata > Actinopteri > Salmoniformes > Salmonidae > Oncorhynchus > Oncorhynchus keta. The sequence continues at coordinate 288,251 of NW_026277910.1, read as the reverse complement.
CTACATCATGCCAACATATTGTAGAATGCTACATCATGCCAACATATTGTAGAATGCTACATCATGCCAACATATTGTAGAATGCTACATCATGCCAACATATTGTTCTGAATGCTACATCATGCCAACATATTGTTCTGAATGCTACATCATGCCAACATATTGTTCTGAATGCTACATCATGCCAACATATTGTTCTGAATGCTACATCATGCCAACATATTGTTCTGAATGCTACATCATGCCAACATATTGTAGAATGCTACATCATGCCAACATATTGTTCTGAATGCTACATCACACCAACATATTGTTCTGAATGCTACATCACTCCAACATATTGTTCTGAATGCTACATCACTCCAACATATTGTTCTGAATGCTACATCATGCCAACATATTGTAGAATGCTACATCATGCCAACATATTGTAGAATGCTACATCACTCCAACATATTGTAGAATGCTACATCACTCCAACATATTGTAGAATGCTACATCATGTCAACATATTGTTCTGAATGCTACATCACTCCAACATATTGTAGAATGCTACATCATGCCAACATATTGTAGAATGCTACATCATGTCAACATATTGTTCTGAATGCTACATCATGCCAACATATTGTAGAATGCTACATCACTCCAACATATTGTAGAATGCTACATCACTCCAACATATTGTAGAATGCTACATCACTCCAACATATTGTAGAATGCTACATCATGCCAACATATTGTAGAATGCTACATCACTCCAACATATTGTAGAATGCTACATCATCCAACATATTGTAGAATGCTACATCACTCCAACATATTGTAGAATGCTACATCATGCCAACATATTGTAGAATGCTACATCATGCCAACATATTGTAGAATGCTACATCATGCCAACATATTGTAGAATGCTACATCACACCAACATATTGTAGAATGCTACATCATGCCAACATATTGTAGAATGCTACATCATGCCAACATATTGTAGAATGCTACATCACTCCAACATATTGTAGAATGCTACATCATGTCAACATATTGTAGAATGCTACATCACTCCAACATCTTGTAGAATGCTACATCATGTCAACATATTGTAGAATGCTACATCACTCCAACATCTTGTAGAATGCTACATCATGTCAACATATTGTTCTGAATGCTACATCACTCCAACATATTGTAGAATGCTACATCATGCCAACATATTGTAGAATGCTACATCATGCCAACATATTGTAGAATGCTACATCATGCCAACATATTGTAGAATGCTACATCATGCCAACATATTGTTCTGAATGCTACATCATGCCAACATATTGTTCTGAATGCTACATCATGCCAATATATTGTTCTGAATGCAACATCATGCCAATATATTGTTCTGAATGCTACATCATGCCAACATATTGTTCTGAATGCTACATCATGCCAACATATTGTTCTGAATGCTACATCATGCCAATATATTGTTCTGAATGCAACATCATGCCAATATATTGTTCTGAATGCTACATCATGCAAATATATTGTTCTGAATGCTACATCATGCCAACATTTTGTAGAATGCTATATCATGCCAACATTTTGTAGAATGCTACATCATGCAAATATATTGTTCTGAAAATTACATCATGCCAACATTTTGTAGAATGCTATATCATGCCAACATTTTGTAGAATGCTACATCATGCCAACATATTGTTCTGAAAATTACATCATGCCAACATTTTGTAGAATGCTACATCATGCCAACATTTTGTAGAATGCTACATCATGCCAACATTTTGTAGAATGCTATATCATGCCAAAATCTTGTACAATGCTAAATCATGCCAACATATTGTTCTGAATGCTACATCATGCCAATATATTGTTTTGAATGCAACATCATGCCAATATATTGTTCTGAATGCTACATCATGCCAATATATTGTTCTGAATGCTACATCATGCCAACATATTGTTCTGAATGCTAAATCATGCCAACATATTGTTCTGAATGCTACATCATGCCAACATCTCGTAGAATGCTACATCATGCCAACATATTGTTCTGAATGCTACATCATGCCAACATATTGTTCTGAATGCTAAATCATGCCAACATATTGTTCTGAATGCTACATCATGCCAACATCTCGTAGAATGCTACATCATGCCAACATATTGTTCTGAATGCTACATCATGCCAACATATTGTTCTGAATGCTACATCACTCCAACATATTGTTGTGAATGCTACATCATAACAACATCTTGTAGAATGCTACATCATAACAACATATTGTAGAATGCTACATCATGCCAATATATTGTTTTGAATGCAACATTACATTTACACTTAAGTCATTTAGCAGACGCTCTTATCCAGAGCGACTTACAAATTGGTGCATACACCTTATGACATCCAGTGGAACAGCCACTTGCATCTAAATATTTTTTTTTTTGAGAAGGATTACTTACCCTTACTTACCCTATCCTAGGTATTCCTTGAAGAGGTGGGGTTTCAGGTGTCTCCGGAAGGTGGTGATTGACTCCGCTGTCCTGGCGTCGTGAGGGAGTTTGTTCCACCATTGGGGGCCAGAGCAGCGAACAGTTTTGACTGGGCTGAGCGGGAACTGTACTTCCTCAGTGGTAGGGAGGCGAGCAGGCCAGAGGTGGATGAACGCAGTGCCCTTGTTTGGGTGTAGGGCCTGATCAGAGCCTGAGGTACTGAGGTGCCGTTCCCTCACAGCTCCGTAGGCAAGCACCATGGTCTTGTAGCGGATGCGAGCTTCAACTGGAAGCCAGTGGAGAGAGCGGAGGAGCGGGGTGACGTGAGAGAACTTGGGAAGGTTGAACACCAGACGGGCTGCGGCGTTCTGGATGAGTTGTAGGGGTTTAATGGCACAGGCAGGAGCCCAGCCAACAGCGAGTTGCAGTAATCAAGACGGGAGATGACAAGTGCCTGGATTAGGACCTGCGCCGCTTCCTGTGTGAGGCAGGGTCGAATGCTACATCACTCTGCGGATGTTGTAGAGCATGAACCTACAGGAACGGGACACCGCCTTGATGTTAGTTGAGAACGTCAGGGTGTTGTCCAGGATCACGCCAAGGTTCTTAGCGCTCTGGGAGGAGGACACAATGGAGTTGTCAACCGTGATGGCGAGATCATGGAACGGGCAGTCCTTCCCCAACATAGGAAGAGGAGCTCCGTCTTGCTGAGGTTCAGCTTGAGGTGGTGATCCGTCATCCACACTGATATGTCTGCCAGACATGCAGAGATGCTATTCGCCACCTGGTCATCAGAAGGGGGAAAGGAGAAGATTAATTGTGTGTCGTCTGCATAGCAATGATAGGAGAGACCATGTGAGGTTATGACAGAGCCAAGTGACTTGGTGTATAGCGAGAATAAGAGAGGGCCTAGAACAGAGCCCTGGGGACACCAGTGGTGAGAGCGCGTGGTGAGGAGACAGATTCTTCGCCACGCCACCTGGTAGGAGCGACCTGTCAGGTAGGACGCAATCAAACGTGGGCCATCGCCGGAGATGCCCAACTCGGAGAGGGTGGAGAGGAGGATCTGATGGTTCACAGTATCGAAGGCAGCCGATAGGTCTAGAAGGATGAGAGCAGAGGAGAGAGAGTTAGCTTTAGCAGTGTGGAGCGCCTCCGTGATACAGAGAAGAGCAGTCTCAGTTGAATGACTAGTCTTGAAACCTGACTGATTTGGATCAAGAAGGTCATTCTGAGAGAGATAGCGGTAGAGCTGGCCAAGGACGGCACGCTCAAGAGTTTTGGAGAGAAAAGAGAGAAGGGATACTGGTCTGTAGTTGCTGACATCGGAGGGATCGAGTGTAGGTTTTTTCAGAAGGGGTGCAACTCTCGCTCTCTTGAAGACGGGAGGGACGTTCTGAGCCAGCGGTCAGGGATGAGTTGATGAGCGAGGTGAGGTAAGGGAGAAGGTCTCCGGAAATGGTCTGGAGAAGAGAGGAGGGGATAGGGTCAAGCGGGCAGGTTGTTGGGCGTCCGGCCGTCACAAGACGCGAGATTTCATCTGGAGAGAGAGGGGAGAAAGAGGTCAGAGCATAGGGTAGGGCAGTGTGAGCAGAACCAGCGGTGTCGTTTGACTTAGCAACGAGGATCGGATGTCGTCGACCTATCTTTTCAAAATGGTTGACGAAGTCATCTGCAGAGAGGGGAGGAGGGGGGATTCAGGAGGGAGGAGAAGGTGGCAAAGAGCTTCCTAGGGTTAGAGGCAGATGCTTGGAATTTAGAATGGTAGAAAGTGGCTTTAGCAGCAGAGACAGAGGAGGAAAATGTAGAGAGGAGGGAGTGAAAGGATGCCAGGTCCGCAGGGTGGCGATGCTTTCCTCCATTTCCGCTCGGCTGCCCGGAGCCCTGTTCTGTGAGCTCGCAAGGAGTCGAATGCGAGCCACGGAGCGGGAGGGGAGGACCAGCCGGCCTGGAGGATAGGGGACATAGGGAGTCAAAGGATGCAGTAAGGGAGGAGAGGAGGGTTGAGGAGGCAGAATCAGGAGATAGGTTGGAGAAAGTTTGAGCAGAGGGAAGAGATGATAGGATGGAAGAGGAGAGAGAATGCTACATCAGAGAGAGCGAAGGTAGGGACGGCGCGATACCATCCGAGTAGGGGCAGTGTGGGAAGTGTTGTAGATGCTATGAGAGCGAGAGGGAAAAGGATACAAGGTAGTGGTCGGAGACTTGGAGGGGAGTTGCAATGAGGTTAGTGGAAGAACAGCATCTAGTAAAGATGAGGTCAAGCGTATTGCCTGCCTTGTGAGTAGGGGGGGAAGGTGAGAGGGTGAGGTCAAAAGAGGAGAGGAGTGGAAAGAAGGAGGCAGAGAGGAATGAGTCAAAGGTAGACGTGGGGAGGTTAAAGTCGCCCAGAACTGTGAGAGGTGAGCCGTCCTCAGGAAAGGAGCTTATCAAGGCATCAAGCTCATTGATGAACTCTCCGAGGGAACCGGGAGGGCGATAAATGATAAGGATGTTAAGCTTGAAAGGGCTGGTAACTGTGACAGCATGGAATTCAAAGGAGGCGATAGACAGATGGGTAAGGGGAGAAAGAGAGAAAGACCACTTGGGAGAGATGAGGATCCCGGTGCCACCACCCCGCTGACCAGAAGCTCTCGGGGTGTGCGAGAACACGTGGGCGGACGAGGAGAGAGCAGTAGGAGTAGCAGTGTTATCTGTGGTGATCCATGTTTCCGTCAGTGCCAAGAAGTCAAGGGACTGAGGGAGGCATAGGCTGAGATGAACTCTGCCTTGTTGGCCGCAGATCGGCAGTTCCAGAGGCTACCGGAGACCTGGAACTCCACGTGGGTCGTACGCGCTGGGACCACCAGATTAGGGTGGTCGCGGCCACGCGGTGTGGAGCGTTTGTATGGTCTGTGCAGAGAGGAGAGAACAGGGATAGACAGACACATAGTTGACAGGCTACAGAAAAGGCTACGCTAATGCAAGGAGATTGGAATGACAAGTGGACTACACGTCACGAATGTTCAGAAAGTTAAGCTTACGTAGCAAGAATCTTATTGACTAAAATGATTAAAAAAACATCATGCCAATATATTGTTCTGAATGCTACATCATGCCAATATATTGTTCTGAATGCTACATCATGCCAATATATTGTTCTGAATGCTACATCATGCCAATATATTGTTCTGAATGCTACATCATGCCAATATATTGTTCTGAATGCTACATCATGCCAATATATTGTTCTGAATGCTACATCATGCCAATATATTGTTCTGAATGCTACATCATGCCAATATATTGTTCTGAATGCTACATCATGCCAATATATTGTTTTGAATGCAACATCATGCCAATATATTGTTCTGAATGCTACATCATGCCAACATATTGTTCTGAATGCTACATCATGCCAACATATTGTTCTGAATGCTACATCACTCCAACATATTGTAGAATGCTACATCATGCCAACATATTGTAGAATGCTACATCATGCCAACACATTGTAGAATGCTACATCATGCCAACATATTGTAGAATGCTACATCATGCCAACATATTGTAGAACGCTACATCATAACAACATATTGTTCTGAAAATTACATCATGCCAACATTTTGTAGAATGCTACATCATGCCAACATACTATTCTGAATGCTAAATCATGCCAACATATTGTTCTGAATGCTACATCATACCAATATATTGTTCTGAATGCTACATCATGCCAATATATTGTTCTGAATGCTACATCATGCCAATATATTGTTCTGTATGCTACATCACGTCAACATGTTGTAGAATGCTACATCATGCCAACATACTATTCTGAATGCTACATCATGCCAACATATTGTTCTGAATGCTACATCATGCCAACATTTTGTAGAATGCTAATGCATATTATTCTGAATGCTACATCATGCCAACATATTGTTCTGAATGCTACATCATGCCAACATATTGTTCTGAATGCTACATCATGCCAACATATTGTTCTGAATGCTACATCATGCCAACATATTGTAGAATGCTACATCATGCCAACATATTGTTCTGAATGCTACATCATGCCAACATATTGTTCTGAATGCTACATCATGCCAACATATTGTTCTGAATGCTACATCATGCCAACATATTGTTCTGAATGCTACATCATGCCAACATATTGTTCTGAATGCTAACATCATGCCAACATATTGTTCTGAATGCTACATCATGCCAACATATTGTTCTGAATGCTACATCATGCCAACATATTGTTCTGAATGCTACATCACACCAACATATTGTTCTGAATGCTACATCATGCCAACATATTGTTCTGAATGCTACATCATGCCAACATATTGTTCTGAATGCTACATCATGCCAATATATTGTTCTGAATGCTACATCATGCCAACATATTGTTCTGAATGCTACATCATGCCAACATATTGTTCTGAATGCTACATCATGCCAACATATTGTTCTGAATGCTACATCATGCCAACATATTGTTCTGAATGCTACATCATGCCAACATATTGTTCTGAATGCTACATCATGCCAACATATTGTTCTGAATGCTACATCATGCCAACATATTGTTCTGAATGCTACATCATGCCAACATATTGTTCTGAATGCTACATCATGCCAACATATTGTAGAATGCTACATCATGCCAACATATTGTTCTGAATGCTACATCATGCCAACATATTGTAGAATGCTACATCATGCCAACATATTGTAGAATGCTACATCATGCCAACATATTGTTCTGAATGCTACATCATGCCAACATATTGTAGAATGCTACATCATGCCAACATATTGTAGAATGCTACATCATGCCAACATATTGTAGAATGCTACATCATGCCAACATATTGTTCTGAATGCTACATCATGCCAACATATTGTAGAATGCTACATCATGCCAACATATTGTAGAATGCTACATCATGCCAACATATTGTTCTGAATGCTACATCATGCCAACATATTGTTCTGAATGCTACATCATGCCAACATATTGTTCTGAATGCTACATCATGCCAACATATTGTTCTGAATGCTACATCATGCCAACATATTGTTCTGAATGCTACATCATGCCAACATATTGTTCTGAATGCTACATCATGCCAACATATTGTAGAATGCTACATCATGCCAACATATTGTTCTGAATGCTACATCATGCCAACATATTGTTCTGAATGCTACATCACTCCAACATATTGTAGAATGCTACATCATGCCAACATATTGTAGAATGCTACATCATGCCAACATATTGTTCTGAATGCTACATCATGCCAACATATTGTTCTGAATGCTACATCATGCCAACATATTGTTCTGAATGCTACATCATGCCAACATATTGTAGAATGCTACATCACGCCAACATATTGTAGAATGCTACATCATGCCAACATATTGTAGAATGCTACATCATGCCAACATATTGTAGAATGCTACATCATGCCAACATATTGTAGAATGCTACATAATGCCAATATATTGTAGAATGCTACATCATGCCAACATATTGTAGAATGCTACATCATGCTAACATATTGTTCTGAATGCTACATCATGCCAACATATTGTAGAATGCTACATCATGCTAACATATTGTTGCTACATCATGCCAACATATTGTAGAATGCTACATCATGCCAACATATTGTAGAATGCTACATCATGCTAACATATTGTAGAATGCTAGAACATATTGTAGAATGCTACATCATGCCAACATATTGTAGAATGCTACATCATGCCAACATATTGTTCAGAATGCTACATCATGCTAACATATTGTAGAATGCTACATCATGCTAACATATTGTAGAATGCTACATCATGCCAACATATTGTAGAATGCTACATCATGCCAACATATTGTAGAATGCTACATCATGCCAACATATTGTAGAATGCTACATCATGCCAACATATTGTAGAATGCTACATCATGCCAACATATTGTAGAATGCTACATCATGCCAACATATTGTAGAATGCTACATCATGCTAACATATTGTAGAATGCTACATCATGCCAACATATTGTAGAATGCTACATCATGCTAACATATTGTAGAATGCTACATCATGCCAACATATTGTAGAATGCTACATCATGCTAACATATTGTAGAATGCTACATCATGCCAACATATTGTAGAATGCTACATCATGCTAACATATTGTAGAATGCTACATCATGCTAACATATTTTAGAATACTACATCATGCTAACATATTTTAGAATGCTACATAATGCTAACATATTGTTCTGAATGCTACATCATGCCAAAATATTGTTCTGAAAATACATCATGCCAACATTTTGATGAATGCTACATCATGCCAACATTTTGATGAATGCTACATCATGCCAACACATTGTAGAATGCTACATCATGCCAACATATTGTAGAATGCTACATCATGCCAACATCTTGAAGAATCCAAATAATGCCAATATATTTTAGAATGCTACATCATGCTAACATATTGTTCTCAATGATACATCATGCTAACATATTGTTCTCAATGATACATCATGCTAACATATTGTTCTGAATATTATATCATGCCAACATATTGTAGAATGCTTCATCATGCTAACATATTGTTCAGAATATCACATCATGCCAACATATTGTAGAATGCTTCATCATGCTAACATATTGTTCAGAATATCACATCATGCTAACATCTTGTAGAATGCTACATCATGCTAACATCTTGTAGAATGATGTCAGTCCCTCCAGTACCTTTTATGTGTTCATCTACTTTGACCCTGACATATTTAGGTCGTAATGTTCGGTCATCTCTCTATTGTGTAATTCAGACACCAGAACCTACTGATTGGAAACACTATCAATGAGCAATGTGGCTCCTGTCCCTGGTGCATCCCAAATGATGCACTCCTCAAACCCTATTCCCTAAATTGTGCACTTCTTCAAACCCTATTCCCTACATAGTACACTACTTCCCACAGGGCTCTGGTCAAGAGTACTGCACTATGTATGAAACAGGGGGGCATTTGGGATGCACACCATCTCTGTTCCTGTGGCCCCCCTCCCTCTCGAGCCATCTGGAGGGGGCAGGTATATTCTGGGTCCCGCTCCACAGCTAACCCTAATGCTTGCTGCTGTATTGTGACAGCAGAACTCAGGAAAAAATCCCCCGACCCAGTTCTGTTCTCGGGTCATCTGAGGTCACCCAAGGATTAAATTAGAGGCCGCAGGTGCCGTCCATCTGTAGTTCATGGTTTCCACTCAGGCAGAGAGAGGGGTACCTTTGTTGCCTGTGCTGCAAGGACCCCGTTCAGCTGGTTGCTTTGGGGACTGCCAAGTGTGAGATTGTCAATTAGAGAATCGGAGGGGAACCACAGGGTTGCCAGGGCAGGTTGCCAGGGCGGGTTGCCAGCCTCTGACCCCAGCTCTGTCCCATCACACTGGAACACCCTGGCAGCCCGTTCTGAGAAATTTAGGGCTCCCTGGTCTAGGGTGATATAAGTGCATTTAATGGCTGGACTGGGAACTGAGTTAGGAAGCTGTGGAGAGAGGTTGGAGGTTATTTAGAGGAGCAGAAACCTCCCAGGACTCACCCATTAAAGAGCAACACAACTATTAGCAACACTACCACTACTAATACTACTACTATTATGACTACCACTACCACTACTAATACTTCTACTACTATTATGACTACCACTACCACTACTACTACTAAAACGACGACTACTACTAATACTACTACTATTATGACTACCACTAACACTACTACTACTAATACTACTACTACTACTACTACTACTACTATTATGACTACCACAACCACTACTAATACTTCTACTACTATTATGACTACCACTACCATAATACTACTACTACTACTATTATGACTACCACTACCACTACCACTACTACCACTACTAATACTTCTACTACTATTATGACTACCACTACCACTACTACTACTAATACTACTACTACTACTATTATGACTACCACTACCACTACTACTACTAATACTACTACTACTACTACTACTGATACTATGATTAATACTACTACCAGTACCTGGATTACTACTACTACTGATACTATTATTGATACTACCACAGGTACCAGGATCAATACAACTACCGATACTATGATTAATACCAGGATTAATACTCCTACAAATACTAGATGTAATACTTCTACTGATACTAGGATTAATACTACTACTGATACTATGATTAATACCACTACCAATACTAGGATTAATAATAGGATTAATACTACTACTGATACTAGGATTAATACTAGGATTAATGCTACTGCCGATACCAGGATTAATACTACTACTGATACTAGGATTAATACTACTACCGGTACCGGGATTAATACTGCCACTGATACCATGATCAATACTAGGATTAATACTTCTACCGATGCTAGGAATAAAACCACTACTGATACCAGGATTAATACTAGGATTAATACTAGGATTAATACCACTACTAATACTAGGATTAATACTACTACTGATACCACGATTAATACTGCTACTGATGCTAGGATTAATATAACTACTGATACTAGGATTAATACTAGGATTAATACTACTACTAATCCTAGGATTAATACTACGACGGACACCAGGATTAATACTACCGTGGGTATTAGCATTAATACTCCTGCGGATACTATGATTAATGCTGCCACTAATACTAGGATTAATACTGCTGCTGATACTATGATTAATACTACCACTAATACTAGGATTAATACTACGGCTGATACTATGATTAATACTATCGCTAATGCTAGGATTAATACTACTGCGGATACCAGGATTAATACTACTACGGATACTAGAATTAAAACTACTACTGGTACTAGGATTAATACTACCGCGAATACTAGAATTTATACTACTACTGATACCATGATTAATACCATGATTACTACTACTACTGATACCAGGATTAATACCATGATTACTACTACAACTACAACTAGGATTAATACTACAACTAATACTATGATTAATACTACCGCTGATACTAGGATCAATACTACAACTAATACTATGGTTGGTACTACTGCTGATACTAGGATTAATACTGCTACTGATACTAGGATTAATACCACTACTGATACAAGGAATAATACTACAACTAATACTAGGATTAATAACACTACCGATACTAGGATTAATACTGCTGCTGATACTAGGATTAATGCCGCTACTAATGCTAGGATTAATACTAGGTTTACTACCATGCCGAATACTATGATTAATACTACTGCTGATACTAGGAATACTACTCGGATGAATACAAAACTTCCACAAAATCTGTGGCCTTTACAGAGCATGAGAAAGATCTATTTTAAGGTCTCAGAGCAAGCGAGAGAGATCCAAGCAGGGGAACTCCAGAATGGAGAGAGTGATGTTCAGCAAACACACACACACACACACACACACACACACACACACACACACACACACACACACGCGCACACACACACACACACACACACACACACACACACACACACGCACACACACACACGCACGCGCACGCGCACGCGCACACACACACACACACACACACACACACACACACACACACACACACACACACACACACACACACACACACACACACACACACACACGCTCTCTGGTCCTGTCAGTCTCTCTGCCATCAGACAAGACCTGACATGTTGAGAGAGAGAATGTGATGGAGCTTCCAATGTGAAAGACAAACCAGAGAAAGGAAGGTATAATTAAAGTCATTTCTCTAGGAATCATCTATGGTATGAGTACAGGACTAGTCGTAATAATTAAAGTAAATTCTCTAGGAACCATCTGTGAATACAGGACTGTGTGAATAGAGGTTCATCACCGTTCACAAGGAGAGGGAGCTTTAGCAGTAGCAGATGGTAATTATGGAATGAAAACAACTTCAACAAAGATCTTAAACCTAAAAAAAAGTTGCTTATTGTTTAAATAGAAATGGCCATCTGCACATCTATCACTCCAGTGTTTAACTGATATATTGTAATTATTTCGCCACTACGGCCTGTTTATTGCATTACCTCTGTTATCCTACCTCATTTGCACACACTGTACTTTTTCTATTGTGTTATTGACTGTATGTTTTGTTTATTCCACGTGTAACTCTGTGTTGTTGTTTGTGTCGGGATGCTTAGTGATATCTTGGCCAGATCACAGTTGCAAATGAGAACTTGTTCTCAACTAGCCTACCTGGTTAAATAAAGGTGTTCTCAACTGGCCTACCTGGTTAAATCAAATCAAATTTTATTTGTCACATACACATGGTTAGCAGATGTTAAATGCGAGTGTAGCGAAATGCTTGTGCTTCTAGTTCCGACAATGCAGTGATAACCAACAAGTAATCTAACTAACAATTCCAAAACTACTGTCTTATACACAGTGTAAGGGGATAAGGAACATGTACATAAGGATATATGAATGAGTGATGGTACAGAGCAGCATACAGTAGATGGTATCGAGTACAGTATATACATATGAGATGAGTGTGTAGACAAAGTAAACAAAGTGGCATAGTTAAAGTGGCTAGTGATACATGTGTTACATAAGGATGCAGTCGATGATGTAGAGTACAGTATATACATATGCATATGAGATGAATAATGTAGGGTAAGTAACATTATATAAGGTAGCATTGTTTAAAGTGGCTAGTGATATATTTACATAATTCCCATCAATTCCCATTATTAAAATGGCTGGAGTTGGGTCAGTGTCAATGACAGTGTGTTGGCAGCAGCCACTCAATGTTAGTGGTGGCTGTTTAACAGTCTGATGGCCTTGAGATAGAAGCTGTTTTTCAGTCTCTCGGTCCCAGCTTTGATGCACCTGTACTGACCTCGCCTTCTGGATGATAGCGGGGTGAACAGGCAGTGGTTTGGGTGGTTGATGTCCTTGATGATCTTTATGGCCTTCCTGTAACAACGGGTGGTGTAGGTGTCCTGGAGGGCAGGTAGTTTGCCCCCCGGTGATGCTCTGCAGCCCTCACTACCCTCTGGAGAGCCTTACGGTTGAGGGCAGAGCAGTTGCCGTACCAGGCGGTGATACAGCCCGCCAGGATGCTCTCGATTGTGCATCTGTAGAAGTTTGTGAGTGCTTTTGGTGACAAGCCGAATTTCTTCAGCCTCCTGAGGTTGAATAGGCGCTGCTGCGCCTTCTTCACGACGCTGTCAGTGTGAGTGGACCAATTCAGTTTGTCTGTGATGTGTATGCCGAGGAACTTAAAACTAGCTACCCTCTCCACTACTGTTCCATCGATGTGGATAGGGGGTGTTCCCTCTGCTGTTTCCTGAAGTCCACAATCATCTCCTTAGTTTTGTTGACGTTGAGTGTGAGGTTATTTTCCTGACACCACACTCCGAGGGCCCTCACCTCCTCCCTGTAGGCCGTCTCGTCGTTGTTGGTAATCAAGCCTACCACTGTTGTGTCGTCCGCAAACTTGATGATTGAGTTGGAGGCGTGCGTGGCCACGCAGTCGTGGGTGAACAGGGAGTACAGGAGAGGGCTCAGAACGCACCCTTGTGGGCCCCCCGTGTTGAGGATCAGCGGGGAGGAGATGTTGTTGCCTACCCTCACCACCTGGGGGCGGCCCGTCAGGAAGTCCAGTACCCAGTTGCACAGGGCGGGGTCGAGACCCAGGGTCTCGAGCTTGATGACGAGCTTGGAGGGTACTATGGTGTTGAATGCCGAGCTGTAGTCGATGAACAGCATTCTCACGTAGGTATTCCTCTTGTCCAGGTGGGTTAGGGCAGTGTGCAGTGTGGTTGAGATTGCATCGTCTGTGGACCTATTTGGGCGGTAAGCAAATTGGAGTGGGTCTAGGGTGTCAGGTAGTGTGGAGGTGATATGGTCCTTGACTAGTCTCTCAAAGCACTTCATGATGACGGAAGTGAGTGCTACGGGCGGTAGTCGTTTAGCTCAGTTACCTTAGCTTTCTTGGGAACAGGAACAATGGTGGCCCTCTTGAAGCATGTGGGAACAGCAGACTGGTATAGGGATTGATTGAATATGTCCGTAAACACACCGGCCAGCTGGTCTGCGCATGCTCTGAGGGCGCGGCTGGGGATGCCGTCTGGGCCTGCAGCCTTGCGAGGGTTAACACGTTTAAATGTCTTACTCACCTCAGCTGCAGTGAAGGAGAGACCGCATGTTTCCGTTGCAGGCCGTGTCAGTGGCACTGTATTGTCCTCAAAGCGGGCAAAAAAGTTATTTAGTCTGCCTGGGAGCAAGACATCCTGGTCCGTGACTGGGCTGGATTTCATCTTGTAGTCCGTGATTGACTGTAGACCCTGCCACATGCCTCTTGTGTCTGAGCCATTGAATTGAGATTCCACTTTGTCTCTGTACTGACGCTTAGCTTGTTTAATAGCCTTGCGGAGGGAATAGCTGCACTGTTTGTATTCAGTCATGTTGCCAGACACCTTGCCCTAATTAAAAGCAGTGGTTCGCGCTTTCAGTTTCACGCGAATGCTGCCATCAATCCACGGTTTCTGGTTAGGGAATGTTTTTATCGTTGCTATGGGAACGACATCTTCGACGCACGTTCTAATGAACTCGCACACCGAATCAGCGTATTCGTCAATATTCCCATCTGACGCAATACGAAACATGTCCCAGTCCACGTGATGGAAGCAGTCTTGGAGTGTAGAGTCAGCTTGGTCTGACCAGCGTTGGACAGACCTCAGCGTGGGAGCCTCTTGTTTTAATTTCTGCCTGTAGGCAGGGATCAGCAAAATGGAGTCATGGTCAGCTTTTCCAAAAGGGGGGCGGGGCAGGGCCTTATATGCGTCGCGGAAGTTAGAGTAACAATGATCCAAGGTTTTACCACCCCTGGTTGCGCAATCGATATACTGATAAAATTTAGGGAGTCTTGTTTTCAGATTGGCTTTGTTAAAATCCCCAGCTACAATGAATGCAGCCTCCGGATAAATGTTTTCCAGTTTGCAAAGAGTTAAATAAAGTTCGTTCAGAGCCATCGATGTGTCTGCTTGGGGGGGGATATATACGGCTGTGATTATAATCGAAGAGAATTCTCTTGGAAGATAATGCGGTCTACATTTGATTGTGAGGAATTCTAAATCAGGTGAACAGAAGGATTTGAGTTCCTGTATGTTTCCTTCATCACACCATGTCCCGTTAGTCATGAGGCATACGCCCCCGCCACTCTTCTTACCAGAGAGATGTTTGTTTCTGTCCGCGCGATGCGTGGAGAAACCCGTTGGCTGCACCGCCCTGGATAGCGTCTTCCCAGTAAGCCATGTTTCCGTAAAGCAGAGAACGTTGCAGTCTCTGATGTCCCTCTGGAATGCCACCCTTGCTCGGATTTCATCAACCTTGTTGTCGAGAGACTGGACATTGGCAAGAAGAATACTGGGAAGTGGTGCGCGGTGTGCCCTTTTTCGGAGTCTGACCAGAACACCGCCGCGTTTCCCTCTTTTTCGTAGTCGTTTCCTTGGGTCGCTGCAAGCGATCCATTCCGTTGTCCTGTTTGTAAGGCAGAACACAGGATCCGCGTCGCGGAAAACATATTCTTGGTCGTACTGATGGTGAGTTGACGCTGATCTTATATTCAGTAGTTCTTCTCGACTGTATGTAATGAAACCTAAGATGACCTGGGGTACTAATGTAAGAAATAACACGTAAAAAAACAAAAAACTGCATAGTTTCCTAGGAACGCGAAGCGAGGCGGCCATCTCAGTCGGCGCCGGAAGTAGGGAAGGTGTTCTCAACTAGCCTACCTGGTTAAATAAAGGTGTTCTCAACTAGCCTACCTGGTTAAATAAAGGTGTTCTCAACTAGCCTACCTGGTTAAATAAAGGTGTTCTCAACTAGCCTACCTGGTTAAATAAAGGTGTTCTCAACTAGCCTACCTGGTTAAATAAAGGTGTTCTCAACTAGCCTACCTGGTTAAATAAAGGTGTTCTCAACTAGCCTACCTGGTTAAATAAAGGTGTTCTCAACTAGCCTACCTGGTTAAATAAAGGTGTTCTCAACTAGCCTACCTGGTTAAATAAAGGTGTTCTCAACTAGCCTACCTGGTTAAATAAAGGTGTTCTCAACTAGCCTACCTGGTTAAATAAAGGTGTTCTCAACTAGCCTACCTGGTTAAATAAAGGTGTTCTCAACTAGCCTACCTGGTTAAATAAAGGTGTTCTCAACTAGCCTACCTGGTTAAATAAAGGTGTTCTCAACTAGCCTACCTGGTTAAATAAAGGTGTTCTCAACTAGCCTACCTGGTTAAATAAAGGCGTTCTCAACTAGCCTACCTGGTTAAATAAAGGTGTTCTCAACTAGCCTACCTGGTTAAATAAAGGTGTTCTCAACTGGCCTACCTGGTTAAATAAAGGTGTTCTCAACTAGCCTACCTGGTTAAATAAAGGTGTTCTCAACTGGCCTACCTGGTTAAATAAAGGTGTTCTCAACTGGCCTACCTGGTTAAATAAAGGTGTTCTCAACTGGCCTACCTGGTTAAATAAAGGTGTTCTCAACTGGCCTACCTGGTTAAATAAAGGTGTTCTCAACTAGCCTACCTGGTTAAATAAAGGTGTTCTCAACTGGCCTACCTGGTTAAATAAAGGTGTTCTCAACTGGCCTACCTGGTTAAATGAAGGTGTTCTCAACTAGCCTACCTGGTTAAATAAAGGTGTTCTCAACTGGCCTACCTGGTTAAATAAAGGTGTTCTCAACTAGCCTACCTGGTTAAATAAAGGTGTTCTCAACTAGCCTACCTGGTTAAATAAAGGTGTTCTCAACTAGCCTACCTGGTTAGAAAAAGGGAACTTGTTCTCAACTAGCCTACCTGGTTAAATAAAGGGAACTTGTTCTCAACTGGCCTACCTGGTTAAATAAAGGGAACTTGTTCTCAACTAGCCTACCTGGTTAAATAAAGGGAACTTGTTCTCAACTGGCCTACCTGGTTAAATAAAGGGAACTTGTTCTCAACTAGCCTACCTGGTTAAATAAAGGGAACTTGTTCTCAACTGGCCTACCTGGTTAAATAAAGGGAACTTGTTCTCAACTGGCCTACCTGGTTAAATAAAGGGAACTTGTTCTCAACTAGCCTACCTGGTTAAAAAAAGGGAACTTGTTCTCAACTAGCCTACCTGGTTAAATAAAGGGAACTTGTTCTCAACTAGCCTACCTGGTTAAAAAAAGGGAACTTGTTCTCAACTAGCCTACCTGGTTAACTAAAGGGAACTTGTTCTTAACTAGCCTACCTGGTTAAATAAAGGGAACTTGTTCTCAACTAGCCTACCTGGTTAAATAAAGCGAACTTGTTCTCAACTGGCCTACCTGGTTAAATAAAGGGAACTTGTTCTCAACTATCCTACCTGGTTAAATAAAGGGAACTTGTTCTCAACTGGCCTACCTGGTTAAATAAAGGGAACTTGTTCTCAACTGGCCTACCTGGTTAAATAAAGGGAACTTGTTCTCAACTAGCCTACCTGGTTAAAAAAAGGGAACTTGTTCTCAACTAGCCTACCTGGTTAAATAAAGGGAACTTGTTCTCAACTAGCCTACCTGGTTAAATAAAGGGAACTTGTTCTCAACTAGCCTACCTGGTTAAATAAAGGTGAAATAAAATAAAGTTAGTTTACTATTGA
The DNA here is from genome assembly GCF_023373465.1 of Oncorhynchus keta. Classification (NCBI taxonomy): domain Eukaryota; kingdom Metazoa; phylum Chordata; class Actinopteri; order Salmoniformes; family Salmonidae; genus Oncorhynchus; species Oncorhynchus keta. Next base: position 270,069 of record NW_026277910.1, on the reverse strand, counting down.
ACATAAAATGAAAATGTAAGTGACTCCACAAAGGAAATAATATGATTTTTAGAATCATCCTTTACTGTGTTGTGCAGTAAAGACATACAGTATAAATACAGTATTAAGCAACAATACAGTTGTATAGTAAAGTATAAACAGAAGAAATACAGTATTAAGCAACAATACAGTTGTATAGTAAAGTATAAACAGTATAAATACAGTATTAAAAAACAATACAGTTGTATAGTAAAGTATAAACAGAAGAAATACAGTATTAAGCAACAATACAGTTGTATAGTAAAGTATAAACAGAAGAAATACAGTATTAAGCAACAATACAGTTGTATAGTAAAGTATAAACAGAATAAATACAGTATTAAGCAACAATACAGTTGTATAGTAAAGTATAAACAGAAGAAATACAGTATTAAGCAACAATACAGTTGTATAGTAAAGTATAAACAGAAAAAATACAGTATTAAGCAACAATACAGTTGTATAGTAAATAAACACAGTACAAATACAGTATAAAGCAACAAGACATCTATTTCTTACAATATGATGAAAAAACTAAAGTGAAAGTTAAAAGAGGCAGGAAGAGGAACACATCTACACGTGGTAGTTTGTGTCCGCAGGACGGATGGGTTAGGGAGGGTTAGTTCCTAAGGGGGTGGTATACGATGGTCGGGTTATGGTTAGTTAAGGTTAGAGTTAGTTCCTGGGGGGGTTAGAGTTAGCTACTGAGGGGGGTCTTTAGTATTATTTGATTATTTGATCCTGTGAGGTTCAATTAAGTGGTTCGTTTACGCCTCCCGCGGAGTGTATTATCACGCCTCCCGTGAAGTGTGTGAATTGGAGCCAGGTCAGAACCGGGTTGAGGTGTTATTCATTATTTTTCCGCCTGTCGGATCCCATAAGGGGGTCGGGGAGACGGAGGCTGCAGGAGCAGGGGAGGAACAGGGGCAGGGAGCTGGGGGACGTCAAACACACTCAAAGCCTCTGGCTGCCCCAGGATTTTGATCAGCAAAGCATGTCCCACACCTGCACCGGCCCAGCCTGGGCTGGACGTGGGGTACAATGGAAACTCTCTCTGAGGGCCGTCGGAGACACAGGCTATTAACATCCTCTCTGATGAAATATCATTTATTAACCCCTCCTGTTCTGACTAGAACCCTTCTGTTGTTCTGACTAGAACCCCTCCTGTTCTGACTAGAACCCTTCTGTTGTTCTGACTAGAACCCTTCTGTCATACCGACTAAACCCCTTCACTTGTTCTGACTAGAACCCTTCTGTTATTCTGACTAGAACCCCTCCAGTTCTGACTAGAACCCCTCCTGTTCTGACTAGAACCCTTCTGTTGTTCTGACTAGAACCCTTCTGTCATACCGACTAAACCCCTTCTCTTATTCTGACTAGAACCCTTCAGTTATTCTGACTAGAACCCTTCTGTTATTCTGACTAGAACCCTTCTGTTATTCTGACTAGAACCCCTCCTGTTCTGACTAGAACCCTTCAGTTATTATGACTAGAACCCTTCCGTTATTCTGACTAAACCCCTTCTCTTGTTCTGACTAGAACCCTTCTGTTATTCTGACTAGAACCCCTCCTGTTCTGACTAGAACCCTTCTGTTATTCTGACTAGAACCCTTCTGTTATTCTGACTAGAACCCTTCTGTTATTCTGACTAGAACCCTTCTGTCATACCGACTAAACCCCTTCTCTTGTTCTGACTAGAACCCTTCTGTTATTCTGACTAGAACCCCTCCTGTTCTGACTAGAACCCTTCTCTTATTCTGACTAGAACCCTTCAGTTATTCTGACTAGAACCCCTCCTGTTCTGACTAGAACCCTTCTGTTATTCTGACTAGAACCCCTCCTGTTCTGACTAGAACCCTTCTGTTATTCTGACTAGAACCCTTCTGTTATTCTGACTAGAACCCCTCCTGTTCTGACTAGAACCCTTCTGTTATTCTGACTAGAACCCCTCCTGTTCTGACTAGAACCCTTCTGTTATTCTGACTAGAACCCTTCTGTTATTCTGACTAGAACCATTCTGTTATACCGACTAAACCCCTTCTGTTATTCTGACTAGAACCCTTCTGTTATACCGACTGAAACCCTTCTGTCATTCTGACTAGAACCCTTCTGTCATTCTGACTAGAACCCTTCTGTTATACCGACTAAACCCCGTCTCTTGTTCTGACTAGAACCCTTCTGTTATTCTGACTAGAACCCCTCCTGTTCTGACTAGAACCCTTCTCTTATTCTGACTAGAACCCTTCAGTTATTCTGACTAGAACCCCTCCTGTTCTCACTAGAACCCTTCTGTTATTCTGACTAGAACCCCTCCTGTTCTGACTAGAACCCTTCTGTTATTCTGACTAGAACCCTTCTGTTATTCTGACTAGAACCCCTCCTGTTCTGACTAGAACCCTTCTGTTATTCTGACTAGAACCCCTCCTGTTCTGACTAGAACCCTTCTGTTATTCTGACTAGAACCCTTCTGTTATTCTGACTAGAACCCTTCTGTTATTCTGACTAGAACCCTTCTGTTATACCGACTAAACCCCTTCACTTGTTCTGACTAGAACCCTTCTGTTATTCTGACGAGAACCCTTCTGTTATACCTACTAAACCCCGTCTCTTGTTCTGACTAGAACCCTTCTGTTATTCTGACTAGAACTATTCTGTTATTCTGACGAGAACCCTTCTGTTATTCTGACTAGAACCCTTCTGTTATTCTGACTAGAACCCTTCTGTCATACCGACTAAACCCCTTCTCTTGTTCTGACTAGAACCCTTCTGTTATTCTGAATAGAACCCCTCCTGTTCTGACTAGAACCCTTCTCTTATTCTGACTAGAACCCTTCAGTTATTCTGACTAGAACCCTTCTGTTATTCTGACTAGAACCCTTCTGTTATTCTGACTAGAACCCCTCCTGTTTTGACTAGAACCCTTCAGTTATTCTGACTAGAACCCTTCCGTTATTCTGACTAGAACCCTTCTGTTATTCTGACTAGAACCCTTCTGTTATTCTGACTAGAACCCCTCCTGTTCTGACTAGAACCCTTCTGTTATTCTGACAAGAACCCCTCCTGTTCTGACTAGAACCCTTCTGTTATTCTGACTAGAACCCTTCTGTCATACCGACTAAACCCCTTCTCTTGTTCTGACTAGAACCCTTCTGTTATTCTGACTAGAACCCCTCCTGTTCTGACTAGAACCCTTCTGTTATTCTGACTAGAACCCTTCTGTTATTCTGACTAGAACCCTTCTGTTATTCTGACTAGAACCCTTCTGTCATACCGACTAAACCCCTTCTCTTGTTCTGACTAGAACCCTTCTGTTATTCTGACTAGAACCCCTCCTGTTCTGACTAGAACCCTTCTCTTATTCTGACTAGAACCCTTCAGTTATTCTGACTAGAACCCCTCCTGTTCTGACTAGAACCCTTCTGTTATTCTGACTAGAACCCCTCCTGTTCTGACTAGAACCCTTCAGTTATTCTGACTAGAACCCTTCAGTTATTCTGACTAGAACCCCTCCTGTTCTGACTAGAACCCTTCTGTTATTCTGACTAGAACCCTTCTGTTATTCTGACTAGAACCCCTCCTGTTCTGACTAGAACCCTTCTGTTATTCTGACTAGAACCCCTCCTGTTCTGACTAGAACCCTTCTCTTATTCTGACTAGAACCCTTCAGTTATTCTGACTAGAACCCCTCCTGTTCTGACTAGAACCCTTCTCTTATTCTGACTAGAACCCTTCAGTTATTCTGACTAGAACCCCTCCTGTTCTGACTAGAACCCTTCTGTTATTCTGACTAGAACCCCTCCTGTTCTGACTAGAACCCTTCAGTTATTCTGACTAGAACCCTTCCATTATTCTGACTAGAACCCTTCTGTTATTCTGACTAGAACCCTTCTGTTATTCTGACTAGAACCCCTCCTGTTCTGACTAGAACCCTTCTGTTATTCTGACTAGAATCCCTCCTGTTCTGACTAGAACCCTTCTGTTATTCTGACTAGAACCCTCCTGTTCTGACTAGAACCCTTCTGTTATTCTGACTAGAACCCTTCTGTTATTCTGACTAGAACCATTCTGTTATACCGACTAAACCCCTTCTGTTATTCTGACTAGAACCCTTCTGTTATACCGACTGAAACCCTTCTGTCATTCTGACTAGAACCCTTCTGTCATTCTGACTAGAACCCTTCTGTTATTCTGACTAGAACCATTCTGTTATACCGACTAAACCCCTTCCATTATTCTGACTAGAACCCTTCTGTTATTCTGACTAGAACCCTTCTGTTATTCTGACTAGAACCCTCCTGTTCTGACTAGAACCCTTCTGTTATTCTGACTAGAATCCCTCCTGTTCTGACTAGAACCCTTCTGTTATTCTGACTAGAACCCCTCCTGTTCTGACTAGAACCCTTCTGTTATTCTGACTAGAACCCTTCTGTTATTCTGACTAGAACCATTCTGTTATTCTGACTAGAACCCTTCTGTTATACCGACTAAAACCCTTCTGTCATTCTGACTAGAACCCTTCTGTTATACCGACTAAACCCCTGCTGTTATTCTGACTAGAACCCTCCTGTTCTGACTAGAACCCTTCTGTTATTCTGACTAGAACCCTTCTGTTATTCTGACTAGAACCCTTCTGTTATTCTGACTAGAACCCTTCTGTCATACCGACTAAACCCCTTCTCTTGTTCTGACTAGAACCCTTCTGTTATTCTGACTAGAACCCCTCCTGTTCTGACTAGAACCCTTCTCTTATTCTGACTAGAACCCTTCAGTTATTCTGACTAGAACCCTCCTGTTCTGACTAGAACCCTTCTGTTATTCTGACTAGAACCCCTCCTGTTCTGACTAGAACCCTTCTGTTATTCTGACTAGAACCCTCCTGTTCTGACTAGAACCCTTCTGTTATTCTGACTAGAACCCTTCTGTTATTCTGACTAGAACCCTTCTGTTATTCTGACTAGAACCCTTCTGTTATACCGACTAAACCCCTTCTCTTGTTCTGACTAGAACCCTTCTGTTATTCTGACTAGAACCCTTCTGTTATACCGACTAAACCCCCTCTCTTGTTCTTACTAGAACCCTTCTGTTATTCTGACTAGAACCCTTCTGTTATTCTGACGAGAACCCTTCTGTTATTCTGACTAGAACCCTTCTGTTATTCTGACTAGAACCCTTCTGTCATACCGACTAAAGCCCTTCTCTTGTTCTGACTAGAACCCTTCAGTTATTCTGACTAGAACCCTTCTGTTATTCTGACTAGAACCCTTCTGTTATTCTGACTAGAACCCCTCCTGTTCTGACTATAACCCTTCAGTTATTCTGACTAGAACCCTCCTGTTCTGACTAGAACCCTTCTCTTATTCTGACTAGAACCCTTCAGTTATTCTGACTAGAACCCCTCCTGTTCTGACTAGAACCCTTCTCTTATTCTGACTAGAACCCTTCAGTTATTCTGACGAGAACCCCTCCTGTTCTGACTAGAACCCTTCTGTTATTCTGACTAGAACCCCTCCTGTTCTGACTAGAACCCTTCAGTTATTCTGACTAGAACCCTTCCGTTATTCTGACTAGAACCCTTCTGTTATTCTGACTAGAACCCTTCTGTTATTCTGACTAGAACCCCTCCTGTTCTGACTAGAACCCTTCTGTTATTCTGACTAGAACCCCTCCTGTTCTGACTAGAACCCTTCTGTTATTCTGACTAGAACCCTCCTGTTCTGACTAGAACCCTTCTGTTATTCTGACTAGAACCCTTCTGTTATTCTGACTAGAACCATTCTGTTATACCGACTAAACCCCTTCTGTTATTCTGACTAGAACCCTTCTGTTATACCGACTGAAACCCTTCTGTCATTCTGACTAGAACCCTTCTGTCATTCTGACTAGAACCCTTCTGTTATTCTGACTAGAACCATTCTGTTATACCGACTAAACCCCTTCCATTATTCTGACTAGAACCCTTCTGTTATTCTGACTAGAACCCTTCTGTTATTCTGACTAGAACCCCTCCTGTTCTGACTAGAACCCTTCTGTTATTCTGACTAGAATCCCTCCTGTTCTGACTAGAACCCTTCTGTTATTCTGACTAGAACCCTCCTGTTCTGACTAGAACCCTTCTGTTATTCTGACTAGAACCCTTCTGTTATTCTGACTAGAACCATTCTGTTATTCTGACTAGAACCCTTCTGTTATACCGACTAAAACCCTTCTGTCATTCTGACTAGAACCCTTCTGTTATACCGACTAAACCCCTGCTGTTATTCTGACTAGAACCCCTCCTGTTCTGACTAGAACCCTTCTGTTATTCTGACTAGAACCCTTCTGTTATTCTGACTAGAACCCTTCTGTTATTCTGACTAGAACCCTTCTGTCATACCGACTAAACCCCTTCTCTTGTTCTGACTAGAACCCTTCTGTTATTCTGACTAGAACCCCTCCTGTTCTGACTAGAACCCTTCTCTTATTCTGACTAGAACCCTTCAGTTATTCTGACTAGAACCCCTCCTGTTCTGACTAGAACCCTTCTGTTATTCTGACTAGAACCCCTCCTGTTCTGACTAGAACCCTTCTCTTATTCTGACTAGAACCCTTCAGTTATTCTGACTAGAACCCCTCCTGTTCTGACTAGAACCCTTCTGTTATTCTGACTAGAACCCCTCCTGTTCTGACTAGAACCCTTCTGTTATTCTGACTAGAACCCTCCTGTTCTGACTAGAACCCTTCTGTTATTCTGACTAGAACCCTTCTGTTATTCTGACTAGAACCCTTCTGTTATTCTGACTAGAACCCTTCTGTTATACCGACTAAACCCCTTCTCTTGTTCTGACTAGAACCCTTCTGTTATTCTGACTAGAACCCTTCTGTTATACCGACTAAACCCCGTCTCTTGTTCTTACTAGAACCCTTCTGTTATTCTGACTAGAACCCTTCTGTTATTCTGACGAGAACCCTTCTTTTATTCTGACTAGAACCCTTCTGTTATTCTGACTAGAACCCTTCTGTCATACCGACTAAAGCCCTTCTCTTGTTCTGACTAGAACCCTTCTGTTATTCTGACTAGAACCCCTCCTGTTCTGACTAGAACCCTTCCGTTATTCTGACTAGAACCCTTCTGTTATTCTGACTAGAACCCTCCTGTTCTGACTAGAACCCTTCTGTTATTCTGACTAGAACCCCTCCTGTTCTGACTAGAACCCTTCTCTTATTCTGACTAGAACCCTTCAGTTATTCTGACTAGAACCCCTCCTGTTCTGACTAGAACCCTTCTCTTATTCTGACTAGAACCCTTCAGTTATTCTGACTAGAACCCCTCCTGTTCTGACTAGAACCCTTCTGTTATTCTGACTAGAACCCCTCCTGTTCTGACTAGAACCCTTCAGTTATTCTGACTAGAACCCTTCCGTTATTCTGACTAGAACCCTTCTGTTATTCTGACTAGAACCCTTCTGTTATTCTGACTAGAACCCCTCCTGTTCTGACTAGAACCCTTCTGTTATTCTGACTAGAATCCCTCCTGTTCTGACTAGAACCCTTCTGTTATTCTGACTAGAACCCCTCCTGTTCTGACTAGAACCCTTCTGTTATTCTGACTAGAACCCTTCTGTTATTCTGACTAGAACCATTCTGTTATACCGACTAAACCCCTTCTGTTATTCTGACTAGAACCCTTCTGTTATACCGACTGAAACCCTTCTGTCATTCTGACTAGAACCCTTCTGTCATTCTGACTAGAACCCTTCTGTTATTCTGACTAGAACCATTCTGTTATACCGACTAAACCCCTTCCATTATTCTGACTAGAACCCTTCTGTTATTCTGACTAGAACCCTTCTGTTATTCTGACTAGAACCCCTCCTGTTCTGACTAGAACCCTTCTGTTATTCTGACTAGAATCCCTCCTGTTCTGACTAGAACCCTTCTGTTATTCTGACTAGAACCCTCCTGTTCTGACTAGAACCCTTCTGTTATTCTGACTAGAACCCTTCTGTTATTCTGACTAGAACCATTCTGTTATTCTGACTAGAACCCTTCTGTTATACCGACTAAAACCCTTCTGTCATTCTGACTAGAACCCTTCTGTTATACCGACTAAACCCCTGCTGTTATTCTGACTAGAACCCCTCCTGTTCTGACTAGAACCCTTCTGTTATTCTGACTAGAACCCTTCTGTTATTCTGACTAGAACCCTTCTGTTATTCTGACTAGAACCCTTCTGTCATACCGACTAAACCCCTTCTCTTGTTCTGACTAGAACCCTTCTGTTATTCTGACTAGAACCCTCCTGTTCTGACTAGAACCCTTCTCTTATTCTGACTAGAACCCTTCAGTTATTCTGACTAGAACCCCTCCTGTTCTGACTAGAACCCTTCTGTTATTCTGACTAGAACCCCTCCTGTTCTGACTAGAACCCTTCTGTTATTCTGACTAGAACCCCTCCTGTTCTGACTAGAACCCTTCTGTTATTCTGACTAGAACCCTTCTGTTATTCTGACTAGAACCCTTCTGTTATTCTGACTAGAACCCTTCTGTTATACCGACTAAACCCCTTATCTTGTTCTGACTAGAACCCTTCTGTTATTCTGACTAGAACCCTTCTGTTATACCGACTAAACCCCGTCTCTTGTTCTTACTAGAACCCTTCTGTTATTCTGACTAGAACCCTTCTGTTATTCTGACGAGAACCCTTCTTTTATTCTGACTAGAACCCTTCTGTTATTCTGACTAGAACCCTTCTGTCATACCGACTAAACCCCTTCTCTTGTTCTGACTAGAACCCTTCTGTTATTCTGACTAGAACCCCTCCTGTTCTGACTAGAACCCTTCTCTTATTCTGACTAGAACCCTTCAGTTATTCTGACTAGAACCCCTCCTGTTCTGACTAGAACCCTTCTGTTATTCTGACTAGAACCCCTCCTGTTCTGACTAGAACCCTTCTGTTATTCTGACTAGAACCCTCCTGTTCTGACTAGAACCCTTCTGTTATTCTGACTAGAACCCTTCTGTTATTCTGACTAGAACCCTTCTGTTATTCTGACTAGAACCCTTCTGTTATACCGACTAAACCCCTTCTCTTGTTCTGACTAGAACCCTTCTGTTATTCTGACTAGAACCCTTCTGTTATACCGACTAAACCCCGTCTCTTGTTCTTACTAGAACCCTTCTGTTATTCTGACTAGAACCCTTCTGTTATTCTGACGAGAACCCTTCTTTTATTCTGACTAGAACCCTTCTGTTATTCTGACTAGAACCCTTCTGTCATACCGACTAAAGCCCTTCTCTTGTTCTGACTAGAACCCTTCTGTTATTCTGACTAGAACCCCTCCTGTTCTGACTAGAACCCTTCTGTTATTCTGACTAGAACCCTTCTGTTATTCTGACTAGAACCCCTCCTGTTCTGACTAGAACCCTTCTGTTATTCTGACTAGAACCCCTCCTGTTCTGACTAGAACCCTTCTCTTATTCTGACTAGAACCCTTCAGTTATTCTGACTAGAACCCCTCCTGTTCTGACTAGAACCCTTCTCTTATTCTGACTAGAACCCTTCAGTTATTCTGACTAGAACCCCTCCTGTTCTGACTAGAACCCTTCTGTTATTCTGACTAGAACCCTCCTGTTCTGACTAGAACCCTTCAGTTATTCTGACTAGAACCCTTCCGTTATTCTGACTAGAACCCTTCTGTTATTCTGACTAGAACCCTTCTGTTATTCTGACTAGAACCCCTCCTGTTCTGACTAGAACCCTTCTGTTATTCTGACTAGAATCCCTCCTGTTCTGACTAGAACCCTTCTGTTATTCTGACTAGAACCCCTCCTGTTCTGACTAGAACCCTTCTGTTATTCTGACTAGAACCCTTCTGTTATTCTGACTAGAACCATTCTGTTATACCGACTAAACCCCTTCTGTTATTCTGACTAGAACCCTTCTGTTATACCGACTGAAACCCTTCTGTCATTCTGACTAGAACCCTTCTGTCATTCTGACTAGAACCCTTCTGTTATTCTGACTAGAACCATTCTGTTATACCGACTAAACCCCTTCCATTATTCTGACTAGAACCCTTCTGTTATTCTGACTAGAACCCTTCTGTTATTCTGACTAGAACCTCCTGTTCTGACTAGAACCCTTCTGTTATTCTGACTAGAATCCCTCCTGTTCTGACTAGAACCCTTCTGTTATTCTGACTAGAACCCCTCCTGTTCTGACTAGAACCCTTCTGTTATTCTGACTAGAACCCTTCTGTTATTCTGACTAGAACCATTCTGTTATTCTGACTAGAACCCTTCTGTTATACCGACTAAAACCCTTCTGTCATTCTGACTAGAACCCTTCTGTTATACCGACTAAACCCCTGCTGTTATTCTGACTAGAACCCCTCCTGTTCTGACTAGAACCCTTCTGTTATTCTGACTAGAACCCTTCTGTTATTCTGACTAGAACCCTTCTGTTATTCTGACTAGAACCCTTCTGTCATACCGACTAAACCCCTTCTCTTGTTCTGACTAGAACCCTTCTGTTATTCTGACTAGAACCCCTCCTGTTCTGACTAGAACCCTTCTCTTATTCTGACTAGAACCCTTCAGTTATTCTGACTAGAACCCCTCCTGTTCTGACTAGAACCCTTCTGTTATTCTGACTAGAACCCCTCCTGTTCTGACTAGAACCCTTCTGTTATTCTGACTAGAACCCCTCCTGTTCTGACTAGAACCCTTCTGTTATTCTGACTAGAACCCTTCTGTTATTCTGACTAGAACCCTTCTGTTATTCTGACTAGAACCCTTCTGTTATACCGACTAAACCCCTTCTCTTGTTCTGACTAGAACCCTTCTGTTATTCTGACTAGAACCCTTCTGTTATACCGACTAAACCCCGTCTCTTGTTCTTACTAGAACCCTTCTGTTATTCTGACTAGAACCCTTCTGTTATTCTGACGAGAACCCTTCTGTTATTCTGACTAGAACCCTTCTGTTATTCTGACTAGAACCCTTCTGTCATACCGACTAAAGCCCTTCTCTTGTTCTGACTAGAACCCTTCTGTTATTCTGACTAGAACCCCTCCTGTTCTGACTAGAACCCTTCTGTTATTCTGACTAGAACCCTTCTGTTATTCTGACTAGAACCATTCTGTTATACCGACTAAACCCCTTCTGTTATTCTGACTAGAACCCTTCTGTTATACCGACTGAAACCCTTCTGTCATTCTGACTAGAACCCTTCTGTCATTCTGACTAGAACCCTTCTGTTATTCTGACTAGAACCCTTCTGTTATACCGACTAAACCCCGTCTCTTGTTCTGACTAGAACCCTTCTGTTATTCTGACTAGAACCCTTCTGTTATTCTGACGAGAACCCTTCTGTTATTCTGACTAGAACCCTTCTGTCATTCTGACTAGAACCCTTCTGTTATACCGACTAAACCCCTGCTGTTATTCTGACTAGAACCCTTCTGTTATTCTGACTAGAACCCTTCTGTTATTCTGACTAGAACCCTTCTGTTATTCTGACTAGAACCCTTCTGTCATACCGACTAAACCCCTTCTCTTGTTCTGACTAGAACCCTTCTGTTATTCTGACTAGAACCCCTCCTGTTCTGACTAGAACCCTTCTCTTATTCTGACTAGAACCCTTCAGTTATTCTGACTAGAACCCCTCCTGTTCTGACTAGAACCCTTCTGTTATTCTGACTAGAACCCCTCCTGTTCTGACTAGAACCCTTCTGTTATTCTGACTAGAACCCCTCCTGTTCTGACTAGAACCCTTCTGTTATTCTGACTAGAACCCTTCTGTTATTCTGACTAGAACCCTTCTGTTATTCTGACTAGAACCCTTCTGTTATACCGACTAAACCCCTTCTCTTGTTCTGACTAGAACCCTTCTGTTATTCTGACTAGAACCCTTCTGTTATACCGACTAAACCCCGTCTCTTGTTCTTACTAGAACCCTTCTGTTATTCTGACTAGAACCCTTCTGTTATTCTGACGAGAACCCTTCTGTTATTCTGACTAGAACCCTTCTGTTATTCTGACTAGAACCCTTCTGTCATACCGACTAAAGCCCTTCTCTTGTTCTGACTAGAACCCTTCTGTTATTCTGACTAGAACCCCTCCTGTTCTGACTAGAACCCTTCTGTTATTCTGACTAGAACCCTTCTGTTATTCTGACTAGAACCATTCTGTTATACCGACTAAACCCCTTCTGTTATTCTGACTAGAACCCTTCTGTTATACCGACTGAAACCCTTCTGTCATTCTGACTAGAACCCTTCTGTCATTCTGACTAGAACCCTTCTGTTATTCTGACTAGAACCATTCTGTTATACCGACTAAACCCCTTCCGTTATTCTGACTAGAACCCTTCTGTTATTCTGACTAGAACCCTTCTGTTATTCTGACTAGAACCCCTCCTGTTCTGACTAGAACCCTTCTGTTATTCTGACTAGAATCCCTCCTGTTCTGACTAGAACCCTTCTGTTATTCTGACTAGAACCCCTCCTGTTCTGACTAGAACCCTTCTGTTATTCTGACTAGAACCCTTCTGTTATTCTGACTAGAACCATTCTGTTATACCGACTAAACCCCTTCTGTTATTCTGACTAGAACCCTTCTGTTATACTGACTAAAACCCTTCTGTCATTCTGACTAGAACCCTTCTGTTATACCGACTAAACCCCTGCTGTTATTCTGACTAGAACCCCTCCTGTTCTGACTAGAACCCTTCTGTTATTCTGACTAGAACCCTTCTGTTATTCTGACTAGAACCCTTCTGTTATTCTGACTAGAACCCTTCTGTCATACCGACTAAACCCCTTCTCTTGTTCTGACTAGAACCCTTCTGTTATTCTGACTAGAACCCCTCCTGTTCTGACTAGAACCCTTCTCTTATTCTGACTAGAACCCTTCAGTTATTCTGACTAGAACCCCTCCTGTTCTGACTAGAACCCTTCTGTTATTCTGACTAGAACCCCTCCTGTTCTGACTAGAACCCTTCTGTTATTCTGACTAGAACCCTTCTGTTATTCTTACTAGAACCCCTCCTGTTCTGACTAGAACCCTTCTGTTATTCTGACTAGAACCCCTCCTGTTCTGACTAGAACCCTTCTGTTATTCTGACTAGAACCCTTCTGTTATTCTGACTAGAACCCTTCTGTTATACCGACTAAACCCCTTCTCTTGTTCTGACTAGAACCCTTCTGTTATTCTGACTAGAACCCTTCTGTTATACCGACTAAACCCCCTCTCTTGTTCTTACTAGAACCCTTCTGTTATTCTGACTAGAACCCTTCTGTTATTCTGACGAGAACCCTTCTGTTATTCTGACTAGAACCCTTCTGTTATTCTGACTAGAACCCTTCTGTCATACCGACTAAACCCCTTCTCTTGTTCTGACTAGAACCCTTCTGTTATTCTGACTAGAACCCCTCCTGTTCTGACTAGAACCCTTCTCTTATTCTGACTAGAACCCTTCAGTTATTCTGACTAGAACCCTTCTGTTATTCTGACTAGAACCCTTCTGTTATTCTGACTAGAACCCCTCCTGTTCTGACTATAACCCTTCAGTTATTCTGACTAGAACCCTTCCGTTATTCTGACTAGAACCCTTCTGTTATTCTGACTAGAACCCTTCTGTTATTCTGACTAGAACCCCTCCTGTTCTGACTAGAACCCTTCTGTTATTCTGACTAGAACCCTTCTGTTATTCTGACTAGAACCCTTCTGTTATTCTGACTAGAACCCTTCTGTCATACCGACTAAACCCCTTCTCTTGTTCTGACTAGAACCCTTCTGTTATTCTGACTAGAACCCCTCCTGTTCTGACTAGAACCCTTCTCTTATTCTGACTAGAACCCTTCCGTTATTCTGACTAGAACCCTTCTGTTATTCTGACTAGAACCCTTCTGTTATTCTGACTAGAACCCCTCCTGTTCTGACTATAACCCTTCAGTTATTCTGACTAGAACCCTTCCGTTATTCTGACTAGAACCCTTCTGTTATTCTGACTAGAACCCTTCTGTTATTCTGACTAGAACCCTTCTGTTATTCTGACTAGAACCCTTCTGTTATTCTGAATAGAACCCTTCTGTCATACCGACTAAACCCCTTCTCTTGTTCTGACTAGAACCCTTCTGTTATTCTGACTAGAACCCCTCCTGTTCTGACTAGAACCCTTCTCTTATTCTGACTAGAACCCTTCCGTTATTCTGACTAGAACCCTTCTGTTATTCTGACTAGAACCCTTCTGTTATTCTGACTAGAACCCCTCCTGTTCTGACTAGAACCCTTCTGTTATTCTGACTAGAACCCCTCCTGTTCTGACTAGAACCCTTCTCTTATTCTGACTAGAACCCTTCAGTTATTCTGACTAGAACCCCTCCTGTTCTAACTAGAACCCTTCTGTTATTCTGACTAGAACCCCTCCTGTTCTGACTAGAACCCTTCAGTTATTCTGACTAGAATCCCTCCTGTTCTGACTAGAACCCTTCTGTTATTCTGACTAGAACCCCTCCTGTTCTGACTAGAACCCTTCTGTCATACCGACTAAACCCCTTCTGTTATTCTGACTAGAACCCCTCCTGTTCTGACTAGAACCCTTCTCTTATTCTGACTAGAACCCTTCAGTTATTCTGACGAGAACCCCTCCTGTTCTGACTAGAACCCTTCTGTTATTCTGACTATAACCCCTCCTGTTCTGACTAGAACCCTTCAGTTATTCTGACTAGAACCCTTCCGTTATTCTGACTAGAACCCTTCTGTTATTCTGACTAGAACCCTTCTGTTATTCTGACTAGAACCCCTCCTGTTCTGACTAGAACCCTTCTGTTATTCTGACTAGAACCCCTCCTGTTCTGACTAGAACCCTTCTCTTATTCTGACTAGAACCCTTCAGTTATTCTGACTAGAACCCCTCCTGTTCTGACTAGAACCCTTCTGTTATTCTGACTAGAACCCCTCCTGTTCTGACTAGAACCCTTCAGTTATTCTGACTAGAATCCCTCCTGTTCTGACTAGAACCCTTCTGTTATTCTGACTAGAACCCCTCCTGTTCTGACTAGAACCCTTCTGTTATTCTGACTAGAACCCTTCTGTTATTCTGACTAGAACCCTTCTGTTATTCTGACTAGAACCCCTCCTGTTCTGACTAGAACCCTTCTCTTATTCTGACTAGAACCCTTCAGTCATTCTGACTAGAACCCCTCCTGTTCTGACTAGAACCCTTCTGTTATTCTGACTAGAACCCCTCCTGTTCTGACTAGAACCCTTCTGTTATTCTGACTAGAATCCTTCTGTTATTCTGACTAGAACCCCTCCTGTTCTGACTAGAACCCTTCTGTTATTCTGACTAGAACCCTTCTGTTATTCTGACTAGAACCATTCTGTTATACCGACTAAACCCCTTCTGTTATTCTGACTAGAACCCTTCTGTTATACCGACTGAAACCCTTCTGTCATTCTGACTAGAACCCTTCTGTCATTCTGACTAGAACCCCTCTGTTATACCGACTAAACCCCTTCTGTTATTCTGACTAGAACCCTTCTGTTATACCGACTAAAACCCTTCTGTCATTCTGACTAGAACCCTTCTGTTATACCGACCAAACCCCTGCTGTTATTCTGACTAGAACCCTTCTGTTATTCTGACTAGAACCCTTCTGTTATTCTGACTAGAACCCTTCTGTTATTCTGACTAGAACCCTTCTGTTATACCGACTAAACCCCTTCTCTTGTTCTGACTAGAACCCTTCTGTTATTCTGACTAGAACCCTTCTGTTATACCGACTAAACCCCGTCTCTTGTTCTGACTAGAACCCTTCTGTTATTCTGACTAGAACCCTTCTGTTATTCTGACGAGAACCCTTCTGTTATTCTGACTAGAACCCTTCTGTCATTCTGACTAGAACCCTTCTGTTATTCTGACTAGAACCCTGCTGTTATTCTGACTAGAACCCTTCTGTCATACCGACTAAACCCCTTCTCTTGTTCTGACTAGAACCCTTCTGTTATTCTGACTAGAACCCCTCCTGTTCTGACTAGAACCCTTCTCTTATTCTGACTAGAACCCTTCAGTTATTCTGACTAGAACCCCTCCTGTTCTGACTAGAACCCTTCTGTTATTCTGACTAGAACCCCTCCTGTTCTGACTAGAACCCTTCTGTTATTCTGACTAGAACCCTTCTGTTATTCTGACTAGAACCCTTCTGTTATTCTGACTAGAACCATTCTGTTATACCGACTAAACCCCTTCTGTTATTCTGACTAGAACCCTTCTGTTATACCGACTGAAACCCTTCTGTCATTCTGACTAGAACCCTTCTGTCATTCTGACTAAAACCCTTCTGTCATTCTGACTAGAACCCTTCTGTTATTCTGACTAGAACCCTTCTGTTATACCGACTAAACCCCTTCTCTTGTTCTGACTAGAACCCTTCTGTTATTCTGACTAGAACCCTTCTGTTATTCTGACTAGAACCCTTCTGTTATTCTGACTAGAACCATTCTGTTATACCGACTAAACCCCTTCTGTTATTCTGACTAGAACCATTCTGTTATACCGACTGAAACCCTTCTGTCATTCTGACTAGAACCCTTCTGTCATTCTGACTAAAACCTTTCTGTCATTCTGACTAGAACCCTTCTGTTATTCTGACTAGAACCCTTCTGTTATACTGACTAGACCCCTTCTCTTGTTCTGACTAGAACCCTTCTGTTATACCGACTAAACCCCTTCTCTTGTTCTGACTAAAACCCTTCTGTTATTCTGACTAGAACCCTTCTGTTATTCTGACTTGAACCCTTCTGTTTTTCTGAGTAGAACCCTTCTGTTATTCTGACTAAAACTCTTCTGTTATTCTGAGTAGAACCCTTCTGTTATTCTGACTAAAACTCTTCTGTTATTCTGACTAGAACCCTTATGTTATTCTGAGTAGAATTCTTCTGTTATTCTGAGTAGACCCCTTCTGTTATTCTGACTAAAACTCTTCTGTTATTCTGAGTAGAACCCTTCTGTTATACTGAGTAGAATTCTTCTGTTATTCTGACTGGAACCCTTCTGTTATTCTGACTGGAACCCTTCTGTTAATATTCCTAGAATTATTCTGTTATTCTGACAAAACCTTTCAGTTTTTCTGATTTAACCGATTTTGTTATGCTGACTTGAACCCTTCTGTTATTCTGACTAGAACTCTTGTGTTACTCTTACTTTAATGGAAACATGGAGTAGTATCATAAAGGAAACAGAAAGCAGAGTGGCCCTAGATCCATACGTCTCTTCTGTCCTTAGTTTCTGATTATGATCCACAGTCCACAGATTTTTCCTCTTTTGCCACCCTCTATCTATCCTTATATGTGTCATCTTTATAAGTGTAATCGTTATGCACATACAATCCTTATTGGATATAACACATTTACTGGTTTAAACCTTTTAGGAGGTCGATAATGATTTGTACATTGCATCCGGTGATGCTCTGATATTGAAGCTGAAAGGTGGAGGTGTGGTCTTTAGAGAAGGGTTCTGAACACAGAGTGGAATGAGAGAGAGGGTTCTGAACCCAGAGTGGAATGAGAGAGAGGGTTCTGAACCCAGAGTGGAGAGAGAGAAGGGATCTGAACCCAGAGTGGAATGAGAGAAGGGTTCTGAACACAGAGTGGAAGGAGAGAAGAGTTCTGAACCCAGAGTGGAGGGAGATAAGGGTTCTGAACCCAGAGTGTAAGGAGATACGGGTTCTGAACCCAGAGTGGAGGGAGAAAGGGGTTCTGACCCCAGAGTGGAGGGAGAGAAGGGTTCTGAACCCAGAGTGGTAGAGGGAGATACGGGTTCTGAACCCAGAGTGGAGAGAGAGAAGGGTTCTGAACCCAGAGTGGAGGGAGAGAAGGGTTGTGAACCCACAGTGGAGGGAGAGAAGGGTTCTGAACACAGATTGGGAGGAGAGAAGTGTTCTGAACCCAGAGTGGAGGGAGAGAAAGGTTCTGAACACAGAGTGGAGGGAAAGAAGGGTTCTGAACCCAGAGTGGAGAGAGAGAACTTTTCTGAACCCAGATTGGGAGGAGAGAAGTGTTCTGAACCCAGAGTGGAGGGAGAGAAAGGTTCTGAACCCAGAGTGGAGAGAGAGAAGGGTTCTGAACCCAGAGTGGAGAGAGAGAACTTTTCTGAACCCAGATTGGGAGGAGAGAAGTGTTCTGAACCCAGAGTGGAGGGAGAGAAAGGTTCTGAACCCAGAGTGGAGAGAGAGAAGGGTTCTGAACCCAGAGTGGAAGGAGAGGAGTGTTCTGAACCCAGAGTGGAAAGAGATAAGGGTTCTGAACCCAGAGTGGTGGATGGAGAGAAGGGTTCTGAACCCAGAGTGGAGCGAGAGAAGGGTTCTGATCTCAGAGTGGAAAGATATAAGGGTTCTGAACCCAGATTGGAGGGAGAGGAGGTTTCTGAACCCAGAGTGGAGCGAGAGAAGGGTTCTGATCTCAGAGTGGAAAGATATAAGGGTTCTGAACCCAGAGTGGAGGGAGGATAAGGGTTCTGAACCCAGAGTGGAGGGAGAAGAGACAGAAGCATTGAGGAATGCACAGGTCTGCCCCCCCTCCCCAGCACCCCCAGACCCGTATTCTAACCCCCCCATCTCCCTAGCCTTCACCCTTCCCTCCTCCCACACATCTTTTCTTCGTTAATTGGGCCCACTGTTCCTGGCTGTGGGCCAGATCACACTGTCACTTAGTGGTTGTAATAATGTATTAGCCCCAGCCGAGGTTAGCCCAGCCTCTTCTAATCAGCATGGACAGCTCATTGTGCTGGTCTGGGACACAGGCTCAGCCTGCCTGCTAGCTGTGTGTGTGTGTGTGTGTGTGTGTGTGTGTGTGTGTGTGTGTGTGTGTGTGTGTGTGTGTGTGTGTGTGTGTGTGTGTGTGTGTGTGTGTGTGTGTGTGTGTGTGTGTCTGTGCCTGCAATTGTCCCCTTGGACCTCTCGTTCCCAGGCCGACCGGGGAAAACAAGGGGGGGGACGCGACCCCCACCACCCCCTAAGAAGAGCAAAACAAACTGTAACACCTTTGGATAAATATAACTTAGTGTTTTCAAAACCATACAGCACAGTAGTCCTCTCCCATGTCATGGTATCTACTGAAACTATTCCAAATAACTCAACATTTATATCTTTATTCATACACACCTTTTTATAACAATCTTTGTTCTTATTTATTTATTTTACGATGTGTATGCTACATTTGAGAGGGCACTGAAATACAGTTTTCCATAGGTTGGAGTTGGAGGTTGGAGGGGGTGGGGGGAATGATGGGATAGTGGAGGACTCTCTTCTCTTCTCCTATCTTCTCTTCTCTTCTAATGTCCTCTCTTCTCTTCTATTCTCCTATCTTCTCTTCTCTTCTAATGTCCTCTCTTCTCTTCTTTTCTCTTCTCTTTTCATCTCTTCTCTTCTCTTTTCATCTCTTCTCTTCTTTCTTCTCTTCTCTTCTGTTCTCTTCTCTTCTCTTCTGTTCTCTTCTCTTCTCTTCTCTTCTCTTCTCTTCTCTTCTCTTCTCTTCTCTTCTCCTATCTTCTCTTCTCTTCTAATGTCCTCTCCTCTCTTCTCTTCTGTTCTCTTCTCTTTTCATCTCTTCTCTTCTCTTCTCTTCTCTTCTCTTCTCTTCTCTTCTCTTCTCTTCTCTTCTTTCTAATGTCTTCTCTTCTCTTCTCTTCTCTTCTTTTCTCTTCTCTTCTCTTCTCTTCTCTCCTCTCCTCTCTTTCTCTTCTCTTCTCTTCTCTTCTCTTCTCTTCTCTCCTCTCCTCTCCTCTCTCTCCTCTTCTCTTCTCTTCTCTTCTCTTCTCTTCTCTTCTCTTCTCTTCTCTTCTTCTCTTCTCTTCTCTTCTTTCTTCTCCTCTCTTCTCTCTCCTCTCTCTTCTCTTCTTTCCCCTCTTCTCTTCTCTCCTCTTCTCTTCTCTTCTCTTCTCTTCTCTTCTCTTCTTCTCTTCTCTTCTCTTCTTTCTTCTCCTCTCTTCTCTCTTCTCCTCTCTTCTCTTGTCTTCTTCTCTTCTCTTCTTTCTTCTCCTCTACTCTCTTCTCTTCTCTTCTTTCTTCTCCTCTCTTCTCTCTTCTCCTCTCTTCTCTTGTCTTCTCTTCTCTTCTTTCTTCTCCTCTCCTCTACTCTCTTCTCTTCTCTTCTCCTCTTCTCTTCTTTCTTCTCCTCTTTTCGCTTTTCTTCTCTTCTTTCTTCTCCTCTTTTCTCTTTTCTTCTCTTCTTTCTTCTCCTCTCTTCTCTTTTCTTCTCTTCTTTCTTCTCCTCTCTTCTCTTCTCTTCTTTTCTCTTCTCTTCTCTTCTCTTCTCATCTCTTTTCTTCTCTTCTCTTCTCTTCTCTTCTCTTCTCTCCTCTCCTCTCATATTCTCTTCTCTTCTCTTCTCTTCTCTTCTCTTCTTTCTTCTCTTCTACTCTCTTCTCTTCTCTTCTCCTCTTCTCTTCTCTTCTTTCTTCTCCTCTCTTCTCTTGTCTTCTCCTCTACTCTCTTCTCTTCTCTTCTCTTCTCTTCTCTTCTCTTCTCTTCTCTTCTCTTCTCTTCTCTTCTTCTACTCTATTCTCTTCTCCTCTTCTCTTCTTTCTTCTCCTCTTTTCTCTTTTCTTCTCTTCTTTCTTCTCCTCTCTTCTCTTCTTTCTTCTCTTCTCTTTTTTCTTCTCCTCTCTTCTCTTCTCCTCTCTTCTCTTCTCTTCTCTTCCTTTCTCTTCTCTTCTTTCCTCTTCTCTTCTCTTCTCTTCTCTTCTCTTCTCTTCTCTTCTCTTCTCTTCTCTTCTCTTCTCTTCTCTTCTCTTCTCTTCTCTTCTCTTCTTTCTTCTCCTCTACTCTCTTCTCTTCTCTTCTCTTCCCTTCTCTTCTCTTCTCTTCTCTTCTCTTCTCTTCTCTTCTCTTCTCTTCTCTTCTCTTCTCTTCTCCTCTCTTCTCCTCTCTTCTCCCAAGCATTCTCGATTGTCTTTCCATACAGCAGAGATAGAGCTGCATGTCCTAACACACCTAAAGCATTAAATCAGAGGGTTAGCTGAGGCCTCTGTAAGACAACACAACAGTCTGTCTGTCTGTCTGTCTGTCTGTCTGTCTGTCTGTCTGTCTGTCTGTCTGTCTGTCTGTCTGTCTGTCTGTCTGTCTGTCTGAGGACTGAGCTTTGGCAGACAGACAGAAAAAAATAGCCAATGGTGCTGTCAATCTATCACTTAGTCAGAAGGTAAAACTGTAAGCAAATGCTGTGTGTGTGTTTGTGTGAATGCTTGTGTGTGTGTATGTGTGCATGTGTGTGTGTTTGTGTGTGTGTGTGCATGTGGTTCTGTGTGCATGTGGTTGTGCGTGTGTGTGTTTGTGCATGTGGTTGTGTGTGTGTGTGGTTTTTGTGTGTGTGAGTTTGTGCATGTGGTTGTGTGTGTGTGGTTTTTGTGTGTGTGAGTGTGTGTGTGTGGTTGTGTGTGTGTGTTACAGTGGGTGTGTTCAGTGCTATATTCCTCGGATCTGAGTGGTGACAGGAATGTTGAGAAGGAGAGAGGAGAAGGAGGAGGAAGAGAAGTGAGGAGAGGAGGATAGGAAATGTAGAGGGTAGGGGAGGAGGAGCGTGGAGGAGGAGAGGGGAGGAGGAGCGTGGAGGAGGAGAAGGGGTGAAGACCAGAGGGGAAGAAGAGAGGAGGAGAGGGGAGGAAGTGGAGAGGAGAAAGAGAGGAAGAAAGGGGAGGTGGAGAGAGGAAGAGGGGAAGAGGGGATGAGGAGGAGGAATGGGCTGGCCCGGATAGGACCTGGGACCAGGTACATTAGTTGGTGGTTCTGGGAGAGAGAGGAGCATCAGTCTGCAGTCAGGGGCTTCTATGATCTAGAATATGTCTGCCTCTCCTCTCCTCTCCTCTCCTCTCCTCTCCTCTCCTCTCCTCTCCTCTCCTCTCCTCTCCTCTCTCTCTCCTCTCCCTCTCCTCTCCTCTCCTCTCCCCTCCCCTCCTCTCCTCTCCTGTCCTCTCCTCTCCTCTCCTCTCCTCTCCTCTCCTCTCCTCTCCCTCTCCTCTCCCCTCCCCTCTTCTCCTCTCCTCTCCTCTCCTCTCCTCTCCTGTCCTCTCCTCTCCTCTCCTCTCCTCTCCTCTCCTCTCCTCTCCCTCCTCTCTCTCCTCTCCTCTCCTCTCCTCTCTCTCCTCTCCTCTCCTCTCCTCTCCTCTCCTCTCCTCTCCTCTCCTCTCCTCTCCTCTCCTCTCCTGTCCTCTCCTCTCCTCTCCTCTCCTGTCCTCTCCTCTCCTCTTCACTTCCCTTCACTCCTCTCCTCTCCCCTCCTCTCCTCTCCTCTCCTCTCCCTCTCCTCTCCTCTCCCTCTCCTCTCCTCTCCTCTCCTCTCCTCTTCACTTCCCTTCACTCCTCTCCTCTCCTCTCTCCTCCTCTCTCCTCTCCTCTCCTCTCTCCTCTCCTCTCCTCTCCTCTCCTCTCACTCCCTTCCTCCTCTCCTCTCCTCTCCTCTCCTCTCCTCTCCTCTCCTCTCCTCTCCTCTCCTCTCCTCTCCTCTCCCTCTCCTCTCCTCTTCACTTCCCTTCACTCCTCTCCTCTCCTCTCCTCTCCTCCTCTCCTCTCC